>NC_139386.1:16992500-17442500 GCF_054392235.1 Sus scrofa
TCATTCCAAAGTTTTTACGTATGTTTTTCTCATTCCAGTATTACATTTCTTGCTGGATTCCCGCTTTCATAACTATCCATTAGATGAGTGTCTCAAAAATTAAATATGTTTTGTTAATTTGGGCAACTTAGTTACAAACATCAAAATAGAATATTAATAAGTGATTAAATCCTCCTAAGCAAGAGAGCTGTTATATAGGTTTAAGGCTGTTTGGGAAGGGAGTACTGACCATTTGCCAACAATAACTATTAATGATAGACAGTACAATAGACTCTGGTGACAAGTCTTTTCAAGGTGCACCTAAATTGGAAATAATTTGCATTGATCTTATCCCCCTCTCCTAAGATGGTCTATATTCTAAGAATGTTAATGTGAAATGTTCTTACTCTAAGTTATTACTAACACATTAAGTTGGCTTTTCAATTTTTTCTCCAACGAAGCAAAGCCAAGTGCAAATGTTCAGAAAGTCAGGTTGAAACCTAATAACTTGACAAGTGTGTTCTTTAACACTCATGATAATTTCATGGAATTCTTTAAATTTATTTTGTCCTCCAAGTTTTTTTAACCTATATTTATTAAGCCCAATTGTTGTAAAAGCCATTTTTTAAAAATAAAATACTTAGGGCTAGTCCCAGATAACCGCATCCTCTAAGTACTTTGCTCTTTCTTCGTATTTGTCTTTTTTTCCCTTTGAGTTTCAATATATCTTCCTAATTTGTCTTTTGCCTTCCTATTTTTTAACTTCCCTTTCTTTTCTACTCTTTTCCCCCCACCTGTTATCTATGATACAAGAAATTAAAAAACTAATGAATAAGAGCTGCTTCTTATATATTTCTCTTAACAATTTGTATCCTCAAGTTAACTCTCATAATGAATCTAAACATTTAAACGACTTTCCACCCAGAGGCTATATTGTTAATAACCATCAATTAAAACATTTTTTTGTGATGGAATGCTTATATTAAATACAATCAACAGAGGGAAAGTGAAATTTTCCCTGAAGATAAATATAATCTTAGTATATTAGTCAAAAAATAAAAAGAGAGGAAAGAAAATCAAGAGGTTTGTCTGATACAATTCTGATACTTCAAACTTTTATATTAGTCACTTTTTTGTTAGGTTTCATGCTTTGCATATAGGAATTGTTGGAATGAATCTGAAGACCTGTTTGAGTACTAATTAAATATCTTGTGGTCTACTAGTGATTTCTGAACACTGCTGATAACATCTGGGATTTTGTAGAGAAAGTACTAATTATTTTATGATACTTCGTGATACTTCGCTATAGTCCATCATTGGAATCAGTTGTCAAAGCATTTACAAGAATTTAGAGGGTTTTTTTTTTTTGGCATGGGGTACATGCAAATTTGATTATTCTGACCTCTGTCAAATCAAAATTCTATCTATGAAATATATGACTTGCCTACTAAAGAGAGAGATTTTGAAAGTTGTGATGGTATTTGAAGAGTTATTTAAATCTAGAAGAAAGAACACATGTGCTGAGTTTAATGTTCAAACATTGTCTGGTATCACTTAGGCAATTATCTAAGGGAAGGGGCATACATTCATTACAGTAAAATACAACACCAAAAACCCTTAATTTCTTAAGAATGAAGATAAATACAAATTAAAAGGTGACGATTCTCAAAAATCTCATTAAAATTATGACCCAGACGATGAAATCACAAACTTTAAAGAAGATTTACTGTGTAATATTTTGGTTACCTTGACCTTGAATTGGGAGCCCAGAACTTGCATGGTTATACGTGGGTATAACAGTTCCTATAACTGTTCAATTGACCCAATTGTAAAACACAGCCATTGTGATGTGTGGGAAAACTCTAGTATGTGGAGGCTAAAAATACTGGTCCTGAGATGTACATGTCTGAATCTCTGGTGATTATAATGAACAAGTTCTTTGGTTGTGTTCAAGTTACTTGATTGTATTCAGTGTTACTACTACATTGTTCCCTTGGAAAGTACACATGATATCTTAAAAATGGCACATGTGACGATTGTAAATCCCTGTCTATTCTCATTCTGGGATACAAAGAATATGGCAACAGTCCCCACCTTTCCAAGTCTCATGGGGTAGTCAAACATGGAGAGGAAATGGAGACTTTCTGCCTCATGGAACAAAGAGGAATTCTAATTCCTTTATTTATTCAGCAGTTTTTGACTACACACATTGATATAGATCGGAGCTACCATGGGCTTATGTTTCTGTCAGTTCTTTTTCCATTTGGAACTCAGGCCTGATTTGATGTTCTTTGGTAAATGGCAGGAACACATGTTAAACCCATGGTTCCTACTGACTTTCAGTCAGATTAGCGGAATGATAGCAGAATTATGTTCTTATTCCAGCAACTCACTTTCCATGTAGCAACCAGAGTGATTTTTAAAAATACAAATCTGGTTACAAAATGCTCCTGGTTAAAGTTACTAAAAGTCACTAAAGTCACTAAATGTTTCCAATGGCACTTAGAATTTTTTTTAAAGCTCTTACCCCCTTCTGCCAAAGCCTCATGTGATCTCTCTAACATCATTTGATACTAATCCTTTCCTGGACCACTCAGTTCCAACCAGTTCCCTAAATAATGCTCTCCATCATTCTGGAACTTTGCATAAGCTGTTTTTCTGCCTGAACACTGCCCCATGCCTTCATCCCAGCCTAGATCTTTGCATAAAGCTCATCTTTTCAAATTTTAATGTATTAGCTTGTGTCATTCTCTCACAGTGTTCCCTGTATTCTTTGTAGTTTTTATTTTAATCCTAAATCATATATTTGCCTATTTACATTTTTGTCTGCATCCAAGACTGGATTGAAAAAAAGTTCCCTTCCCTCATGGATTTTATATATAGAAGATACTCACTGAGCAATGAGAATAACTAAATGAATGAGCAGTTTCAGCACATCAGTGACTTAAAAGCATAGGCTTCTATAGAATAGCAAGAAAAAAGACACTCTTTCCAAGAACTTTCTCACCCAACCATGAAACATTTGAGTGGCAACTTACGAGTGAATGGATATACTATTTTGCAGGATAAATCCATTTCTTGAAGTGATGGCTATACCTGGTTGGATAGTCCCAAAAAACTCTTTAAAGTCTACCAAATAAGTTTTTTTTAGTTTAGTTTTTTAGTTTAGTTTTTAGTTTTTTTTTCTGGCCACAACCTAAAGGGGGTCAGTACATAGAGCTGGATTCCAGATTTATAGAGATTTATTTTCCAATATGAAAGCAGAATCTGAGAAACTGGTTTTTGAGAAAAAAGTCAGGTAGCTGGAAACTAGCCCATTTCAGATAAGAGATTGTATAGTTGTTCAGATCTGTGGTATTAGTCCAACTACAAACCCTGCTCCTCTTCTGTTGTGGTGAGGAAATGACTCCTCTATTCTACAGTCTGATTGCTTCAGTATTTCATCCATCCATCCATGGATTCAGTCCACCCATAAATGTATCTATTGAGCACCTGCTACATGTCAGAATTTGTTTTGAGAAATGCAGCAACAGTAGTAAACAAAACTACTTTTATAAAGCCAAGAATTTAGTTAGGTCATTAAACATATCATAGTAGAATGATGGGAGTTCCCTTGTGACATAGTAGATTAAGTATTCTGCAGTTATCACTCCAATGGCCTGGGTTACTGCTGTGACGTGGGTTTGATGCCTAGCCCAGGCACTTCTGCATGCCATGGGTGCAGGCAAAAAAAAAAAAATGATGGATATAAAGACAGGAAAAGTTGCTGATGTAGGGAATATTAAAGTATGAGAGTATGTCTTAGTTGAGGATCCAACAGCACAGTAACCTGACACTAAGTGCCTGGCATCACATACTTTCTCATAGCATTTTATCTCATTTAATCCTTGTAGCAGCCTACAAAGATGGTGTTAATTGTAGTGGAAAATTGAGACTTTGTGTTTTAAAGCTTTGTTTACTAAGGTCACTTAATTTTACTTATAGAAATTTTTACAAAAGAGGAATGCCTTTAACTCTTTTCCTGCTTGTAAGATCATCTGTACGCTGGTTGAAATCATTAGACCCCAGTCTGTCAGCTCAAGGATAATGGCATAATTATGACTTATTTTATATGTCAACCTGCTATGACAATACTTGGATTTTTAAGTGACAAAGCATAATTTCCTATTTTTAAATTTTTTTCCCACTGCACAGCATGGGGATCAAGTTACTCTTACATGTATACATTTTTTTCCCACCCTTTGTTCTGTTGCAATATGAGTATCTAGCCATAGTTCTCAATGCTACTCAGCAGGATCCCCTTGTAAATCTATTCTAAGTTGTATCTGATAACCCCAAGCTCCAGGTCCCTCCCACTCCCTCCCTCTCCTTTGGGACAGCCACAAGTCTGTTCTCCAAGTCCATGATTTTCTTTTCTGTGGAGATGTTCATTTGTGCTGGATAAGTGATATCATATGGCATTTGTCTTTGTCTTTCTGGCTCATTTCACTCAGTATGAGATTCTCTCGTTCCATCCATGTTGCTGCAAATGGCATTATGTTGTTCTTTTTATGGCTGAGTAGTATTCCATTGTGTATATATACCACATCTTCCTAATCTAGTCATTTGTTGATGGACATTTAGGTTATTTCCATGTCCTGGCTATTGTGAATAGTGCTGCAATGAACATGTGGGTGCATGTGTCTCTAATTTCCTATTTTAACAATAGTTTCCTATAGTTTTTTTCTTTGTTTCAAGGTTACAAGTCCTTGGAAATATGAAACTTTTCTACATTCTAGGACATTGACTCTCTGGTGACAAGACAGAACAACTATAGATTTTATTCACCCGGTGTGAAAATTAGTCATTAAACAAACTGTGACTCCTTGTTTGCCTTGAAATATGCTCTTTGGTAGCAAAAATGAAGGTAGAAATCTCATCTTTTTTCCTCAAGTGTATAATTTACATGTTCAGTAACTTTTTGCTGCTAAAACAACAGTGCCCAAGCATATGATTATTCCAGTTATTTTTGTATTTTTCTTCTTTGAGCTCTTGGAGGTAGACTGGCAGGGGAGAGGTCTGGCAGGGGAGAGAATTTAATTTGTAACTGTTTATCCGAGTCAGATCAGTTTTAGGTATCAACACCACCCATTCATCCTCATAGAAGAAAAAGGACCATGTTCCAACACTGTTACAAAATAATGGTGTTGACTTGAGTCACTCTAAAACTCCATGTTCCACTTTTATGAAGTGGAACTCTTTAAAATTGAATCAAAGCCTGCAGTTTTCAATCTCAGCTACACATTGGACTCAGGGACTTTCACAAAATATGATGTCTGCTTTCATTTGGGCAGGATAATTCCCAGGCACCTAGATTTGTTAAAGCTCTTGGGATCAACCATAAGGGAAGATAATACGAAAAAAAAGAATGTATGTTTATGTATGACTGGGTCACCATGTTGTGCAGAAGAAGTTGACTCAACATTGTAAATCAACTATATGCTAATAGGAATAAATGTAATTAAAAAAAGCTTCCCAAGTCATCACTAGTATGTAGCCAAGATTGAGAATTACTAACTTAAGGGCTGTGGTGATGATTAATATGATTGAAAACATTCAAACTGAAAAGAGGTAAATATAAGAATTTTCTTCTAGTCTTCCTATTAAAGGAAGACAAAACCCCTAAGACATTATGGAGTCTTGATGTCATGCCAGCAGGTAGAGTGATTAACTTCTCCAGGTTTGCTTAGGACTTGGCTTACTTCAGCACTGAAAATTCTGTCTTGAGAGATCCTCCATTCTGGCCAAATCTGGATGGTTAATTACCCTAACTACACAGCTAATGTATTAGCTCTGAGGTTTAGGGGGGTTAAGGACCATTTAACAATCTTTCTATTTCTTATAGCCCAATTGATTATCCCAGTATTATAAGTCAGAAGACTAGAACTCCAAACTGAATGCACATTTATTCTCTCCATCTATGGAAAACTCTTCTTATTTTGTTTTTCCTTGTTCTCCATGCCTTTACTCAAGATAGTCTTTCAATCTAACATGTCCTTATTCTCCATCTTCATCTACCTATTGCTGAAGTACTGGGATTTTGGTGATATTTAATCTAAAAGAAAAAAAAGCAATCATTAACATTTTTGTTGAAAATTCCCTTGGCGATATTTTTCTTTAGAAAATATAAAGTTCATACAAATATTTAGAATTCAAATAGTGATTTTATTTATGCACAAAATATGTCATGGATCAAAGATAACTTTGTCTAAGTCAAAGTATCTCAGCCAGAATAATGGTTTGATTTAGGAAACTTGCGCTAATCGGTAAAATAAAGCAATTGGCCCAGTAATTATTCAGACTCCACTTTGCTTCCTGGCCTTAAGGAAGAATCAAGCCAATGAAAGCCTTGCTCTGAAGGACTGGAGCGTGTGTGTTGTTGTGTATATGTATGTATGTACATTGTGTTTGGATGTATGTGTGTGGGGAATGGGTGTTGATATGTGTGTGTGTGTGTTGACAGTGTCAGCTGGTGGAGATGGCTTTTCCTTCTCTTCCACTTTTCAAATTTCACACAAGAGTCTCCTATCATCTGAATCTAACTCCTCCTGGCAATGGGATCAGGCTGTGTGTTTTCCAGGTTCTCAACCCCGTGGTACAATAGAGAGAAAAGAAGCATGGAATAGTACTAATTATTACCTGACAGTGTCTGGCAATTTATCACATTGATGTCAACTTTAACTGGAAAAGACAACCGATTCTATATAAGGTGGCTAGGAAAAGGGCTTTCTGTAGAGTTTGATTTGGTGCTGATAATTTGGGGCCATGTAATAGAGTACTCCTTGTCTCCTTTATGTACAGGGAACATACTGAGGAGAATTACCATTCACTTTAGTGCCTGGCACATAACTTGCTCAGTATTTGATGGTTGTCATTACTATTAGAGCAGCATGAAAGGCGATTAGCTCTTGGCAATATATTGGGGCAACAAGGCTGAGTCACTCAGGAAAGTTAAGCATTGGCCACAGAAATCACCATCACTACCACATGCAAAAGACAGAGTACAAAAAGTACAGCTTATTGGAAAAATCACATGTGAGTTTTGGTCTTTTCAGATCATACCCTACACCTCATTGCCCAGCCAATTGTCAGATATGTTTATGAATTTCTGCTTGGAGATTTCTTTTTTCTCTTCTTTTTTTCTTCTTTCTGTGAGTAATGTTTCTAGTTCTTTCAACAAATGCTTACTGAACACTTGCTCTGAAAAGCACTGTGCTGAGAACCAGAGAAATAGAAATATATAAATATGGAAGATAATTAACTTTATGGGTTTATGATAAAATAGGGAGAGAAGAGTGTGTGTGTGTGTTTGGGCATATAATGGCTACTATGCCTTAGGTATTGGGGATGGCATTGCAATAATATTTCTCCCCTATTTGGGATTTTGTTGACCTAGTAGACGGGCTAACAGGATAGGAGGGTTTGTATATTAGGGAGTTTATAAACAGAAGCAATCATTCCTGCTGGACTTACTCCTAAAAGTTTTGAAGAGTCAAAAGATAAGAAAGTGATTAAAAAAATAATGGGGCATATCCCAAGGATGCAAGTGCCAACTTGAGGGGATTCCTGCTGGCCACATCTGGGACCATTTGAGTGTAATAATTGACAGTATTAAATTATCAGTAGTAGAAAAACCAGTAGCCTATGCATTCATCCTGATAATAAATAGATGAATAGAAAGATGTCTGGATGGGGGACAAAAGAATTCTTGCTTCCAGTGGAATGCTGAGTGCCAATTGTTAAATATAGAGAGAACATAAGGGTTATTAAGGATCCTTTTGCAATCATCAGAGTGAAGACTCTTTCAGGCAAGAAGTATGAATGATTGTTGAATCAAGGCAGAATTGTTATAAGAAGCAGCATGTCTGCATGGCCTTAAAGTGTTTCTCCTCTCCTTGTTAGTAACCAACAGTGGCTGTAACATTATATGTTCCCATTAGCAATATATATGTTGCTGTATGTTTTTGCCTTTTAGAATTTTAGCTGTTCCAGTGCGTATGGAGTAGTCTATCATTGTAGTTTTAATTTACCTTTCCCTGATAACAAATGATTTATCTTTTCAGTTACTCCAACATAGCCAGAAGCAGAATCTTCAATTCAGTCTGTAAAGGGCTCCATTCCTAGGTTGTTCCTTGTGTGAACTAAAGATAGATATACCTCTTAAGATATCTCGTATTCCTTTGGTTGCGTGTGAGTGTTATTTTGGTTGGACTGTAGAAGACTAATTTCAGTAACCAGACCAGAGACTCACAGACCGTGTAATGGAAAGTAGAAATTCTAAGCTATTTATGATAAACTACGGGATGCCAAACAAACCCTTATTTGATCCATATGCCCTTTGCCCATTTAAAAAAATTCACATGAGGATCGCTTGAGAAACTAAGAGTGAATGATGATGATGACAGAGCTTACAGTTTGCTAAGTGATTGTCAGATATGAACTTTATAAAAATATTGTACCAATTGTTTGATGTGCTGTTTTACCAGAAACACCAATATGAAATTTAAATTTGTCCCAGAAACGCCGGTATGAAAATTACCATTTTTTCACAGATGATGAAACTAACCAGGAAGTTTCATTACCCTCTTAGTCATCTTGTTAATTGCAAATAGGGAGAAGTATGCACACCCTGTCTGCTGGCTCTTGTTTTCTACCATACCACAATGCCCTGCTTTAAAAAGAAAGTGTTTAAGGCTGAGTGACTGTCATGTTAACACCAGAATGATTTTTTTCTGGATTATCCCAGATCATTGCTCCTTTTCATCCCATTGTATTTCAGATTATTTCACCATCAAATAGCACCTATTTCAGGGACAGAGCAAGGAAATGGAGACCAAACAAATACCTATCAATGTGTGTTGCTACAGCTAGATAAAAGTAGGGGGAGAGAGAGGATTAGAGTTACTTGCCAATCAATTCTTTCCTCCCTCCCTCTCTCCCTCTCCTCTTCCCTGCTAGTTCTTGTGGAGTGCCTGCTCCCTGTTCCATACTAACTGTAAGGGTTTGGGAGTGAGCAACTTATATTTTATCTGTAAAGTGGGAATGCTAACTGCTGTCAAGCAGAATTCTTTTGAAACAGGATATGATTCCCTAGTACGTGGTTTCCAATGCAGCACAGGATTTTCTATTGATCTTGTTTTTTGTTTTTTTTTGTTTTTTTGTTTTTTTGTTTTGCACTGTCTTATAGAGAGTTTTAAATTGACAGGGCCACAAAGCCTGGGTGACTTGGCCATTGAGCTAGTAATTTGGATAAGAAAATTCCTAAATCTGGCCTATAGTGGGAAATGATTTCCCCCTCTCCCAGATCTGGGTCCTTGTCTTCTTCCCTGAAAATGGATAATCAGACAAATAAGAAATATCTGTATATTGACAGTAATTCATTCCAGAAGGTTAATCAATAAAGAACTAAAATGCTGAGGAATTTAATGCCTTTCATTTTATTGTCTTTCAATTTTTTGGGGGGGTATGCATCAACTGAGGTGGATATTAAGGGGTTTTATATCCCTAGCTTCAAAGGCATATACTTTTCAAATTTCCTCAATGAGGAAAACACAAACGTTTAGAGGTAGGTTAAAAAAACCAAGGCTGCCAATGCTATAAGCACCCTGCTGACACAAGATGATTTTATGTGTTTTTTTTTTTTTTTTTTAACTTGCAACTCGAGGCAGGGGATAAGTGCTTGCTAATTAATATAATCTCAATCCTGACATAGTCATGCTCATGGGAATATCTATTCCCCTCTTAGGGGGAATGGAGAGATTCAGAAACACACAGGCATTAACCTGATAAGTCCTCAGGCAACTTTGCTGCCAGAATATGCTGCCAGGAGACTGTAAGTCATCAGGCTTTTCTGACTCATTATAAAAATTAGTCTCCTGATATGTAAAAGCCAGTATGGGAGGAATTAAATGGAGTCCTGATGAAAGAGGTAAGAGACTAGAATACCTGCCCAGATGTGAGAAGCTGTCTTTGCAGGAGGGCTCAAGGGGCCATTAGGGAAGAGAAATCCTGAGAAGGATACCTTGTGTGGCCTAGAATAGAGACCAACAGATAAAAAGCAACCATGCTGGCTGCATAGGCCCAGAAGGCCAAGAACTTGTGTAAGTGACAGGATACTGTGCCAGTGGATGGAGGGAGAAGTGAGGCTTGATGGAGGTGGTCAGCTATTCTCTTTCTTTAGGTTTCTATAGGTCATCAGAAATATGCATACAGACACACACACAACTTTGTATGTTGTGGAAGAGACAATCTATTTTTCTGCCTAGAATATAAAAATAATTTATTTCTGGGAATACCTGTTGTGGTTCAGTGGGTTAAGAACCTGACATAGTATCGGTGAGGATGTGGGTTCAATCCTTGGCCTTGCTCAGTGGGTTAAAGGTCCAGTGTTACTGCAAGCCCTGGGCTCAGATCAGTATTGCCATGGCTGTGGTGTAGGCTGGCAGCTGCAACTCTGATTTGACCCCTAGCCCAGAAACTTCAATATGCTGCAGGTGTGGCCCTAAAAAGAAAAAAATTAATTTATTTCTGTCTGAAGTGATGTTTAATACTTGTAATGTTTAACAGCTTTTAATATGTTCTGGTAGGGAAAAGAACATGGCAGTGGTATCCAGGGAAACCCTTTCTAGTAACAAGTTTTTTTTTTTTTTTTTTTTAAGCTAGCAAGTTTTTGCCCGTGTTGTCATTCTGGCCACCACTTATTCATGAATTTATTCATTCATAAAAAGGTTAGGAAGCTATCTTCTCTTACATCTCCTAGTAACAGATGGGGAAACGTACTTTTATTTTTTCTCCTTATGATAAATGCTCTTGATTCCTTGCTTGGTGGATGGTTAAGGGCTTGAGACAGGAAAAATGGTTAAGAGTGCAGACTCTATATTCAGAAATATCTATAAAGTTGCGAATTCCAGCTCTATCACTTCATAGCTGGGAGGTCTATTTCTGTCCCTGTACAATGGGGATCGTGACCAATATGATGCTCATGAGACTTAGATAGGAGAAAGCATAAAAAGTGATACAGGGAGTAGTCCACAGTTTAAATGCTCAAAAAAAAAATGTTAGCTCTTACTTTATAATCATTGTCATCTTTGTTACTGTTGTCAATGAGTAGTGTTTCTAACTATCCCCCAAATAAGTATACTTCTAATGATATCATCATATAATTTTTGGAGTTAAAACTTTCTGTTAAGTGAGAATATGTAATAACAGTAATGAAATAGGTGAAATATATAATAAAGAAGGTGGAGAGGAAGGGGATGGAGAAACAAATGGGAAAGACCAGGATGTAAATAACCTTATACCATAAGCTGGGAAGCCAAGCTAACATCTCACCCCCAAGAAAATCTTTGTATTTTATCACAATGGAAATTTTGTTTTAAAATTGCAGTTTTCAGATCACCATACTTTTTAAAATTCAATATAATGCCTCATCATTTTCTGGTACTTCTGTGCAAAGAAATGTTTATGACACTTCTTATCGTGGTTTTCCATAAATACTTCAAAAATGATTTTCATAGTCTCATTCTCAGAATTATAGAATATGGATATTTACAACTTCAAATGGTCATAACGTTATTAATGTAGATTTTACAATTTATGGATGAGGAGACTAAGGATAAAGGAGATAAAATAATATGCTTTAACTGCATACAGTGAATTAGGTCCAGAATCCAGGTCTCCCAGCTTCGTAGGTAAGGGATTTCCAATCCCTACCCATCTTCTAACACTAAATAAATAATTCATCTGAAAAACCTATGAGTAATTAATAATAAACAGACATTTTGTTTTTTTCTTATTCTCTTGAATGTAAATAATCATATAATATTAATTGAAACAATTATTTATAAAAGTATTATGAAATTGTGTAAACTCAATTGTTTTAAGAATTATGTCATATAATTTTTAAAAAGTTTTTAAAAATTTGTGGTCAAGTTCCCATCATGGCTCCGTAGTTAACAAATCCGACTAGGAACCAGGAGGTTGTGGGTTCGATCCCCGGCCTTGCTCAGTGGGTTAAGGATCTGGCGTTGCTGTGAGCCGTGGTGTAGGTCACAGAAGCGGCTTGGATCCTGCGTTGCTGTGGCTCTGGCGTAGGCCAGTGGCTGCAGCTCAGATTCGACCCCCAGCCTGGGAACTTCCATATGCCGTGGGAATGGCCCCAGAAATGGCAAAAAGACAAAAAAAAATTGTGGTAAAATATACATAATGTGATGTTTATCATTTTACCTATTTGTAAGGCTATAGGTCAGTGGCATTAAATAATTCACAATGCTGTATACACATCACCACTATTCCATTCCCAAACAGAAACTTTGTATCTATTAAGCAATTAACTTCCCTTTCCCCCCCTCCCTCTAGTCCCTGGTAATCTTTACGCTGCTCTCTCTCTGAATTTGCTTATTCAGAGTACCACATATAAGTGGAAACATGCAATATCTGTCTTTCTGTCTTATTTCACTAAAAATGTTTTCAAATCCATCTATGTTGTAGCATGTATCAAAATTACATTCATTTTTATGACTGAATTTTCTATACATAAAATATATATGTAACACACACATATATCATATTTTGTTTATTCATCTATTGATGGGTATATGGGGTTATTTTTACTCTGGATACTGTGACTCATATTGCTGTTAACATTGTTTACAGATATTTGAGTCCCTGCTTTCAATTCTTTTGGATATATATACCTAAAAGTAGAACTGCCAGGTCATGTAGTAATTCTCTATTTAACTTTTAGAAACTGTCAAATTATTTCCCACAATGGCTATGCTATTCACATTCCCATCAGTAAATCATGAGGATTCCAATTTCTTCACATCCTTTCCAACCTTAGTATTTTCTTTAAAAAAATTTTTATGGCCATCCTAAGTGGGCATGAATAGATCAGTTCTTAATAAGGGGGTAATTTCCCCCTCCAGGGGACATTTAACAATGTCTGGAGACATTTTTGGTTGTTATGTTTCAGGGAGAGGAATTTGTTACTGGCATTTAGTGAGTAAAGGTCAGAGATGCTGTTAAACATCCTATGATGCCTAACATTTCACAACAAAGAATGTACCAGAAGTGCTAAGGATGAAATCTGTTTCTCTAGATACTTGTATGGTGGTCAGAGCTAGGTTTCTGATACTCAGTTCTCTTCTACTTTTTGCTCTTGAAGGAACATTTTTTTCCCCCTGCAGTCTCAGTGGCATTTGGAAGTTCCCTGGCCAGGGACTGCATCCGAGCTGGAGCTGTAGGAACGTCTTAACCCACTGTGCTGGGCCAAGGATCACACCAGCTCCTCCACAGAAACAGCTGGATTAACCCATTGCACCACAGAGAGAGCTCCTGAAAGGACATTTTTATTTGAAACCTATTCCTTGACATTAGATGGCACAAAGAGATGAGTTTTTCTGAAATGATGAAATGCAGGACATTGCTAGGGACAAGGTACTACTTTGAAATTGGGATGGAGCACTAGCAGAATCATCTGAACTATTCCTAGAAATTGCTTTATTGTAATGATACCCCTGCCACTTTTTATTCTACTTCAGAGCATTTCTTTGCACTGAACTTGTACCAAATCAGATGTTCCCTGAGAATCACTACAATATTCCCCAAAGCTTCTTGAAACATGAACCCTATATCAAAAAAATATAGGCGATTAATGGATCATATTGGGACCACTTGTTTGAGGCAAATTGAACATCTGTGCTACCAATCCTTTATTAGGGAAAATTTGATAATAAATTTAAAAGATACTCTGCATTCAGTACAAAGAATGTTGATGAGGGCACTTATTATGTGCTAAGTGCTGTGCTAAACTTGGGAAAAATATGATGAAGTTCAAACAGTGTCTCAGTTTTGTAGATAACACATGCATGTTTTTCTTAAATCAAAATATGTACCTGGTATAAGCCTACGATGCAGTACCATGCAATAAAAATCATGTTTTTAATATTTAATGACAAGTAGAAATATTCATCATATAATATTTTATGTTTGTATTGATTTTTATTATTTTTAATAGTTATTTCCCCAATTCAATTTTTTTCTACCTTATAGCATGGTGACCCAGTTACACATATATGTACACATTCTATTTTTGCACATTATCATGCTCCATCATAAGTGACTAGACATAGTTCCAAGTGCTACACAGCAGGATCTCATTGCTAATCCATTCCAAAGGCAATAGTTTGTATCTATTAACCTCAAGCTCCCCAACCACCCCACTCCCTCCCCCTTCACCCACGTGTTGGCAGGATTCAATTCCTCAAGGGTTATTGACTTAAGAGCTTAAGTGTCTTACAGTTGTTGGTCAGAGGGATCCCTCAGTTTGCCATGTGGGCCTCCTCCAAGGGCAATTTACAACCTGACAGCTTGCTTCAAGGAACAAGCATGCAGGAGAACCAGAGGGAGACAGAGAGAATGCGAGCAAGATGAAGTCACCCATTTGTAATGTAATCTCAGAAGTGTCATCCAATCACCTTGGTTTTATTTTTTTCATTAGAAATAAATCACTGGGTATAGCTCACACTCAGGTTTACACAAGGGCAGGTGGGGATTGCTGGGGGCCCTTTCAGAAACTAACCCTAAAATCACAGAGCCCCCGAGATCTTCAGCATTGACTATATTGAGTCAGGTTTTAAGAGAAATTGGACAATCTTTTATTGAACAATCTAAATTTGGAAGATGGTTCAAGGCATTCCTCTTTTGAGTCATTTTGGACCCAGGGAAAGAATAGCATCAGGGTATCATAGAGCCCTGACTGCAGTTGGGTGAATATTTGAGTGCCTATCATTTGTGGAAGCTTGTGCTAGGCATTTTGAAGAATACAGATGGAAGAAAGAAAATAAACTTAATATGCGCCTCATACCATGCTAGCCACTTTCCTGTACATCATTTAATTCTAGAAAGCGATGTTTACTCTTTTTAGAGAGAGAAAAATTAGACACAGCAGCATTAAAAATTTCTCATGACCACAAATTTATTTAGCGGTGGGGATGGTATTTAAATTCAGAACTGTCTCACTGCAAAACTCTTAAGTCTAACCTTAAAAGTTATTTCAGTTGAGTGTGGCAAATAATCCCAATACACATAGAAGTATTGTTCTCATTCCCACCATCATCCCAGAATTGGTTTTATTGAATGGATTTAAGCATGCTATTTCAGGCTGTACTGAAGATTAAAAGAAAGAATTCTATGGTATCTCTCTAAGGATATGAATCATTTCTTGTAGTGCAAGACGTAAAAGTGGCTCTCCTTTCAGTAGGTATGATTTAGTTCTCATTTCATAGGTAAGTTTCCCATTTTGGAAAATGGTAGGCCATACCTTTAACTGTGAGAAAGCTCAAAGCCAACCGCATGAGGGCCATAATGATATTAATTTTTAATCTCATTCTTGACTCTAATATTGCTATTCCTGTTTTTCCATCTACTCTCATACTATATTAATTTTAAGTTTATACTTTCATTTATTACATAGGGCTTTTTAAGCATCTTGAAGCACTTATGAAATAAGATGGAATATAATCAATAAAAGTTAA
Source organism: Sus scrofa (assembly GCF_054392235.1). Classification (NCBI taxonomy): domain Eukaryota; kingdom Metazoa; phylum Chordata; class Mammalia; order Artiodactyla; family Suidae; genus Sus; species Sus scrofa. Next base: position 17,008,055 of record NC_139386.1, read on the forward strand.
CTATACTCCGCTTGTGACCATAAAGTTAAAGTGCTGAACTGTGCCATAACTCTATCTGCAATAGGATTTCAGGTAGGAGAGAGTGAGAACAATGTAGATTGGAGCCCTGCTTTGGTTGCCCAGAGTACAAAATTGACTCTTTTACCTTCTAAGGCCAATAGCTCCTAAAAAAGTATTACCGTAGAATGAAAAATAAGAGAATAAATGCCATGTAATCCTTGGGAGTCCTTACTTGTCATGGGTTCCATACCTGCCTCTTTACTAATCCATTCTGAAACCCTCTCTAGGAGGCATGGCTACAATGGTTTTCTTACTACAGCTCCCTGAAGTTGTGACTTGCCTGAGGTACACACTCAGGAGTGACATATGGGGACCAAGACACAAAATCCAGTTTACATTGTTGGGTCATTTTTTTTTCTACCTCACGGAAGAGAAGATTCTATCAACATAGAAAGCAAAACTTTCTCTGATCAGTAGGTGGAGCTTCATGACTTGCAGATAATGATTTTCTTCTCTTTACCCATTTACTTTTTTTTTTTTTTTGATGGGTATTCATTTATTTTATTTTTTTATTTCCCCAATGCATTATTTTTTTTTTCTATTGTACAGTGTGGTGACTGAATCTTCATTCTTTTTTGAACTTCTCCTTCATCCTCTTCGTTTCCTTCTATTTTTTTCACCCTTATTTCTTGCATCACATTGACTTTTATTGTCATGCTACCCAAGAGTTTCATCAGCATCAAAGCTCTGTGATCTCTCTGTTGGGTTGCCTGGCTGTTTAAGGCAGATTTCCTAGGATGTAATTCCCCTGCCCAGTATCTTCAGGGTGAAGGAGCTATGAACCTCACCCTTTTCTCCTGCCTTCTTAAGTTTGAGCCTTTTATGTGTGTGTGGTGGAAGACTGATCCTTTTAGCATGAGAATCACAATAGCCTTATTTTATTCCTTCTCTAAGACCCATGCATCATTACATGTATACATCAGATTGAGAGACTGATTGAGCCAATGTCCCTGATAAAACTATCAACCTTTTGATTAGGAGCAACGTTCACTATCTGATACATTTGTTGACTTTCAGTGATATTATGCAAACTTCCTAAAAACACAGGTCTTGCCTTGTTTTATCACTCTTGCATTAGCTCTTAGAGTAGATTTTGGCATGTAATAGATTCTCAGTAATGTTTATTAAATGAATTAGCTGAACTATTGTCCAGGGTTAATTCAAGATGCAATCAGGAAGTGGAAACCACTTCGTGTACTCTACTCTAGGAAAAGATTTAATACAGAGAGTCAGATACTGGTAAAATAATTGGACTGAAAAAAAAAAAACAAAAACAAAAACAAAAAAAACCCCAAACAGGTTCTACGCTTCCAGAACTACATAGACCTGATCATAGATCCTTGACTCTCAGAAGTGTGGTCCCAAGCCTTGAATCACTTGGGAGCTTGTTTGTTTATCTCAGGCCCCATCCCAGACTAATTCAACCAGAATCTGATTTTAATAAAATCTCCCAGTGACTTGTGGGTATTGCATTAACGAGACCCACTGTCCCACAGGAGCCCTTCTGAGACTGCAGCCAGAGCTATGCTACCTCTGATGTCATCACAATCCTTCTTCTCACCAGAACCCAGAGAGTGGACTTTCAAAGATTTAATCCAGGAGTAGGAAGTCAGAACAAGTATCCTCTACAACCACCACTGCTTTTTTTTTTAAGTGTGGTAGAAAGCACATAACATACAATTTGTCATTTTGACCATTTTTAAGTGTATAGTGCAGTCATGTTAACTGTATGTACATTGTTACACAACATATCTCTAGAAATTTTCCCTCTTGCAAAACCAAAATGCTATATCCATTGAACGCCTTTTGCCCCAGCCCCTGGCAACCACCATTCCACCTTGTTTGTAGGAGTCTATCTGCCTTAGGTATCCCATATTTGTGGAATCATACAGCATTTGTTGTCTTGTGACTGGTTTATTTCACTTAGAATAGTGTTCTCAAGTTACACTCCTGTTGTAGTGTATGGCAGGATTTTTTATAGGTTAAATAACACTCTTCTTGATGTATATATTACACTTTCTTTAGCCATTCATCCATTGGTGGACATTGAGGTTGCTTCTACCTCTTGGCTATTGTGAATAATGCTACAATGATCATGTGTGTGAAAATATCTCTTGGACATCCTATTTTCAATTCTTTTGGATATACACCTAGAAGTAGGATTGCTGGATCATATGATAATTCTATTTCTATTTTTTTTGAAAACCCTCTGTACACTTTTCCATAGCAGCCAGTTTTATGTTTCCACCAATAGTGGACAAAGAGTCCCATTTCCTCACGTTTTAACACTTGTTATTTTCTGTTCTACTGATAATAAACATTGTATCAGGTGTGAAGTTACATCCCATTGTGATTTTGATGTGCATTTCCCTGATGATAAATGACTTTGAGCATTTTTTCATATGATTGTTGGCCATTTATGTATCTTTGGAGAAATGTCTATTCAAGCCCTTTGCCAATTTAAAAATGAAATTGTTTTTGTTTTTGAGTTGTAGGAGTTCTTTAATGTTCTGGATGTTAACTGCTTATGTACGTGGCTTGGAAATATTTTGTCTTATCCCTTAAGTTGCCTTTTCACTCTGTTGGTTGTTTCCTTTGCGGTGAAGAGCTTTTCAGTTTGATGTAGTCCCATTTGTCTATTTTATGTTGACTGTGCTTTTTTTTTTTTTTTTTTTTTTTTTTGTCTTTTGTCTTTTGTCTTTTTAGGGCTGCACCTGCAGCATATGTAGGTTCCCAGGCTAGGGGTTGAATCCGAGCTGTGGCCACTGGCCTACACCACAGCCACAGCAACACGGGATCCTAGCCGCATCTGTGACCTACACCATAGCTCACAGTAACGCTGGATTCCTAACCCACTGAACGAGGCCAGGGATCTAACCTGCATCCTCATGTCTGTGCTTTTTGATGTCACACCCAAGAAATCGTTGTCAAAAAACTCAAGGTTATAAAACTTTGCCGCTATGTTTCCTGTGTTGCTGTTCCGGGTCTTATATTTTGGCATCTCATCCATTTTAAGTTAAATTTTGTATATGATATAGGGTAAGTGTCAAACTTCATTCTTTTGCATGTGGTTTTCTGTTTTCTCAATACCAGTTGTTGAAGAGACTACCCTTGCTCCAATGCATATTCTTGGTGCCTTGTTGAAAGTTATTTGACCATACATGTGAGGATTTATTTCTGGGTACTCTATTTTGTACAATTTGTCTTAATGCCAGTACCATACTGTTTTGATTAATTTAGCTTTTCAATTTGTTTTGAAATCAGCAAGTATGAATCCTTCAGTTTTGTTTTTCTTTCTCAAGAGGATTGAATATTTGAAGTCTTTTGAAATCCATATAAATTTTAGGATTTTTTTTTCAATTTGAGCAAAAAAAAAATGCTGTTGGGATTTTGACAGGGATTGCCCTGAATTTGTAGATTGCTCTGAGTACTGTGGACATTTTGACAATATGCAATCTTCTAATCCATGAGCACAAAATATCTCCATTTATTTGTGTTTTTAATATCTTTCATCAGTGTTTTGTAGTTGTCAGTGTACAAATCTTTCGTCTTGGTTGAGTTTATTTCTAAGTATTCTTTTTGATATCCTACCACTGATTTTTGATCTGTACAAAGTTGGAGAATGTATTCCACAATACTGCTCCAGGGAATAGTTGGGTACTTATGAGCCTCCTAGATAGCAACAATAGTCAACAGCTGCAGGAAGATTTTTCCACCTTATTTGCACTGTCCAAAATATCTATTTCTAATACAGAACTTTAGCTGCAAGGAAGTCTGGGAAATAATTTTGGCTTTCCATCTTCTGTAATAGAATGAGTGTAGAAAAGTGATTGGGTGAATCAATCTAAAAGTAATTAGGCATGAATAAAATAAGCTACAAAGATATATTGCACTGAACAGGGACTATAGCCAATATTTTATAATATAACTTTAAATGGACTATAAGCTATAAAATTTTTGAATCACTGTGTTGTACACCTGAAACTAATATAATGTTGCAAATGAACTATACCTCAATAAAATAAAAGAAAAAAATTGCTAGCCCAAAGTATGAGCAGTATTGGTGGTCCCTCCAGTTCCCTTTCATCTCTTACACTGGTTCTGTGTAAACCGTCACTCCACTTCTGTGTATTTGCTGCTAAAGTATAACTTTCAATTATCTTCAGAGGACTGCTTATGATCTACTGGACCCAACCAACTCTGTAGTTCTTCCTAAATTTACCTACTTCTTGTTTGCCTGCCCATTGTCCATGGCTTACACCAATAACTGACCAGTGCAGGACTAATGCAGACGTATCCTGAAATCTCATCCTTTCTTGGCTTTTCTTCCTTCCCTATACTGCATTCTTTATTCCTTTACCAGTCTCCCTGGAAGCACCTCCTTAATAAATACTTGCCACACGTACTGTTACCCTAGGCTCTACTTCCAAGAATCTGACTTTAGTCAATGTATGTGTATGCAGCTAGCCTGGGGTAGCTAAGAAAGATTTACAATCATATTTGTAACCGCTTTCCCCTCTACAGCTTTACTAAAACTGCTAATATACAATCCATATAACTCCTTCCTTCAGGCGTAAATTCAGTACTTCAATAAGAAGGATAGACATAGTTTGTAAATTCATGGTAGCTGCTTATAAGTTTATGTTTTACTAAAGAAAAAAACTCCTTCACATTTGTTTCATTACTTGTTTCCTTCTTTTAAAAGAATGCCTTTTTTTCTTTCAACTTTTTTTTTCTTAAACTCTTAAATCAATTTGAAACAATAACCATAATGCTGTTATTATAAATGACTGTTCTTTATACCATTTTGGATAACTTTGTCACTAGAAGACGTAATTTTATTTATTTGTTCAATTATTTGCATTTCTTGCACAGAAGGAATAAAACAATCTGAAGTGGTTTTTTTGAACTAACATTTTTAATTTGTTTAATTTTGATGATTACTTTAATCCCATACCCTCTCTGTCCCATTCACAGAACTAGGTAATGTGAATTCAGTGAATTAGAAGGTATTGTCTCTACCTTCAAGAAACATATTATCTCGAGTTCCCATTGTGGTACAGTGGTTTAAGAATCTGAAAATGGGGTCCTACCATATAAAACAGGGAACTATGTGTGATTGGGTCACTTTGCTGTACAACAGAAATAGAAGAAACGTTGTACATCAACTATAGTTTAATTAAAAAAATCCTACTGCAGCAGGTTGAATTTCTGTGGAGCTGCACGGTCCATCCCCTGCCAGGTGCAGAGGGTTAAAGGATCTGGTGTTACCGCAGCTACGCAGCTGCAGTTGGATTTAATCCCCAGCCCAAGAACTTCAGTTAAAAGTTTTTAATGGGTGTAGCCATTAAAAAAAAAAAAAAGTGAAAGAAAAGAAACATATAGTCCATTTAAACTCACAAATTACTAGGTTAGTTCAGAGGCTGTTTTAGTATTCAAATTTGTAGCTTAGTTGCAATATTAAAAGAAATTAGAGGAATACATTGGCATGGGTCAATTTCCATCCATTCATTCACTTAAATTTTTTTTCTTTTAGACGCAGTCCTGTAATTCTAATTTCTTCCTTTTTCTCTCATCTCCAGGCTTCCAAAAGAATAATTATCTTTGCCCCTACTTACTTATCCCTCATTTACTTTTTTTCCCCATTCCAATTCTCTTTCCCTTCCCTGTGTGTACTGAATATGCTCTAGCATAGGTAACCAATCCAGTGGATATTTCCCCCATCTTTATCTCTGTTTTCTGTAGCTTTTGAAATTCTTGAACATCTTCTCTCGTAGCTTTTACGATATCACTAGTTTACTACAATTTTTTTTTTTGCTTTTTAGGGCTAGCATCATATCAAAATCCCAGGCTAGGGTTTGAAAGGGAGTTACAGCTGCCACTCTACACCACAGCCACAGCAATGGAGGATCCTTAACCCACTAAGGGAGGCCAGGGAATGAACCCACATCGTCATGGGTACTAGTTGGGTTTGTAACCCACTGAGTCACAATGGGAATTCCCACTAGTTTCTTATATTTTAAATTATTCTTCACAACTCCCTGTCTCTCTTGAAGTAATCCAACTTTGTATGAGTCTTTTTTTTTTTTTTCCAGATTACATCCCATGCTCCTCTTCCTGATTTTGTTCATTTCTATGTCTTAAAATATAGTCGAATCCTAGTAATACAACTTTTCATGCTCTAGAAATCCAGAGAATTTTGGCATTGAGCAAATCAACTGTAATCTGAAAAATTTCAGTTAACCGGAACTGGTGAACTGGTGAACTTTCAGGTACTGTGTTGGCAGAATGGCTGCTGTTTATAAATAGTTATAAAGACTGAACAGACACTGAAATAACTGAATTGTCAACAAAAAGAAAAATTACAGAGTTGACAAAATGTTGTTTGTCTCACCTTGAATCAGAAATAGCATGAAATTCAATGGTAAAAGATGGAAATTCCTTTTGAATGAGAATGATGGAATGTCCTGAAATGCTGATTTGAGAAAACGAATGCTACCACTTTATTTACACATTGCTTTCATTTAGATGGCTTAATTTAATCTTTAGAGCTACCCTATAGTTAAGGCCTTGCTATTAACACTTTTTGGCTGCAAATGACAGAAAACTCCAGAGGGACTAGCTTTTAAATTAAAATATATTAGCTTATGTAACTTCACAAAGTCTGGGATAGTCCAGGTGTGACAATAAGAATGGAAGAGGATTCTCTCTTTTTTTCCTCTCTACTTTGCTTTAATCTCTGTTGGCATCATTCTCAGGTATGCTTTTATTGCAGGGCAGTAAAGATGCCTGGAAATAGCACTGGGTCTTCTACATTTTACTGCTCAGTAACCCAGAAAAAGCAACACTTCACTGATGGTTTCTGAAGATGATTCTTCCAGCTTCAGTCTGTGTCTTGTTTGCCCTTTGTAATTGGGGAATGAAACTGACTTATCTGAATTTATTAGAGTAATGATCGAGAAGGAATGGAACCAAAATACAACACACACAATACTCTGTGGGTATATCTCTTTGTTTTCTGTAACTTTCAAGATCCTCGAATGTCTTCTCCCTTAGCTTCTATAATATCACCAGTTTCCTAATGTGTGTGCGTGTATTATTCTCAGATTCTATCCTTACTTTATAAAAGATGAGATTCAGAGACTGAGGTGATATGGCTACTAAGAGGAATTTATGGTAAACAGATACTACTCTAGTATCAACGAGTTAATAGATATTTAAAGCAGTGAATAACTTAAAACTATAATGTGTAATCTTTTCCCATGGTTCTCAAAATCTTATTTGTTGTGCCCTCGGGGTTGTGTGGGTGTCCTAAAAGAAGTGGGAAACCCCCCCCTCAATTCAAGAAAGAAACTTATGTCTGTTTCATGTTTTCGGATATAAAAATTTTTGTAAGAGAAAGCATTTTTTTCTTAGAAAAGTTTCCAAGCAATCCCTCTGATTCACTCTTTCATTATGCAGAAGTTAACTTTCCCAGTGTCATAATCAGCCCCCAAATGCTCAATAATCATTTTAACTCACCTCTGCTCTTATAAACCAAGAGTGCAAACTGAACTATATTCGCTGATCCTTCAGATGAATATTTTGAATATAAATATTCAAGTTTGCCCATTTCTCAGTTGACTCACGCAGCTAGAGATGTTCTCAGCCTTTGTGTATCAACGTGAGGGATATGACCCACTTTATGGAATTAATTCTAACATAGAAGGGGTTAATATGGCAAGGGTAGATATAAGGAGAAAGTCTTTTATGATGTAAAATCTCTTCAAGTTATTAGAAAATTCTGAAGTCTTCCTTTCTCCCCAAATGGAGTATAACTTAAGTCCTTTTGGCATCAGCGGTTGTAAACTCAAATTCTTCAGGGTTGTCATGTTATTCCTCCACAATGGCTGGGCATGATGCTGACCTGGATTATATACTTTGTTTTCACAGTGGCAGCCTCTCAACTTCAGCTGACTGTTGCCACATATAGAAACCATCATTTAGGAGACTTATTTTGAACCCCAAAGTGAATTTTTATGTGGATTTTTAAATGTTAGAAACTCTGGATTCTTTTCTTTTTATAACATTGTGCCCTTTAAAAATATGTCTCTAGCCCAAATAGGCCCACAAATTACCCTTTTGTGCTTTCTGTTTTACCTAATTAGTGTATGATGAATGATCATACTATTACCAACTTGGTTGAGGAAGGCTGTTGTTTTCTTTTCCCTTTAATATTTGATCCAAACTGCATAGAATGTACAGACACAATCACATAGATTCTATGTAACAGGTCAAAGAAAAAATATTCAGAGATCATAAACTGAAATAGGGAGTGATATTTTTAAATTTGTTTTTTATTAAAACTCTATTGAATGTTATGTTTGGCTGGATCTATATACTCTTTGGTGCCTGACTTATCTGTATTTGGATGTATTAGCCCCACCCTGTTAATCAAACCACTCTCATGGAAGAATGAGCTTATTTCTAGAAAAAAATGCCTAAAAACAGAAGAGTCATTTACTGCTTTCTCCTGCACGCTCCACCTTCAACATAAAAGTGCTCTTGCTTTCAAATGTATTTCGTGTTTGGCTAACACACCGGTTTGCATCTTTGATCCTAGTCTTGGCAATGTCTTGCGTGAGTACAAAATGAATCATTGTCCCTCCTCCATATCTTTTACCACTGTCACTCTACAATGCAAAAGAAAGACTGAAACTCTCAGGAAGCTGCAAAAGACATGTTTGGAAAGAATGACAGGACAGGCTTGGAAATTGTCTAGTAGAATCCATATATAGTTAATGGCAGGGAAGGAGGCATTCTGGAGACTTCTCTACCCGAAGCCTAGTCCGTTTACTTGTATTCTGGATTTTGGATTTCAATCTATAGCTGAGTACCATTTGCTTTCTCCAGAAATGCCCTGATGTAGAATGGGAATGATAGGGCTTCATGAAGGAGAATCAATATACTGGTGTAAGTGATCATTCTCTTGTCCCATCTCTAATGACAAAAAGTAACAAGCTTGTGTTCTAAGAGGCTGCAGTGAGTGGTGGTTAACTCTTTGACTCCATAGAGTTTTGAGTCAAACAGACTCAAATGGATTTGGGTCTTAATTTTGTTCCTTCTGTGTAATTGTGGCTAGTTGATTTACCTTCGCAGTCTCAACTGCTGATCTGTAACACCAGAATCATATTAGCACTTCTCTCATAGTGAAAATGAGTTGCTGGTAGAAGCAAACTGCTCAGTAATGGGAAGTAATTTATCAGAATAAGAATTCCTCTAAGAATAGCCATGCCAAGATTAACTAGTACCTCTTGCCAAATATCCAGCTTTGTCAACAAAATCCTTTTGTTGAGAGGTCACTAATTCATTCATTTAGAAAATATATTAAACACCTGCTGAATGCAAGAAAATCAGCTATTTGTGTACTAGAAATGAAGTATATTTTCTGTTTATATGTCCTTACTAATACAATGTTTATTGAATGGATAGCAGGGATATTTAAGGCCACAAATAGCCTGGCACCTCTTTCCAGAGGCACAAGCAGTAGGTAACCCCCCACTCCTCATCAGCAGGGTTGCTACTGTTGGTAGCTATTGAGTAAACATTTTAGTTTGGGCCCGGGACTCTGATTTTAGAGGAAGCAGCAAATGTTAAGCTGTCCTTGGTATAGATGCTTTTATTGAGTAGATGGAGACTTAAATAGGAGTTAGGGACTTAAGCAGTAATTCCATGCCAAAACTTTTCTGATATGAACAAACTGGTAAGCTTAAATGATACTGTTTTCCTGCTGTAGATCCCCAGGACTTGGATTGTTAGTCTCCAGTTTTGTTTGAATTAGAACTGAAAGGGCTGAAAAACACTGAGGCCCAAGATTCTGCTGAGGATATGCCTTTCCCTAATCCCCAAACCTTTTAAGGAAAATATTCAATCTCCTTTTAAATCTCCAGAAGCTCAAAATATGCCCACACTTGTCGAACTTTCATTTTCATGAATTTCATAGTCTTCAGAAATATTTATCTTTGACAAGTGATTTCTCAATTATATTTATTTAGGCAGATATATGTGTGCGTGTGTGTGTGTGTTTTCAGAAACGAATGTAGGATTAAAGACTTAATTCTCATTCTTTCTGGCCAGAGGCCAGTCCAGGCTCTTAAATACTTGATGCCAAGAGATTCTCATTGTGAAGCTAATATATCAATACCTAATGTTTATTCTGCAACTGCAAAATTTAATCCAAAGAACCTGCCTGACTGCAAACAACCTTGTCAGATACAGGCAAAGAGAGAGTTTTCATTAAAATCGTTTGCTTTCCAACAGGATTTCAGTCAGCTTGCTTACCAAGGAAGGCTGCTTTGATTCTGCACACACTGGACAACAAATGCAGCAGAGGCCAGTGCTTTCCTGTTGGTTTCTATTAGAGCAGGGGTTGGTACCCTATGGCCCATGAGCCAGATCTGACCCGCTGCCTTTTTTAGTATGATCTATCAACTAAGAATCTTTTGTGAATGTTTAGATGGTAGGGAAAAAAAACATCGAAAGAAGAATAATGTTGTGTGAAGCCTAAAAATTATATGAAATTCAAATTTCAGTATCTATAAGTTCTATTGGGACACAGCCATGCTCAATAATTTATATTTGTATAATTCTGTTTTTATGCAACAATAGCAGCATAGTTGTGACAGAGACCACATGGCCTGCATAGTATAAAATACTTACTATCTGATCCTTTGCGGAAAATGTTTGCCATTTCCTGTACTAGAAGAATCTTAAGTGCTAGTTTAGGGGAACTTGGGTTGTCCATCACCCTACTTCCTGCTCAGAGGTAGGAAATCAGTGAAATCAATCCAAATAGACCTATAAGATGGGCAGAGTAAAAGGCAGCAAAATTTGTACCAAAGAGACATGTTTCAGTCTTGGAGCCTCCATTATGTAGTAGTATGAATTTAGGCAAAGTGCAAAGTGCTAAATCTCTTATTCTCAGTTTCTTCTATTATAAAATTAAATTGATAATTTTTTTATTATTGAAAGGTTTTGAAGTTGAATTACATACACGAAAAAAAAATAGATAAATAAAAATATGCCTCTATCTTATCTGGCAAGGTTTGTCACATAATAAATAGGTGCTCAAGAATAGTAGTTCTAATTTATTTTTCCTACAAGTCCAGAAAAAGCTTTATTCCTTTCTTGGTAATGGAATTTCTGCTTACTTTTACATTGAGGAATCTATGCCTAGTGCCTTATGAAAAGCACTGCCAGGTACATTCTCAAATAAAAACTGAAATGCTGTCCTCTGAGGGGGTGAAGAAATTTTTATTAAATATTTGACATTCTGTGCTGACCATTTTTCTTTTCCTAGAATAAGCAAATTTCTTTTGTCTTCTTTGTGGCAACTATTTTTCCCAATTTTAATCATTTTAGCTTTCGTTGGGCCTTATCCCAGTTGTTCATTCCAACCCATTCTGCTGTATTAAATGATTATTAAAAATTTACTCTGAACTCAGTCCAGTTACCGGATCTCAAGTCAGTTTACACACTATAAGGCAGGAATCCCCGGTCATCACCAAAGGAAGATCGACATTGTATTTATCCAAAATCTTGGATCTCTGAGAAAGAATGAATAATTGTGTGTATCGTCCCGCTGGATAAGCACACAATCGGTCAGAAGTTCTAGAGGTGATTTTTAGAGCCAGGGTCATGTTGTATGGATTTAGTGGTATAACGATGGCCAGCTAGTTGAAGCATTCATAATTTCTATAAGTAAACATGATCCAAAATTGTTTGAATGTATCACAATTACACTATGTGTGCAAACTCTATATGGCACAGAGATCTTATTTGTTACACAAGCAAATGCACATTTTAATACTGTAGGACAAATGTTCTAACCTTATTTTGCACACTTATTTTTAAGTCCAATCTTTCCCAAGATCTATCTCAGACACATAAAATATAGGGATCTTTTTCTGTTTTATAGGCATGATGAACTTTTGATTCATACTTAACTTCCTTTCGCTTTTTAGGGCCACACCTGAGGTATATGGAAGTTCTCAAGATAGGGGTGGAATTAGAGCTACGGCTGCTGGCTATAGCCACAATAATGTGGGATCTGAGCCGCATCTGTGACCTATACCATAGTGCACAGCAAGGTCAGTGACTGAACCTACATTCTCATGGATACTAGTCAGATATCACGACCACTGAGCCACAAAGGGAACTCCTTAACTTACATTTATTAAACATCTAATACAGATCTGGAATGCAATTGTCAGTTTTATCCTATTATGACTCATATTATTTATACTATGTATTATTTAATCTTCATGCTCTGTGATAGATATTGTTTGTCTTGTTTTACCATCTATTTTTTCCCTTTTCTTGGTTTATAATTATTCCCTCCTTTCTTACTTTCTTTGAATTAAGTTTCTATTTCTTTCCTCCTATTGTTTCTCCTCCATTTTTTGGAACACACATGCACTACATATATTTTTTTAGTGCTCACCACAGCTATTTTAACATGTAAACAATATTTAACAAAGCAATCAATATTCTGTACCAAAAATTATAATTAAAACACTTGATACTTATTAATTTGGAGGTGTTATGATAAGAAATTTTTTTATCTTCTTCCATATATATTTTAATAATGTGTATATGTCTTTTATTCCATCTTGCTTCTTGGACTTACCATTTGGAATCATTTTCTTCCTGTCAGGAGCACAATATTTTTCAATTACTTTTCTGAGTGACTGCTGCTGGTAAATACTCTCAATTTTTATTGGTTTGAATAATTTTATTTATCACTAAAGTAATAAATGTGCATTATAGAAAATATAGAATGTCATACACAATAATACCTATTATCAAATATAGCTAACCCTTATTTTGTACATTTCTGATATGCACAAATATCAGTTATGGTTTCATTAAATAACACCAGTCTCCCATCAACAAGGTTCAAATTTCAGTTATTGTGTTGTATTAACTGTGAATCATTGCATAAAATACAAACTCTACTGCTAGATAGTCATTCCACAAATGGCTATTTAAATAACCAATTCTGCTTATGATCAGCGACCAATCATATCACTTCTTTGAGAGTCTGTCACTGATTTCTTACAGTATATCTGTTTTTTAGTTCATTTACAGAGCAAAGCATACCGTTGTGCTCCTTCTAGTCTATTAGTAATAAACTCATGCAGCATTTTACAAAAATAAAGAAGAGAATTGTCCAACAAAGATGAAGTATAACAGACAAAAAATTGACAAGGCTGCAAATGAAATTTGAATCAATTGTAAAAATGCAGTTTTGGAAGAAATAGCTCTTTGTGAGAATGTTTACAGTACTGCTGTTTGACATGATAGATATACAGCTAGAGGAACTTGGTGAAGATGATCTTGTCAACATAAATGGGGAAAGCAGTTGTGATAAAAGATATCCCAGAGGAAGTAATGCTGGCAAAAAAAATCACATTAAAGCAACTTTTGGCAATAGTTCATGACATTAAAAACACAAAGAATAAGTATTGAAAACTGATCCAGACTTAGAAATTGAGTATTACCATTTATTTACACATAACGAATATGTTCACTCTGTATTAAAACTTGTACAATGAGAAGAAAGCAAGCACTATTCAAACTAATCTTAATGAGATTTTACCAGAAAAAGTGCTTTGTCAATATTTCTAAAATTTTAAATTACAGTGTACTTCATAAATATTAGTTTTACTGTTTTTCATTTCCCTATGTATTTATAACTGACAGTGAAAGGTATTTAATGCTTTGAAAAAGATTTTAAAGTTCATGAAACAATTGTAATTTTTCCAGTGATTATTAAAGAGGTCGCTTTGCAAGATTTCAGTCATTTTTATGATTCTTCAATATTATGCAAAGGTAGAACTGCCGGTGTATTTTCATAAGTATTTATAAACAATATTGTGAGAGTCATAATATTCATAAATAAGTATTGCCAATTTTGTATTTACATCCTTCTTGTATTTTTATGGGTTTTTTTTGGGAAATATCCTTATTTTGACTTTGTTCTTAACAGATATTATTTATTATTTATTTAAAGTATAGTTAATTCACACTGTTGTGTCAATTTCTGCTGTACAGCCTAGTCACCCACTCATACGTATATACACATTCTTTATCTCATATTATCTTTCATCATGATCTATCCCAAGAGACTGGATATAGTTCCCTGTGGTGTACATTATGACCTCATTACTTACCCATTCTAAATGTAATAGTTTGCATCTACCAACCCCAAACTCCTCATCCATCCCACTCCTTCCCCATTCCTTGTTGGCAACCACAAGTCTATTCTCTGTGTTTGTGAGACTCTTTCTGTTTTGGATATAGGTTCCTTCCTCCCTCCCTTCCTTTTTTTTTTAAAAAGGCAAATAGTATGCAAGCACACCCATATAATTTTAATTTTATTTACTTCTTAGAAAATTAAAAAAATTTAGTTGATTTACAATGTTGTGCCAATTTCTGCTGTACAGCAAAGTGACTCAGTTATACATACATTCTTTTTAAATACTCTTTTCCATCACAGCCTACCTCAAGAGACTGAATATAGTTCCATGTTCTACACAGTGGGACCTTGTTGTCTATCCAGTCTAAACTTAATATTAGCATCTACTAACACCAAACTCCCAGTCCATTCCACGCCCGCATTTGTGCCATATATTAGATACCAGATATGAGTGATATCATACGGTATTTGTCTTTCTCTTTCTGACTGACTTCACTAAGGATGAGAGTCTCTAGTTCCATCCTTGTTGCTGCAAGTGGCATTATTTCATTCTTTTTTAGGGCTGAGTAGTATTCCATCGTGTATATATGCCACTTCATCCTACTCCAATTGTATATTGTTGGACATATGGGTTGTTTCCAGCTCTTGGCTGTTGTGAATAGAGCTGCAATGAACATGCAGGTGCATGTGACTTTTTAAAGGAAAGTTTTGTCCAGATATATGCCTGAGTCATATGGTAGTTCTATGTATAGATTTCTAAGGTACCTCCATGCTGTTCTCCATAGTGGTTGTACCAGCTTATACTCCCACCAACAATGCAGGAGGGGTCCCTTTTCTCCACACCCCCTCCAGCATTCGTTATTTGTGGACTTATTAATGATGGCCATTCTGACTGGGGCGAGGTGGTATCTCATGGGAGTTTTGATGTGCATTTCTCTAATAATCAGGAATGTTGAGCATTTTTTCATGTGCTTGTTGGCTATCTGTATATTTTCCTTGGAGAAATGTCTTTTCAGGTCTTTTGCCCATTTCTCAATTGGGTTGTTGGGTTTTTGCTGTTGAGTTGTACAAGTGGCTTGTATATTCTAGAGGTTAAGCCCTTGTCCATTGCATCATTTGAAACTATTTTCTCCCATTTCTGTAAGTTGCCTTTTTGTTTTCTTTTTGGTTTCCTTTGCTGTGCAAAATCTTGTCAGTTTGATTAGGCCCCATCGGTTTATTTTTGCTTCTGTTTCTGTTGCTTTGGGAGACTGACCTGAGAAAATATTCTTAAGGCTGATGTCAGAGAATGTTTTGCCTATGTTCTCTACCAGGAGTTTGATGGTGTCTTGTCTTATGTTTAAGTCTTTCGGCCCTTTTGAGTTTATGTTCGTGCATGGTGTGAGGGTGTGTTCTAGTTTCATTGATTTGCATGCAGCAGTCCAGGTTTCCCAGCAATTCTTCCCAGCAATTCTTTCCCATTTTATGTTCTTGCCTCCTTTGTCAAAGATTAATTGACCATAGGTGTCAGGGTTTATTTCTGGGTTCTCTATTCTGTTCCATTGGTCTGTATGTCCGCTTTGGTACCAGTACCACACTGCCTTGATGACTGTGGCTTTGTAATATTGCTTGATGTCTGGGAGAGTCATGCCTCCTGCTTGGTTTTTGTTCCTCCGAATTGCTTTTGCAATTCTGGGTCTTTTGTGGTTCCATATATAAATTTTTGGATTGTTTGTTCTGGTTCGGTGAAAAATGTCATGGGTAATTTGATAGGGATTGCCTTGAATCTGTAGATGGCTTTGGGTAGTATGTCCGTTTTTACAATATTAATTTCTCCAACCCAGGAGCATGGAATATCTTTCCATTTCTTTACATCTTCTTTAATTTCCTTGATTAATGTTTTATGGTTCTCAGCATGTAGGTCCTTTGCCTCCTTGGTCAGATGTATTCCCAGGCATTTGACTTTTGGGGGGTGCAATTTTAAAAGGTATTGTGTTTTTGTATTCCTTTTCTAAAGTTTCATTGTTAGTATGCAGACATGCAACTGATTTCTGAATGTTAATCTTATATCCCGCTACTATGCTGAATTTATTAATCAATTCAAGTAGTTTTTGGGTTGAGTTCTTCGGGTTTTCTATATATAGTATCATGTCCTCTGCACACAGTGACAGTTTTACCTCTTCTCTTCCATTTGGATGCCATTTATTTCTTTTGTTTGCCTGATTGCTGTGGCTAGGGCTTCCAATACTACGTTGAATAGCAGTGGGGAGAGTGGGCATCCCTGTCTTGTTCCAGATTTTAGTGGGAAGGCTTTCGATTTTTCTCCATTGAGTATTATATTTGCTGTGGGTTTGTCCTAAATGGCTTTGATTATGTCAAGGAATGTTCCCTCTATACTCACTTTGGTGAGAGTTTTTACCATAAATGGATGTTGGACTTTGTCAAATGCTTTCTCTGCATCTATTGAGATGATCACATGGTTTTTGACTTTTCTTTTGTTAATGTGGTGTATGATGTTGATTGATTTGTGTATGTTGAAGCATCCTTGTGAACGTGGGATGAATCCCACCTGGTCATGGTGTACAGTCTTTCTGATGTGTTGTTGGATTCGGTTGGCTAAAATTTTGTTGAGAATTTTTGCGTCCATATTCATCAAAGAGATCGGCCGCAGTTTTCTTTTTTGGTGGTATCTTCGTCTGGTTTTGGAATTAGAATGTCTTTGGGGGAGTGTTCCTTCTTCTTCAATCGTTTGAAAAAGTGTAAGGAGGATGGGTGTAAGCGCCTCCTTGTACATTTGGTAGAATTCACCTGTGAAGCCATCTGGTCCTGGACTTTTATTTGTAGGGAGTGTTTTTATGACATATTCAGTTTGATTTCTAGCGATCGGTCTGTTCAGTGGTCTATTTCTTCTTGATTCAGTTTTGGCAGGCTGTACGTCTCTAGAAAGTTGTCCACTTCTTCCAGATTGTCAAATTTGTTGGCATATAATGGCTCATAGTAGTCTCGCGTGGTTTTTTGGTATTTCGGTAGTATCCATTGCAACTTCGCCTTTTTCATTTTTTTATTTTGTTTATTTGGTTTTTTTCTGTTCTCTTCTTGGTAAGTCTAGCCAGAGGTTTGTCAATTTTGTTTACCTTTTCAAAGAACTAGCTCTTGGTTTTATTGATTTCATCAATTGTTTTTTGAATCTCTATTTTATTGATTTCCTCTTTGGTCTTTATGGTTGCCTTCCTTCTCCTGACTTGAGGTTTCTTTTGTTCTTTGACTAATTCACTCAGGTGTTGGGTTAAGTTGCCGATTTGAGATCTTTCTTCTTTTTTGAGGAAGGCCTGCATTGCTATGAACTTCCCTCTGAGCACTGCTTTTGCCGTGTCCTGTAGATTTTGAGAGGTTGTGTCTTCATTATCATTTGTCTCGAGGTATTTTTTAATTTCTTTCTTGATTTCCTCATTGACCCATTGGTTTTTTAGTAGCGTGTTGTTTAGTCTCCATGTAGCAGGTTTTTTCGGACTTCTTTTCCTGTGGTTGATTTCAAGTTTCAGGCCATTGTGGTCAGAGAAGATACTTGAAATAATTTCTATACTCTTGAATTGGTTGAGGTTAGCTTTGTGCCCCAGTATGTGATCAAGTCTTGAGAATGTTCCATGTGCACTTGAGAAGAATGTACATTCTGATTTTTTTGGCCGTAATGTCCTGAAAATGTCAATTAAGTCTGACTTTTCTATTGTGTCCTTTAGGATCTCTGTTGCTTTATTGGTTTTCTGTCTAGAGAATCTGTCCATTGATGACTGAGTGGGGTGTTAATCTCTCCTACTATGACTGTATTCCCATCGAGTTCTCCTTTTATCTATTACTATTTGTTGTATGTATCTGGGTGCTCCTATATTTGGGGTATATATGTTGACGGTAGTAATAGCCTCTTCTTGAACGGATCCTTTAACCACTAAATAGCATCCTTCTCTGTCTTTCTTTATGGCCTTCGTTTTAAAGTCTCTTTTGCCTGATATGAGTATCGCAACTCCTGCTTTCCTGTGATGTCCATTGGCATGAAGTATCTTTTCCCATCCCTTCACTTTCAATCTACATGTGTCCTTTGCTCAAGGGTGAGTTTCTTGTAGGGAGGAGATGGAAGGTTTTTGCTTTTTTCTCTCCAATCTGCCACTCTGTGTCTTTTGATTGGAGCATTCAGTCCACTGACATTTAAGGTGATTATTAATAGATGTTTATTTATTGCTATTTTAAACCTCATTTTACAGTTGATTCTATGATTCTCCATTCTTTTTTTTTTTTTTTTTTTTTGGTTGGGATGGTCTCCATTTATTTTCTGCTTGAGTACTTTTCATTTTTTGTGAATGTAATGTTCGGTTTTGATTTGTGCTTGCCCTGTTTTTTTACGCACGTTAAGCCCTTCCTATATCTGCTTGCTTTTGCCTGATAGTCATATAGGCTTTAACACATCATTAAAATTTTTATTTTTTTATTTTTTTTTCTTTTAAAGTACTTAATATATTTTTATACATAGCCGCAGTGTATTTGATTATTGCTTTTTTTTTTTTAATTTTATTTTCCCACTGTACAGCAAGGGGGTCAGGTTATCCTTACATGTATACATTACAATTACAGTTTTTCCCCCACCATTTCTTCTGTTGCAACATGAGTATCTAGACATAGTTCTCAATGCTATTCAGCGGGATCTCCTTGTAAATCTATTCTAGGTTGTGACTGATAAGCCCAAGCTCCCGATCCCTCCCACTCCCTCCTCCTCCCATCAGGCAACCACAATTCTCTTCTCCAAGTCCATGATTTTCTTTTCTGAGGAGATGTTCAGTTGTGCTGGATATTAGATTCCAGTTATAAGTGATATCATATGGTATTTGTCTTTGTCTTTCTGGCTCATTTCACTCAGTATGAGATTCTCTAGTTCCATCCATGTTGCTGCAAATGGCATGATGTCATCCTTTTTTATGGCTGAGTAGTATTCCATTGTGTATATATACCACTTCTTCCGAATCCAATCATCTGTCGATGGACATTTGGATTGTTTCCATGTCCTGGCTATTGTGAATAGTGCTGCAATGAACATGCAGGTGCATGTGTCTCTTTTAAGTAGAGCTTTGTCCGGATAGATGCCCAAGAGTGGGATTGCAGGGTCATATGGAAGGTCTATGTATAGATTTCTAAGGTATCTCCAAACTCTTCTCCATAGTGGCTGTACCAGTTTACATTCCCACCAACAGTGCAGGAGGATTCCCTTTTCTCCACAGCCCCTCCAGCACTTGTTATTTGTGGATTTATTAATGATGGCCATTCTGACTGGTGTGAGGTGGTATCTCATGGTAGTTTTGATTCGCATTTCTCTTATGATCAGCGATGTTGAGCATTTTTTCATGTGTTTGTTGGCCATCTGTATATCTTCTTTGGAGAAATGTCTATTCAGGTCTTTTGCCCATTTTTCCATTGATTGATTGGTTTTTTTGCTGTTGAGTTGTATAAGTTGCTTATATATTCTAGAGATTAAGCCCTTGTCAGTTGCATCATTTGAAACTATTTTCTCCCATTCTGTAAGTTGTCTTTTTGTTTTCTTTTGGGTTTCCTTTGCTGTGCAAAAGCTTTTCAGTTTGATGAGGTCCCATGGGTTTATTTTTGCTCTAATTTCTATTGCTTTGGGAGACTGACCTGAGAAAATATTCATGATGTTGATGTCAGAGAGTGTTTTGCCTATGTTTTCTTCTAGGAGTTTGATGGTGTCCTGTCGTATATTTAAGTTTTTCAGCCATTTGGAGTTTATTTTTGTGCATGGTGTGAGGGTGTGTTCTAGTTTCATGGCTTTGCATGCAGCTGTCCAGGTTTCCTAGCAATGCTTGCTGAATAGACTTTCCTTTTCCCATTTGATGTTCTTGCCTCCTTTGTCAAAGATTAATTGACCATAGGTGTCAGGGTTAATTTCCGGATTCTCTATTCTGTTCCATTGGTCGGTCTGTCTGTTTTGATACCAGTACCACACTGTTTTGATGACTGTGGCTTTGTAGTATTTCTTGAAGTCTGGGAGAGTTATGCCTCCTGCTTGGTTTTTGTTTCTCAGGATTGCTTTGGCAATTCTGGGTCTTTTGTGGTTCCATATAAATGTTTGGATTGTTTGTTCTAGTTCTGTGAAAAATGTCATGGGTAATTTGATAGGGATTGCATTGAATCTGTAGATTGCTTTGGGTAGGATGGCCATTTTCACAATATTGATTTTTCCAATCCAGGAACATGGAATATCTTTCCATTTCTTTACATCTTCTTTGATTTCTTTGATTAAGGTTTTATAGTTCTCGGCATATAGGTCCTTTACCTCTTTGGTCAGGTGTATTCCGAGGTATTTGATTTTGTGTGGTACAATTTTAAAAGGTATCGTATTTTTGTATTCCTTTTCTAATGTTTCATTGCTGGTATACAGAAATGCAACTGACTTCTGAATGTTAATCTTATATCCTGCCACTTTGCTGAATTTATTAATCAGTTCAAGGAGTTTTGGGGTTGAGTCCTTAGGGTTTTCCAGGTATAGAATCATGTCATCTGCATACAGTGACAGTTTGATCTCTTCTCTTCCTATATGGATGCCTTTGATTTCTTTTGTTTGTCTAATTGCTGTGGCTAAGACTTCCAAAACGATGTTGAAGAGCAGTGGTGAGAGTGGGCATCCCTGTCTTGTTCCAGATTTGAGTGAGAAGGCTTTCAGTTTTTCCTCATTGAGGATTATATTTGCTGTGGGTTTATCATAAATGGCTTTGATTATATTCAGGAATATTCCCTCTATACCCACTTTGGCGAGGGTCTTGATCATGAATGGATATTGAACTTTGTCAAATGCTTTTTCTGCGTCTATTGAGATGATCATATGATTTTTGACTTTTTTTTTTGTTAATGTGGTGTATGATGTTGATTGATTTGCGTATGTTGAACCATCCTTGTGAACCTGGGATGAACCCAACCTGGTCATGGTGTATAATTTTTTTGATATGTTGTTGGATTCGGTTGGCTAAGATTTTGTTGAGAATTTTTGCATCTATATTCATCAATGATATTGGGCGATAGTTTTCTTTTTTGGTGGTATCTCTGCCTGGTTTTGGAATGAGGGTGATGGTGGCCTCATAGAATGTCTTTGGGAGTATTCCTTCTTCTTCAACCTTTTGAAAGAGTTTAAGGAGGATGGGCACCAATTCCTCTTTATATGTTTGATAGAATTCACCTGTGAAGCCATCTGTCCTGGACTTTTATTTGTAGGGAGTGATTTTATGACCTCTTCAATTTCATTTCTAGTGATCGGTCTGTTCAGTTGGTCTGTTTCTGCTTGATTCAGTTTTGGCAGGCTGTAAGATTCTAGAAAATTGTCCATTTCTTCCAGATTGTCAAACTTACTGCCATATAGTTGTTCATAGTATTCTCTTGTGGTTTTTTGTATTTCTGCTGTATCCGTTGTGATTTCTCCTTTTTCATTTATAATTTTGGTGATTTGGTTTCTTTCTCTCCTCTTTTTAGTGAGTCTGGCCAGGGGGTTATCAATTTTGTTCACCTTTTCAAAGAACCAGCTCTTGGTTTTATTAATTTTCTCTATTGTTTTTTGAGTCTATATTTTATTGATTTCTTCTTTGATCTTTATAATTTCCTTCCTTCTGCTGACTTTAGGACTTTTTTGTTCTTCTTTTTCTAATTCATTTAGGTGGAGGGTTAAGTTGTCAATTTGGGATCTTTCTTCTTTTTTGAGAAAGGCCTGTATTGCTATAAATTTCCCTCTGAGCACTGTTTTCGCAGCATCCCATAGATTTTGAGAGGTTGTGTCTTCATTATCATTTGTTTCAAGATAGTTTTTAATTTCCTTCTTGATTTCCTCATTGACCCATTGGTTTTTTAGTAGCATGTTGTTTAGTCTCCATGGAGTAGGTTTTTTCTCTTTGCTTTTCCCATGGTTGATTTCTAATTTCATGGCATTGTGGTCAGAGAAGATACTTGAGATAATTTCTATGCTCCTAAATTTATTGAGATTCACTTTATGTCCCAATATGTGGTCGATTCTTGAGAATGTTCCATGAGCATTTGAGAAGAATGTGTATTCTGCTTTTTTTGGATGTAGTGTCCTGAAGATATCAATGAAGTCTAACTTTTCTATTGTTTCCTTTAGGATCTCTGTTGCTTTATTGGTTTTCTGTTTAGAGGATCTGTCCATTGATGTGAGGGGGGTATTTAGGTCTCCTACTATGATTGTATTCTCATCAATATCTCCCTTTATGTCTGTTAATATTTGTTGTATGTATCTGGGTGCTCCTGTATTTGGGGCATATATGTTGATGATAGTAACATCCTCTCCTTGGATGGATCCCTTAATCATTAAATAGTGTCCTTCTTTGTCTTTCTTTATGTCTTTTGTTTTAAAGTCTATTTTGTCTGATATGAGCGTTGCAACTCCTGCTTTTCTGTCATGTCTATTGGCATGAAATACTTTTCCCCAGCCTTTCACTTTCAATTTATATGTATCTTTTGTCCTAAGGTGAGTTTCTTGTAGGCAGCATATTGAAGGTTTTTGCCTTTTTATCCACTCAGCCACTCTGTGTCTTTTGATTGGGGCATTCAGTCCATTGACATTTAAGGTGATAATTGATAGATGATTATTTATTGCCATTTGATCCTCGTGTTCCAGTTGATTCTATGGTTCTCCATTCTTCTTTTTTTTTTTTTTTTTTTTGGTTGGATGGTCTCCTGTTATTATCTGCTTGAGTGTATTTTTTTTTTCATTTTTTGCAAATGCAATATTTGGTTTTGGCTTGTGATTGCCCTGTTTTTTAAGTATGCTAACCCCTTCCCATAATTGTGTGTTTTAGCCTGATGGTCCTGTAAGTTCAAACACTTCATTATTATATTAAAATTAAGAAGAGAGACATACATACAAACAAAAAGGATTATTTACCTCCTAACATCCCTTGCCCACATTTTATGGTTTTGATGACTCTTTTTTCTTTTTTTCTTTTTAATTTTATTTTGTTTGAAGCATGTTCATGATTAAATCTGTATGCTGGCTTATTTGAGTGACTGCTCTCTGATTGCGGTTTCCTCAGTCCTAGTTCTTCCTCTTCTTCTTTTTTTTTTTTTTTTCTTTTTTCTTCCCTTTCCTTCCTTTCTTTTTGGTTTAGAGAAGCCCTTTCAATATTTCCTTTAACCTGGGTTTTGTGTTGCTGTATTCTTTAAGTTTTTGTTTGTTGGGAAAAATTTTTATTTCCCCTTCTATTTTAAATGATATTCTTGCTGGATAGAGTATTCTAGGTTGCATATTTTTTCCTTTTAGCACTTTAAATATCTCTTGCCATTCCCTCCTGGCCTGTAGTGTTTCTGTAGAGAAATCAGCTGATATTCTTATGGGGGTTCCCTTGTAGGTAACATTCTGTTTTTCTCTTGCTGCCTTGAGGATCCTCTCTTTATCACTAACTTTTGCCATTTTTATTATGATGTGTCTTGGTGTGGGTCTGTTTGGGTTCAGTTTGTTTGGGGCCCTCTGTGCTTCTTGTATCTTGAATCCAGTATCCTTTAGATTTGGGAAGTTTCCAGCAATAATTTCTTCAAATATATTTTCCATTCCCTTATCTTTTTCTACTCCTTCTGGAATTCCTATTATGCGTAGATTGGCCCGCTTTATATTATCCCATAGGTCTCTTATATTGCTTTCCAGTTTTTTGATTCGGTTTTCTGTCTGTTGACCGGATTGAGTGATTTCCATTATTCTATCTTCCATATCACTGATTCGTTCTTCTGCATTATTCATTCTGGTTTTTACTGCCCCTAGTTCAGTTTGCATCTCTGCAAATGAATGTTCTAGTTTTTCTTGGCTCCTCCTTATATTTTCTAGCTCCTTTCTGAGGGTATCTGCATTACTGTTCATATCTTCTCTTAATTCCTTCAGTATTTTCAGTATTTCTCTTTTGAATTCCAGGTCTGTCTGACTGCCGAGATCTGTTTCATTGTTGACTGTTTTAGGTGAGTTCTCCTGTTGGTTTGACTGGGGGTGGTTTCTCAGCTTCTTCATCTTGCTTGTTGTCTTCTTTCTCCTGAGGGAGTTGTACTCTCCGTTATCGGGTAGTGTTTGCCTTGTCACTGCCGTGGAATATTTTCTGAGGGCTGTCGTTGTTGGTCAATCTTTTTTGAGGCAGTGTGGCTTTTCTGGAGTGTTGATGGGACTAACAGTGTTTCTTTGAAGCAAAGGAGGACTTCCTGAGGGCAGACAGGACTGGGAGGTCCACCCCACGATGGTAGCAGATTTCACTTGGTTCTCAGCACCCCCTGGGGTCTTGGGCGGGTAGCAGGGCCCTTGGAGACTTAAGAGGCTCCTCCCCAGGGCAGCCCGATTCAGAAAGACCGTCTGAGATCTTTTCCCGATTCGGCCAGGCTTGTTGCAGCTTTTCTGGGCTGCAGGGGGTCCTGCCTGGAGCTGGCAGTCCTATGCAGCTGGTCCACTAGGTCTCAGCACCCCTTGGGGTCTTGGGCGGGTAGCAGGGCCCTTGGAGACTCAAGAGGCTCCTCCCCAGGGCAGCCCGACTCAGAAAGACCGTCTGAGATCTTTTCCCAACTCGGCCAGGCTTGTTGCAGCTTTTCTGGGCTGCAGGGGGTCCTGCCTGGAGCTGGCAGTCCTATGCAGCTGGTCCACTAGGTCTTAGAACCCCCTGGGGTCTTGGGCGGGTAGCAAGGCCCTTGGAGACCCAAGAGGCTCCTCCCCGGGGGAGCCCGTCTCAGAAAAACCGTCGGAGAATTAGGTCGATCTATTCACGGCCTGGCTAGGCTTGTTCTAGCTTTTCTGGGCTGCAGGCCTTTTCCAGGGGGCTGGTGGTGTTTGGTGCTGCTCTGTGGAAGTGTAGCCCCTCCAAAGGGCAAGCAGGCCCGTGCAGGGAGAGCCCCTGTGGTGGTAGGCTTCAGGCAATTGTTGAGGCCAGCCCTCCTGGATGGCAGGCAGCCCCAGGTTCCGCGAGAGCGTAGGGGGTGGTGGGGGTGGGGGGAGGGAATGCACTGGGAAGCACAGCTTTCTGCTAGCTAGCGGGCCTGTAAGCTTGCTGTGGCGTGGGGGGTATTCTATGGGAACCCACCCCTTCTTCTCTCCGCTCCCCAGCACGGGCGCAGACCAGGCTCTTCTCCCAGGTTCCCTCTGAGGTGGCTTTCCACTTCCCCGCCCCTAGAGTATTGCTCCCTTCCTCTGTGACAGCTTTGTTTTCTAGTCTCCCAGGCAGTCTCTGCCCCGTCAAATGGTTTAGAGACCTCCCAAGCAGTTTCCGCTCTTCCCCGCCCCCCTGGCCCGGGGACTAATCTCTGGAGCCGAGGTCTCGGTGCCCAGCCCCCACCCAGGCGTCCCCCGGCCCCCTCTCGGGGACCAACCTTCAGAGGCGAGGTCTCGGTGCCCAGCCCCCACCCAGGCGTCCCCCGGCCCTTTCCCGGGGAATAACCTCTGGAGCCGAGGATTCCGTGCCCAGCCCCCACCCAGGCGTCTCAATTTTTGGTGACTGTGCCCGTAGTTCAGATGGTCCGTTGGGTTCTTGATCCGTTTTTCCGTACTCCGACTTACTGCTACACTCTTCTCTGCATCTGGGGATTCCTCCGGTTCATTTGATCTTTCGCCCGGTAGGAGACTTTCCAGGGTGCGGGATCCCTTTCTCCTCCGCAGTTCCCTTTCGGGAGCGCCCGTCCCGCTCGGATTCACCTTCTCTCACTCTCCTCTTTTCTCCCGTTCTGCCCAATAATGTCACGAACTTCTTGCCGTTATTGGAGTTTAGGTTCCTCTGCCAGCGATTGGTTGCTGTTCTGTGCGAGTCATTTCTTCTGTAGATGTGCTTTTTTTGTTGTGTTTGTGGGAGAGGGCGAGCGTGTCCCCCTACTCCTCCGCCATCTTGTCCTCCCAGTTCCCATTAAAATTTTTAAAAAAGAATTTATATTTTCTTACATTCCTTCCCCACATTGTATGATTTTGATGCTTTTTAAAAAAATCTTCATTTTTAAATTTGTATGCTGGCTTATTTAAGTGATTGCTTTACATTTGTGGTTTGCTCCATCCTAATTCTTCTTTCTGTCTTTTTTCTCTCATTTTTTTTTTTTAATTTATAGAAGCCCTTTCAGTATTTCTGTTAGAATGGATTTACTATTGCTGTACTCTTTTAGCTTTTTTTTTGTTGGAGAAATTCTTTATTTCTCCTAATTTAAATGATATTCTTGCTGGATAGAGCATTCTAGCTTGCAAATTTTTTACTTTCAGCACATTAAATATATCTTGCCACTCCCTTATGGCCTGCAGTGTTTCTGTAGAGAAATCAGCTGATAGCCATATTGGGGTTCCCTTATAATTAATGCTTTGCTTTTCTCTTCCTGCCTTTAGAATCCTCTCTTTATCTTTTGCCATTTTTATTATAATATGTCTTGGTGTGGGCCTGTTTGGGTTCAGCTTGTTTGGGGCCTTCTGTGCTTCCTGTATCTTGATATCAGTATCCTTTAGATTTGGAACGTTTTCAGCCATAATTTCTTCAAATATATTTTCAGTCCCCTGTTCTTTTTCTTTTCCTTCTGGAATTCGTATTGTGCATTGATTTGCCTGTTTATATTATCCCATAGGTCTCTTATATTGCTTTCATTTTTTTTATTTGGTTTTCTGTCTGCTGTCCTGATTGGGTGATTTGCATTATTTTATTTTTCACATCACTAATTTGTTCCTCTACATTATTCATTCTGCTCTTTATTGCCTTAAGCTCAGTTTGTATCTCTGCAAAACAATTTTCTAGTTTTTCTTGGCTCCTCCTTATATTTTCTAGTTCCTTTCTAAAGAAAATATAAAGGAATCTGCGTTACTGCTAATATCCTCTCTTAATTCCTTCAGTATTTTCAATATCTTGCTTTTGAACACAATGTCTGTCAGACTGCAGAGGTCTGTTTCATTGTTGTCTGCTTTAGGTGAGTTCTCCTGTTCCTTCAACTGGGAATGGTTTTTGTGCTTCTTCATCTTGCTCATGTTTTTCTTTTTCTGTGAGTTTGGGGAAGCCAATCTGTAGTCTTGTAAGGCTACTTCTATGCAAGAATACCCCTTTATATTTTATTGGGGGGGTTACTATTTATTTTTGGTGTGGGAATTTGAATATTTGCTGTCTCTTTCTTTGGTGTGGGCAGGCTGTTTTTCCCAGGAGGCTCAGTGTGTTTTCAGGGAGAAGGAAGCAATGGGTAGGGCCAGCAGTCACTGCTTGGTTCTTGGTCTCTCATTAGCAGTAAGGACCTGCAGGAAGGTGGCACAGGCTACTTCTAGTTGTGGGGACCTGGAAAGTGGTAATAAGCTCTTGGCAGATCTTCAATACGACCAGAGCATTTGGCAATAGCAACAGCAGGGTTCGTGAGTTCCCAGGGGAGTGAGAGCAACAACAGCTTGTGTTTGATTGCAATGCCCTCCACTGAGGTGCTTTGAACAGCAGGTGGTGCCTGTTCAGGGACCCCTATTTGGAGCAGGCCACAACCATATCTAGAGTCAGTGATAACTGTGGTGGTTTGCCCCTGCCACCTGTAGACCATGCATGAAGAAACCTGTCTCACTTAGCCCACATATGAGGTGTTGTAAAGGGTGCTCCTAGTCACAGGATCCTGGGAAGTGACAGAGATCAGGCATGTGGGTACTGCCTGGAATGTTTGGCAGTGGCAGCAGCAGGGCAGGTGTGTTCCCTGAGATACAAGAGTACCAACAGGTGGTGTTTGGTCACATGCCCTCCTCTGTGGGAGAATGGGGCTACAAGTGATTTTTGTTCAGATATCTCCAATGGCAGTGGGCCACGCCCACCTCTGGAATCAGGGATAACTGTGGCGGTTTGCCCCTGCCACCTGCAGACCATGCAAGAAGCATCCTGTCCCACCTAGCCCATGCAGGAGGTGCTGCGCCAGTTACTCCTAGTTGTAGGATCTTGGGAAGGGACAGTGGCCAAGTGTCTGGGGGTCACCCAGAGCATTTGGCAGTGACAGCTGCAGGATGGGTGTGTTCCCAGGTGAGTGAGAGTAACAGCGTATGGTGCTTGGGTGCAATGCCCTCTGTTTTTCTTTTTTGGCAACCCCTGAGGTGACTGGGGTCAGTGGTGGAGCCCACTCACAGGCCCCCAGTGGTGGCAAGCTATGCCTCCTTCTGGCCTCTGAGACAACCACTACAGTCTGTCCCTGCCATCTGTGTATTGTGCAAGAGGCACCACATCGCACTTAGCCCCTTATGCCCTTGGCCCACACAATGGGTGCCTGGCCACTGGTAGCCTGCACAAGAAGCACCTAATCTCCCATAAATGAGCAAGAGGCTTCTCACCGAGAAGCCTCCGCAGAGCCACCCCACCCTCTAAGCCTGTGGGCATGTGCACGCTCCAGCACAGGGAGTTTTCTATGGCGGCCCACCCCTCCTCCTCTCCCCAACAATGGCCAATGGTGCCTTTCCTCTCCTGCAGGTCCGGACCTTCTCCCCGGTTCCCTCTGCCATGGTGTTCCCCTCCTTAGTCTATGGCACACTGCTCCTTAGCCCCTCATGCCATCCCCAGTCCTCTCCCCAGGACTGACCTCCGGAGCTTGAGTCTCAGTGCCCAGCCCCCATCCAAGTGTCTCACGGACTTCTACTTTAACATGCTTATAGCGTCATCAGACTTGCCAGTTTTCAGACACAAAGTCAATGTTAAATATTATGTTGCATATGCCATTACAGAAATTTCAGTATTGCAACAAAATGTAACCAAAGTAATACAGCAAAACTTTAAATGTGAATAAACATAAATCAAAAAGATTAGTAGCCTACAAAAATGGAAACGTAACTTAAAGAAACATCTCCATTATTCATAGATGTGTTTCTCAATGTGAATGGATGTACATGCAATTGCTGTGTTGTATATGCCTCTAATTATGAAATGTGTACAGGCAGTATTTTTCTAATCATAAGATCCTAGCAAAGCTAACTATAAATATCTTCATAATTGTAACTGCAATAATTGCCTTAAATTATAACAATGATGACTTTTTAATAATGCTGCTATACTTAAACTCCCAGTTTAACATTATTTTAAATATGGTGCCACTTATTTAACGAGAAAGTCTCATTTTATAGTCCACATGAGTACAAAAAGCAAGAAAGGGTATATTATTAGTAAGACTTTTCAAGTGTGCTACACTTTAAAGAAATGTAGAAGTCCAAGGGAACATTTTTATACTTAATGTTGCAGTGGAATGAACATTTCCCAGTGTGGGAAAATATTATCACCATCACACAATCAGACATACAGTTATCTGAAAGCTCTATAGCATCCAGAAGACAATTCTTTCTAAAAGACTTTTTTCCAAAAAGAGACTAAAGCAAATACTTATTATTTTAAAACCCAGTGTGTTTCAAACTTTGCAAATCAAAACCACGATTAGATATCACCTTACATCTGTCAGAATGGCCATCATTAAAAAGATAAGAAATAACAAATGCTGGCAAGGATGTTCAGAAAAGGGAAAACTCATACACTGTTGGTGGGAATGTAAATCGGTGCAGCCACTGTAGAAAATAATACGGAGATTTCTAAAAAAAACCCCTAAAAATAGAATTACTATATGACACAATTTCCACTCCAGGGTAAATATCCCCCCCCCCAAAAAAAAACCCTCAAAACAAACAAACAAAAACCCATGATTTAGAAAAGATATATGCACTTCAATGTTCATAGCATTATTTACAACTGCCAAGCTATTGAAGCAATCTAAATGATTGTATCTTGATACAAAAATGGAGAGTGGAGGAGATGTGCCTAGAAAGGTAGTTAGGGACCTAGAATAGAAATTTTTCAATATCATATGAAGAAATATATTCTTAATACTTTCACTCATTCATCAAGAAAGAGTTGTTGAACACCTTCTCTGTAGTGGGCACTATGCTAGAGTCTTGGACATACAGCTGAGGACGAGCTCCACTCTTGTTTCTTCTCTCATGGAACTCATTCCAGTAATGACACTCAGTGGGTTGAAGAGAAAATATTAAGTTTGAACATACAAAGTGTGGGCACAGGAACTCCTACAGGGAATTGAAAGCCATAAACATATTGTTCAGTATAAAAATAGAAGAGGGACATCTAAGAGTTTGAGAGTGATTATAACAGCTATTCTCCCCACTACCAAATTCAGAAAGAGATGCAAGATTCAGACAAATAGAAATGAAGTCTTCAGCTTAATCACTACTAAATCTGTATTTGAGAAGGGTTAACCCTTGCTCTTCTACTGAACTTCCTAAGATCTCTGTATCCAGCAAGTCTGGACTGGAATAACCTACTTACAAAGGAGCTTGGGTTGATGGAGGCAGCTCTTCCCAAATCATTACCTCCTGCCATACTCATTTGGCTCAAAGACATCAAGCTTCAGTGATGATGGACAGTGAGAAATAAAAATAGTCTCCATATCTCTAAAAGGCAGACTAGACATCCATCCCAGATGGCAAGAGAAAGATAGGCTGCCTCTATTGGAAGGCAGGTAAAAGAGAGCCTAAAAGACTCAAACTTTTCCTGATCTCACCAATCAACTATCATCATTCTTCCCTTGGCAGGTAAAGAGAGCGAACTGGACCAAGGGACTCCTCTACCAAAAATTCCCACATAGAAAACAAGACAGAGGAATAAGCTCTCATCCCCCTAAAAAAATACTGAACTGACTAAGGAGGAAGTGGCTAAATTTATTGTTTAAAAAACCCCACAAGTTATGTATATTAATTTTGTATATTGCAAGTTTACTGGATTCATTTACTAGTTCTAATAGGTTTTGGGTAGTCTTAAGGCTTTCTATGGATAGTATCATGTCATCTGCAAATAGTGGTAGTTTTAGTGATAGTTTTATTTCTTCCTTTCCAATTTGGATGCTTTTTTTTTTTTAAGACAAGTGTCCTGGCTATGGCTAGGACATCCAACACTATGTTTAATAAAGGTGACAAGAATGGGCATCCTTGTCTGGTTCCTGACCTAAGAGAAAAATCTATTAGATTTTTCACCATTGAGTGTGACTTTAGCTATGGGCTTGTCATAACTGGCCTATATTATGTTGAAGTATGTTCCCTCTGTGCTCACTTTGTTGAGAGTTTTCATCATAAACAGTTGTTGAATTTATCAGAAGCTTTTTCTTTACCTATTGAGATTTTCATGCAATTTTTATTCTTCATTTTGTTAATATGATGTGTCACACTGATTTGTGATATTGAACTATCCTTGCATCCCTGGAATAAGTCCCACTATGAATCTCTTCATGTATTGTTGAATTTAGTCTGCTAATACTTTGGTGAGGATTTTTTACATCTATGTTCATCAGGGATATTGGACAGTACTTTTCTTTTTTTGTAGTATCTTCGTATGGTTTTACTATCAGAGTAATGCTGACCTCAAGGAATGATTTGGAATCATTCTCTAACCCTCAAGTTTTAAAATAGTTTTAGAGGGGTAGGTGTTACCTCTTCTTTAAACATCTGCTAGAATTCCCCTGTGAAGCTGTCCAATCCTTACAATCTGTAAGTCCTTGTTTTCAAAACCCACTAGTAGGGCTCATTTCCTGGTGCTGTTTTCCAGGGCTGAGGTTCCCAATGTGAGGATCAAATTCCTTGCTCCTTAGAGAAGACCTCTGAGTTTGTGACATCCCCTCCTACTTGTGGGTCATATTTCAGGGGTGTAGGTCTTTACTAGATCATGTCCTTGTTCTTTCTACACATCTTAATGTGTTTTCTTTTTATATCAATTGTAGAAGAGCTGTTATGCTAATGCTCAGATGGTTCTCAGAGAGAGTTGTTCTATATGCAGTTGTAGTTTTGATGTGTCTATGGAACCAAGTGAGCTCAGGATCTTTCTACTCCACCATCTTGGTCCTGTTTCAGTCTTTGCATCTTTAAAGTAATGACGGTAATGCCTACCTTGCAAGGCTGATACAAGATTCAAATAACATAATAAAAAGCACAAATCATAGCAGGTTATTCTATACAATATGTCTTTTTCTATTAACTAGTGGGCAGGGCCAGAGCTGTCCTTCAATAGCTCTTGGTCCTAAAATGTTGTACAGTGGGTACTTCATCTAAGATTTGCCACTTACTCCAGATAGAAAAATGAAATCCAAATAAAGAAGTAAATGGAAAATATCCAGTTATAAAAAGTAGAAGAAGTTTAAGGTAACTATGTGATAGCTAAATGGTTGTGATATTACAAGTGAGTTTTTATTATTTTATTTCAAAGCTTTTTATTTTTCATGTTGAAGAATGTAATTTTTAAAAAGCAAAACCACTACCAAAAATACTACTTAGATTATGGAAGGTTAGTAACATTTACATAGTAACCTTCTGGGTTGTTGTGTTTTTTTTTTTTTTTTCATATTTTCCTCACCTGAGAATGGTCCGATATCTCTGTTATATAGTAGGGAAATATATATGTCATATATTTTTTTTTACCATTTTGATCGATTCCTTTTCTGGTCCTTTGCACAGCCAAAATTCTATTCATTCCCTACACATGGAAGAGAACGCATGTATTACTCTAAGCATGCATATTTCATTGGGTCTCATACCTTGATTAATCAAGGGAAAATTCAAGTGTTTATTTCTTTATTCCAGTGCCGTCTAGTTACACACAATTCTGGTCTGGTATTAAAACCTTAATATTTGTGAATTCTGCTTTCAGCTAGGATAGACCTGTATTTAGAAATAGCTTCCAGATTTCTACTAATTTACCGAAGCCCAGAAATATTTCTATCAATAGCAGTAACAAAAACAAGCAAAAGAACATCTCTCTAGGCCTATATTCAAACTAGATATAGGCGACTATAACCTATACAATTCATCAGAACATCTACCAGAAAACTCTGCAGTTAAGACATTTTGCTATTCAGGAGTTCTCTAGGAAAACATACTAAGTAATTAAATCTTCACGGTAAATCAGTTTGTCAGGCCACTTTTCTGCTTGAACTATGAACCTTCAATGAGACATACAAACAACAAACAATCAGGAGGAAAACACAGTGAAGAGATAATTTATGAGAGTGAAGCCAAACTTCACTTCACAGTTTCCTAGATATGTGCATATTACAATATTATGCTTATATCCAATCCTTTGAGTCTACAAATACTTTACATCAAATAATTCTACTTTTCCAAAAGCCATTTAGGCTTCATGCTAGGGAACAATGAATAAAGGCATTGGATTCCAGTCTGGGCTTTGCCACAAACGAATATATGCTTTATTCATATCAATTTGCCTTCTTAGGGCTTAAGTTTCTTGTGTATAAAATGAGAAGTTAAAGTCAGAAAGGCCTTTTTTAGCTCTAATATGCTATGGTTCAGTGACATACTTTGGATGACACATGAGCATGGGCTAAAATTAAAATGGCATTTGTGATTTATAGACTCATGGAGTGAGAATTGGAAGAGACATCAAAGATTTTCTAGGGATCATAAAATCTAACCTTGGCATTAGAAAATGACATATTTGTTTTAAAAAGAAAATGTTATGCAATAAACAAATGCAGCCAAATACTCTTAAAATAAAAAGCATATGAACGTATTCTTTTATTTCTGAAAATATTGTGATAAAGAAAACATCTCATCCATCATTTCAAAAAGGCAACAATCATTACTATGTGCTTAATATTTTTATGTGTATTTTGCTAAATATTTCACACATTTTTTATTCAATCAATGAAAACAACTTTATGAGGTAAGTGTTAACATCCCCATATAAGTGATCAGGAAAGTGGAGTTCAAAAATGTACGATAACATATGTAAAGTTATTTAATCCATTCAAGGTTGCATACTTAGCAAGTGAAAATCTAAGAACATTCAACACCAGTACTATTTGATTCTAAAATCCATGCTCATTTTGCTCAATGACATAATTTGTCTTACTTTAAGACTCTGAATAGTCAAGCACTCCCACAGCATGCATTCTAGACATAGGCTAGATTTGAAACCTTGAGAAGAGGAGTTTCATCTTAAATAAGGCAAATGTCATTGCATTTCATTTCATCTGATTCTTCATTTCTCCGTTGGAAATGTCAACCAGTTCATAGGGAATATAGTCTAGTAGTTAACCTCCCTAACTTCAAGGGTATAATTTTTTCTATAAGAACTATTCTGCAATTATATTAAGTTGTTTGAAATTACTTCCCCTTTTTTACCTTCCATCAGTAACCATTATAATGACCTTGGAATTTCATAGCCATGTCAGAATGTTTATGGTAGAGAACTGTAAAGGGTATAAAGCCAGCATAGAGATCTAATCATGAAGATGTTTAAAATAAAAATTAAAAAAAAAGACATCAAACTCATGAAATATGGGCAAGGGAAATGAGGAAATAGATTCTTTTGTAAAATTTTATTATGATAATGAAGTGTTTGAACCTACAGGACTATCAGGCTAAAACACACAATTATAGGAAGGGCTTAACGTGCTTAAAAAAAACAGGACAAGCACAAATCAAAACTGAACAGTACATTCACAAAAAATGAAAAGTACTCAAGCAGAAAATAAATGGAGACCATCCAACCAAAAAAAAAAAAAAAAAAAAAGAAAGGAAGAATGGAGAATCAGAGAATCAACTGTAAAATGAGGTTTAAAATAGCAATAAATAAACATCTATTAATAATCACCTTAAATGTCAGTGGACTGAATGCTCCAATCAA
The DNA here is from genome assembly GCF_054392235.1 of Sus scrofa. Classification (NCBI taxonomy): domain Eukaryota; kingdom Metazoa; phylum Chordata; class Mammalia; order Artiodactyla; family Suidae; genus Sus; species Sus scrofa. The sequence goes on from NC_139386.1 coordinate 17,043,011, forward strand.
AAGACACAGAGTGGCAGATTGGAGAGAAAAAAGCAAAAACCTTCCATCTGCTCCCTACAAGAAACTCACCCTTGAACAAAGGGATGGGAAAAGATACTCCATGCCAATGGACAACACAGGAAAGCAGGAGTTGCGATACTCATATCAGGCAAAAGAGACTTTAAAACGAAGGCCATAAAGAAAGACAGAGAAGGATGCTATTTAGTGGTTAAAGGATCCGTTCAAGAAGAGGCTATTACTACCGTCAACATATATACCCCAAATATAGGAGCACCCAGATACATACAACAAATAGTAATAGATAAAAGGAGAACTCGATGGGAATACAGTCATAGTAGGAGAGTTTAACACCCCACTCAGTCATCAATGGACAGATCCTCTAGACAGAAAACCAATAAAGCAACAGAGATCCTAAAGGACACAATAGAAAAGTCAGACTTAATTGACATTTTCAGGACATTACGGCCAAAAAAATCAGAATGTACATTCTTCTCAAGTGCACATGGAACATTCTCAAGACTTGATCACATACTGGGGCACAAAGCTAACCTCAACCAATTCAAGAGTATAGAAATTATTTCAAGTATCTTCTCTGACCACAATGGCCTGAAACTTGAAATCAACCACAGGAAAAGAAGTCCGAAAAAACCTGCTACATGGAGACTAAACAACACGCTACTAAAAAACCAATGGGTCAATGAGGAAATCAAGAAAGAAATTAAAAAATACCTCGAGACAAATGATAATGAAGACACAACCTCTCAAAATCTACGGGACATGGCAAAAGCAGTGCTCAGAGGGAAGTTCATAGCAATGCAGGCCTTCCTCAAAAAAGAAGAAAGATCTCAAATCGGCAACTTAACCCAACACCTGAGTGAATTAGTCAAAGAACAAAAGAAACCTCAAGTCAGGAGAAGGAAGGCAACCATAAAGACCAAAGAGGAAATCAATAAAATAGAGATTCAAAAAACAATTGATGAAATCAATAAAACCAAGAGCTAGTTCTTTGAAAAGGTAAACAAAATTGACAAACCTCTGGCTAGACTTACCAAGAAGAGAACAGAAACAAAATAAACAAAATAAAAAAATGAAAAAGGCGAAGTTGCAATGGATACTACCGAAATACCAAAAAACCACGCGAGACTACTATGAGCCATTATATGCCAACAAATTTGACAATCTGGAAGAAGTGGACAACTTTCTAGAGACGTACAGCCTGCCAAAACTGAATCAAGAAGAAATAGACCACTGAACAGACCGATCGCTAGAAATCAAACTGAATATGTCATAAAAACACTCCCTACAAATAAAAGTCCAGGACCAGATGGCTTCACAGGTGAATTCTACCAAACGTACAAGGAGGCGCTTACACCCATCCTCCTTACACTTTTTCAAACGATTGAAGAAGAAGGAACACTCCCCCAAAGACATTCTAATTCCAAAACCAGACGAAGATACCACCAAAAAAGAAAACTGCGGCCGATCTCTTTGATGAATATGGACGCAAAAATTCTCAACAAAATTTTAGCCAACCGAATCCAACAACACATCAGAAAGACTGTACACCATGACCAGGTGGGATTCATCCCACGTTCACAAGGATGCTTCAACATACACAAATCAATCAACATCATACACCACATTAACAAAAGAAAAGTCAAAAACCATGTGATCATCTCAATAGATGCAGAGAAAGCATTTGACAAAGTCCAACATCCATTTATGGTAAAAACTCTCACCAAAGTGAGTATAGAGGGAACATTCCTTGACATAATCAAAGCCATTTAGGACAAACCCACAGCAAATATAATACTCAATGGAGAAAAATCGAAAGCCTTCCCACTAAAATCTGGAACAAGACAGGGATGCCCACTCTCCCCACTGCTATTCAACGTAGTATTGGAAGCCCTAGCCACAGCAATCAGGCAAACAAAAGAAATAAATGGCATCCAAATGGAAGAGAAGAGGTAAAACTGTCACTGTGTGCAGAGGACATGATACTATATATAGAAAACCCGAAGAACTCAACCCAAAAACTACTTGAATTGATTAATAAATTCAGCATAGTAGCGGGATATAAGATTAACATTCAGAAATCAGTTGCATGTCTGCATACTAACAATGAAACTTTAGAAAAGGAATACAAAAACACAATACCTTTTAAAATTGCACCCCCCAAAAGTCAAATGCCTGGGAATACATCTGACCAAGGAGGCAAAGGACCTACATGCTGAGAACCATAAAACATTAATCAAGGAAATTAAAGAAGATGTAAAGAAATGGAAAGATATTCCATGCTCCTGGGTTGGAGAAATTAATATTGTAAAAACGGACATACTACCCAAAGCCATCTACAGATTCAAGGCAATCCCTATCAAATTACCCATGACATTTTTCACCGAACCAGAACAAACAATCCAAAAATTTATATATGGAACCACAAAAGACCCAGAATTGCAAAAGCAATTCGGAGGAACAAAAACCAAGCAGGAGGCATGACTCTCCCAGACATCAAGCAATATTACAAAGCCACAGTCATCAAGGCAGTGTGGTACTGGTACCAAAGCGGACATACAGACCAATGGAACAGAATAGAGAACCCAGAAATAAACCCTGACACCTATGGTCAATTAATCTTTGACAAAGGAGGCAAGAACATAAAATGGGAAAGAATTGCTGGGAAGAATTGCTGGGAAACCTGGACTGCTGCATGCAAATCAATGAAACTAGAACACACCCTCACACCATGCACGAACATAAACTCAAAAGGGCCGAAAGACTTAAACATAAGACAAGACACCATCAAACTCCTGGTAGAGAACATAGGCAAAACATTCTCTGACATCAGCCTTAAGAATATTTTCTCAGGTCAGTCTCCCAAAGCAACAGAAACAGAAGCAAAAATAAACCGATGGGGCCTAATCAAACTGACAAGATTTTGCACAGCAAAGGAAACCAAAAAGAAAACAAAAAGGCAACTTACAGAAATGGGAGAAAATAGTTTCAAATGATGCAATGGACAAGGGCTTAACCTCTAGAATATACAAGCCACTTGTACAACTCAACAGCAAAAACCCAACAACCCAATTGAGAAATGGGCAAAAGACCTGAAAAGACATTTCTCCAAGGAAAATATACAGATAGCCAACAAGCACATGAAAAAATGCTCAACATTCCTGATTATTAGAGAAATGCACATCAAAACTCCCATGAGATACCACCTCGCCCCAGTCAGAATGGCCATCATTAATAAGTCCACAAATAACGAATGCTGGAGGGGGTGTGGAGAAAAGGGACCCCTCCTGCATTGTTGGTGGGAGTATAAGCTGGTACAACCACTATGGAGAACAGCATGGAGGTACCTTAGAAATCTATACATAGAACTACCATATGACTCAGGCATATATCTGGACAAAACTTTCCTTTAAAAAGTCACATGCACCTGCATGTTCATTGCAGCTCTATTCACAACAGCCAAGAGCTGGAAACAACCCAAATGTCCAACAATATACAATTGGAGTAGGATGAAGTGGCATATATACATGGTGGAATACTACTCAGCCCTAAAAATGAACGAAATAATGCCACTTGCAGCAACAAGGATGGAACTAGAGACTCTCATCCTGAGTAATCAGAAAGAGAAAGAAGAAGACTGTATCTGGTATCTAATATAAGGCACAAATGAACCTTTCCACAGAAAAGGAAATCCATGGACTTGGAGTGTAGCCTTGTCATTGCCAAGGGGGAGGGCGAAGGAGTGGGTTACTTGGGGAGCTTGGTGTTAATAGTTGCAGACTATTGCCTTTGGAATGGATTCACTATGAGATCTGGCTGTGTAGCACTGGGAACTATGACTAGTCACTTATGATGGAGCATGATAATGTGCAAAAATAGAATGTGTACATGTATGTGTAACTGGGTCACCATGCTGTATGGTAGAAAAATATTGTATTGGGGAAATAACTATTAAAAAATTAATAACAATTAAAAAATAGAAGTCTGGTTTAAATGTGGAATTGCTAGATATTCACTTTATTTATATGAAATATGTAAAATGAATAATTTTGCACATTTTACCTTGTTCTCCTGTATAGCTCACTGGGAACTGATTTCCTTAACACACCTGGACACTTCCACTGTTCTTATAGAATAGTCTTTGTTGGCATCCTGCCTTGTCATTTTTATATTTTTTCTGGAGAGATTATTTTTTCCCTTCCTGGGCAGTTACTCCTCTTCTTGAATGTGTCTTTCCCAGATTTAAGAAATTTTCTTTTTCAGATCTAACGTCCTTAATATTAATTGTTTTCATGACATAATGGATATTTATAGAATAGAAACTGATTTAGAAAAGTGGTTTATATCAATTAATGCTTCTATATATTAACTTACTTTTTTTGGAGGAAAAAAAAATACATTCCCTAGACATATCCTAGGTCCATGCACATAAACACAAATTTTCAGTCATTATTAAAAGCTGTTGTCATGTCCCAGCCATCCTCCATTTCCATGATAGAAATTTTGTCCCAGGCAATGGCACCATTTAATATAAATATCAGTAAATCAAAGGTTAGTTATTGTTTTTCTAATATCGACTCTTCTAAGCTCTTTCCTCATTAAATGACCCTTCCTTTACCCTCCAGTCACGTTGACGAAAATCTTCTATCAGGCTATTGCTTTTTGTACCCAGGATGGTAGAAGCGCTGAGGCAAATGATAGCTATAAACAATGGATGATAGCGCAAAGTACCCAAATCTTCCCACCTTGTTTTTCGGTTCTTGGAAATGGCCAATACTAATGACTTTCTATGTTACTCCCGGATCTTTCACATCAGAGTCCTTGAATCTAATATTTCTCTGCTTTACAGGAAATTCAAGTGCAGAGAAAGAAAGAACGAAAACAAAGGGCTGCAAAACTTTAATTTTTTTTGTCTTTTTAGGGCCACACCTGCGACATTTGGAAGTTCCCAGGTTAGGGGGTCAAATCGGAGCTGACCTACGCCATAGCCACAACAATGAGGAATCCAGGCCACATCTGTGGCAAAGCCAGATCCTTAACCCACTGAGAAAGGCCAGGGATTGAACCTGCATCCTCACGGATGCTAGTCAGATTTGTTTCCACTGAGCCACAACGGAAACTTCAAGGTCTGCAAAACTTTAAAAAACTGTCTGGATAAAATGGAAAGAAAGCACATTTATTTTTGTTATTGGGCTGATGATATCATTTCATATTTTGATTATGCCTTAAGGGTCATCTGTCCTGGAGTTCCATTGTGGCACAGCAGAAACAAATCCAACTAGGAACTGGGAGGTTGCTGGTTTGATCCCTGGCCTTTCTCTGTGGGTTAATGATCTGGTGTTGCCACGAGCTATGGTGTAGCTCGCAGATGTGGCTCGGATCTGGTGTTGCTGTGGCTGTGGGCTAGGCCGGCAGGTGTAGCTCCAATTAGACCCCTCACCTGGAAACCTCCATATGCTGCATGTGCAGCCTAAAATGACAAAAGACCAAAAAAAAAAAAAAAAAAAAAAGGATCATCTGTCCTGATCCTCCTTTCAGTGCTTGAATCCCATTGATCATATCCCTGCTTATCTGTTCCTTAGATGCTAATCACTCCAGCTATATGGCTAGTTGTTTCAGGCTTCCAACTAATTAGTGCAGTTCAAGGAGTAGGAAAAAAATTGGCTTTGAAGTTGGAAGACTTGAAATTTTATATTCATAGGGCAGAGAACATTTGGATGAGCCAGGACAAAATCTGTATTCCACTTCCAGCCCTGCTAATTATCAGCTGAATGAAACAGTCAAAACCAATGTCTTCATTTCTCTAAACATCAGTTAATTTACCAGTAGAATAAGGTAAAAAATAACATACCAGCCAACTCCATAGACTTGTATGATTTAAATACAATAAGACAAAATTGTTTGCAAACTAGACAGCATATGATGATACTGTTGTAGAGAAAAGAGTCATAAAATGCACATTCAGGAAGCACTAAAGGTAGGAGGGAATTCTTGATGGTAACTTTAATTTGCAACTTAAAATCTTTATAAGTTAGAAAAATAATTGACTGTAAAAGAAACCAACATTTTTATCCAAATATATGGATTTTAAAATGAATTCAATGATATGACAATTGATAAGAAACTGTAATGCTTTGCTCTTTCTCTTTTTGTAGTTGATTATCTGAGTTTGTTACTCTGTACATGTAATGGGTATTAATGGGTGAGAGAAAAGAAGGCATGAGCTTTGCTGTTTTGACGATTCACAAAATAATATAGGAGAAGTGTTTAGAGATAAACTATTATTTTATCCCTTATTATTCCTGAGAATAAAGTCCCACAATGATGTAGCAGTTTCCCATATCACAAAGCTAGTTAGGGTTAGGTTCAGGGTTAAAATTCAGATCTCTTCATGGCCAGATCCTGCGCTCTTTTAATGGTATCAGAGGTGATAAATTGGTAGCATGGAACATTGTAATTCTCTTCACCACACTACTTCATGGAAATCATCATGAATCGATCTCCTTTTCTCTAAGTCTGGACATAATTTGCAAGTGTGGCCAATTATGCAAACGAGGAAGCTATAGCCAACTTATTAGAACTGGCAAGGAACCCCCATCCTATACTATACTTCACCAGTGGCAAGACCAGCTACACTTATTTACAGTAGCATAGTCTAGATATGAAAAATTCAGTGTTCCTAGGGGAATAACTTTTAATGGGAAATCACGCAGTTAGTTGGCTTAGCAGCCCCAGAAGAATGTATTTCTGGCCACTCACATTATGTGGGATGCTTAAAACTGACACAGGCATTTGGACAAAGATTTGCAGCTGTCAGCACAGCAAACTTGGGCTCCATTCCATCCTGGATTCCCCCAGAGCTATTATAGATCATGAGAATCTGGCCTATTAGGCAATGACACAGTCATGGAATTGAGGCATCATTATGAAGTGTAGCATCTGAGGTTGAGGACATCCTGGATCATATGGTATAGGATTGACTGCACAAGAGAAGGCTTTTCAGGGGGAAACTTAGCAGAAGAGATCATGGGTTATCACAGAAGTCTTGTGTGTAGGGCTAAGAAGCATCACCCTGGCTAGTTCCCCCTCAGAGCATTTGCAGGGCTTCCCTCCCATCTGTGTGTCTGGTGTCAAATCCTCTGTTATGCTTCTGGGGACACCAAGTGGGGAGCAGATGGGGATTCCAAAGCTAGTACTTCACTTCCCTCCACACTCTGCCCCTCATCTGTCTGGAAACTACACAACTACTTCAAAGGCAAGCTGCACCTATCAATATATTGAATTTGGTGTTAGACTCATTTCCTTTGGCAAATGGAGACATAAGAATTCCTCATTAAAATATACATTGCTCAGAAATGATCAAAACATTCTACATCTTCAAAACACATTTTTTTTAAATGTGATCACTTCCATGTCCCTGTTACTCTCCTAATTTTTATCAGGTATAATTGGCACACAGTGAAATGGACAGACCTTGAGAACACAGTTCTGTGAGTTATAACAAGTATGTATATAAAACCAACACACCTATTAAAGTATAGAACATTTATATCACACTAGAAACTTTCTCAGGCCCCTCCCCTTATCAATCTACTCCCCACCAGAGATAAGCACTTTTCTGACGCCTATCACTCAAAATTCACATTCTTGTTTTAGATATTCATATAAATGGAAATATACAATATGAAAATTTTTGTGTCTGGTTATTTTGCCCAGTATATTGTTTCTGAGATTTAAATATATTTAATCTTCTATTTCTCTGCATTTTGCATTGCAAAATTTCTATTGCCTTTAAATACATGCATCTGGTTTTCTGCATATCTACACACAGTTATGTCTTGTCGGTGAATTTTTCATTCCAGATAACTTATTTTTTAGGCTTTGGATTTCTACTTGATTTTCTTTTATGCTTTCATTTACTTGCTGTGATTTTTTTTCCATCTCTTCATCCATGGGGTATATCTTTTTTTTTTCTTTGAGTATATTCATAAAGCATTTAAAATCACTCATCTGTTAATTCTAACTTCTGTGTTAAATCAGTATTGATTCTTCCCCCTCCAAATTATAACAATAGAGGACCTGAATTTTTGTAATTTTTAAAATTATACAGGAGGCATAGTAATAGCAATTGGGAGTCTGAACTTTTAGAGATTTTGTGTTTTATCTTGGTACATAGGTAATTTGTTTATCAATTGTTGGCTTTTAGGCTTTATTGAAGTTGGCCTATAGAAACCCCTTCTATAAAACCAGAATAGCCCTCATTTTAAAGCACAGCCTTCCTAGAATTCAAACACCTGGAGTGTTTGGCAAAGTTTATCCAGTGTTAATCATTGGACCCAATATCGTCTCCCTTGTGCAGCTTCGTGAATATGTATTCAGCTCGCTGCCCCTTCCCCCAGTAGCCATATATATATGTATATGTACATACATATGAAAATAATACCCTTAATATGTGGGTATTATTTTGATTTACAATCTTTAGATATAAGGGTAATTCTCTGTTGATTAACGAAAAGTTAGCATAACACTTGATCTCATCTTTGGAATTCAAAATGTTGTATGTGTTTTGTTCTCTATGGATCATGACTTGGGTCTCTATGTGTCAAAAGATTATGAAAATACCCAGAGAAGAAAACTGAGATCTCTGGTATAGAGGTAGATCAACACAGAGAATAAAGCTTAAAGTGAAAAAAGGATTTTTATTCCTAGAGCTTGACAAGACATTTGCCATCTCTAATAGCATCATTTCTCAAGAAGGATGACTTTGCTGCCACTTAACAATAGACTTTAACACTTGATAGTAACCTTGTAAAGAACAGATGGGATATGCTATTTTTAATGTCTTTTCCCTTTACCGTCATCAAAATGGGAAGTTCCCATGACTTTTTCTTTACCATCCCAGAGTATCATGTACAGTTGGTATTAGATAAGCTATGATGAAGAATCAGACTGGTTATGAAGATTGCAAATAATACATATGTCAAGCTCAAAGGCTGGTCCTCTGTACTCTAAATATCAGGCATATTCTTTTGTTCTTAATTTGAATATTTTTATTTACTACAATTATTTATATTATTGATACTATTTAGGATTTGAATGATGGTTGGCTACTTTTTCACATCTGTTTGCTTTTCATGCCCCGAGATAAGCACATTAGATGAGGGAAATGACTTAAAGATCAGATTGAACTTGGGTTCAGTCTTGGTATATTCACTTATTTATGTGGTCAGGTAGATTACTTAAGTATCTGCCTCAGTTTCTTCATGTGTCAAATGAGGATGATAATGCTACTTATCCCATAGAATTAAATAACACATGTTTAAAGTGCTTGGTGCAGTGGTACATAGAAAGTGATAAACAGTCATTACATTGCTATGATTATTTTCCTTATTAGCATGTGATAAATACAATACCATAATGTTTATCTTAAAGCACAATAATAAATGAATGGTGGCATTAGACTCAAACCTAAGTTTTTTTTTAATCCTAAATCAAATGTCTGTTTCTACTGAATTTCAAAATAACATTAAAATATGTTTGCAAAAGATAAGTTATGTGAGATTCTTGTAGGTCTTCTGAAAAGATGACTAAACTACACCAGGCGCTAGTTTTGATGATGGGAAAAGTCCCCTGCCAAGCTTTTAGGTTCTCTTTTTCCTTCTGCAGTGTGTGTGTGGTCTCTCTAGCTATGGACAGGTTCAGAGTCAAAATCTGAGCTGACACCAAGTGGACTTAAGTAGACACATTAGTCTCATTGAGTGGCAGTGATTACTAACACTTTCTCCAGTTTCCTCAAGGATGGACCGCAATGTGCCCATCTTCCCCTCCTTCAATGCTGCCTTGAACCTCCACTTTGCTATTTAGCAGAAAATGTAACTTTAGGCACTTGAATCCCAGGTCAGGATTTGTAAAGGCTTTCCCCTCTGCTTCATTGCTGTCTGAAATATCAGGAGAGTCTTCCTCCAGGCTGTGTCTTATCTCTCATGGCTATTGTTATAAATCAGGTATTTTATCCTTTGAGATGTTTTTCTTATTGGCTGTTGCCAACTATGCTTAGTGTCATTGCTTAGGTTCAATTTTTTAGGAAAAGGGGATAATGTCTTTTTTGTGATTACAGTGTTTGATGCCTGGGTTACTTTCAGAAGAACCTCATAACTCCCTTCCTCCACTGCTTCCAAAGAGTTTTGGATCCCTTTTCCTTGAGTAAATGACATATTTAGAAACTTTTTGGACTCTCCCTCTTCTTTTTTTCTAGAGTCTTTTTTGTTGTTATTGCTGTCATTGTTAAAAAAAAAAAGGAGCCTCTTTTCTTTTTCCCACTGTCCCTGCCTCTATAATCCATCTGTCCACTTGCTTCCCAGTGTTCCACAGTAGTAATCATAGCTCTGAAGTCACTGTTCTTTTGTGGGCATCAGGTGGAAAGATAGAGGTAAAGGAGGACAGCTTTGTTGTCTGATCTACCTCTTCCCCAGTGAATGCTTTTCTCTCTTCCATGTCAACTGTTAATCCTGTCATTAACCCTCAAAACCCTGTGAAAATATATTTTTACATTTTTAATATTCATTTTTATTTTTTGTTAAAGTATAGCTGATTTAAATGTGCCAATTTCTGCTGTGCAACAAAGTGACTCAGTCACAGACACACACACACACACACACACATACATTCCAATATATACATTAATATACACACACTTCTTATACTATTTTCCATCATGGTCTATCTCAAGAGATTGGATAATCAGGTAATCAAATTAAGGGTATTGAGTCAATGTTCAGAGAGTGAATTTCTCCGTTTTTCATTAGAGGGAATGTGTGATTTGCAGCACAACATGTCAAAAATACATTCTTTGGGACATAAAATTGAGCTGGGAGTTCCCGTCGTGGCGCAGTGGTTAACGAATCCGACTAGGAACCATGAGGTTGCGGGTTCGGTCCCTGCCCTTGCTCAGTGGGTTAACGATCCGGCGTTGCCGTGAGCTGTGGTGTAGGTTGCGGACGCGGCTCGGATCCCGCGTTGCTGTGGCTCTGGCGTAGGCCGGTGGCTACAGCTCCGATTAGACCCCTAGCCTGGGAACCTCCATATGCCGCAGGAGCGGCCCAAGAAATAGCAACAACAAAAACAACAAAAAAAGACAAAAAAAAAAAAATTGAGCTGGATTTTTATTTTTATTTTTTTATAGTTTTTTTTTTTTTTTTTTTTTTTTTTTTTTTAGCAGGGCCACATGTATAGCACATGGAAGTTCCCAGGATAGGGGTCAAATCAGAGCTACAGCTGCTGGCCTACACCACAGCCACAGTAGTGCAGGATCTGAGCTGTGTCTGAGATCTTCACTACAGCTCATTGCAACACTGGATCCCCAACTCACTGAACGAGGCCAGGACTGAACACACATCCTCATGGATACTAGTCAGATTTGTTTCTGCTGTTCCACCGTATGACCTTCTTAAATTGTTTTTATTAGAGTTGTTTACAATGTTCTGTCAATTGTTTCTGTACAACAAAATGACCCAGTCATACACACACACACACACACACACACATATATACATTCTTTTTCTCACATTATCCTCCATCATGTTCCATCACAAGTGACTAGATACAGTTCCCTGTGCTATACAGTCCCGAGGAAAAAGAAACAAACCTGGAGGCATAACTCTCCCATACTTCAGACAATATTACAGAGCTACAGTCATCAAGACAGTGTGGTATGGTTACCAAAACAGACAGACAGACCAATGGAACAGAATAGCGAACTCAGAAGTAAACCCAGACACCTATGGTCAATTAATCTTCCACAAAGAAGGCAAGAACATAAAATTGGAAAAAGACAGTCTCTTCAGCAAACATTGCTGGGAACTGACCAGATGCATGTAAATCAATGAAATTAGAACACACCCTCTCACCATGCACAAAAATGTACTCAAAATGGCTTAGAGACTAAACATAAGACACCATAAGACCCTTATAAGAGAACATAGGCAAAACATTCTCTGACATCAAACATACAAATGTTTTCCCAAGATGACAGAAATAAAAACAAAAACAAACCAAATAGGACCTAATCAAACAGACAAGCTTTTGTACAGCCAAGGAAACCATGAAAAAAAACCAAAAAGACAACCTACAGAATGGGAGAAAATAGTGTCAAATGATGCAACTGATAAGGGCTTAATCTCTAAAATATACAAACAACTTCTACAACTCAACAGGAAAAACCCAGCAACCCAATTGAGAAATGGGCAAAAGACTCGAATAGACATTTCCCCAAAGAAAATATACAGATGGCCAACAGGCACATGAAAAAATGCTCAATACCACTTGTTATTAGAGAAATGCAAATCAAAACTACAATGAGGTACCACCTCACTCTGGTCAGAATGGCCATCATTAACAAGTCAACAAATCAAATGCTGGAGAGGGTGTGGTGTAAAGGGCCCCCTCCTTCACTGTTAGTGTGAATGTAAATTGGTACAACCACTATGGAAAACAGTATGGAGGTACCTCAGAAAACTAAATATAGAACTACAATATGACCTAGGAAACTCACTCCTGGGCATATATTGGAACAAAACTTTCCTTGAAAAAATACATGCACCCCTATGTTCATTGAAGCACTATTCACAATAGCCAAGACATGGAAACAACCTAAATGGTCATTGACAGATGAATGGATTAAGAAGATGTGGTACATATACACAATGGAATACTACTCAGCCATGAAAAAGAACAAAATAACACCATTTCCAGCAACCTGGATGAACAAAGAGATTCTCATACTAAGTGCAGTAAGTCAGAGAAAGTCAAATACCATATGATGCCATTTATATGTAAAATCTAATATATGGCAAAAATGAACCTATCTACAAAAAAGAAACTCATGGACCTGGAGAACATACCTGTGGATACCAAGGGGAAGGGGATGGGGAGGGAGTGGGATGGGTTGGGAGTTTGGAGTTAGTAGGTACTGGATTTTTATATTATAACAGCCACCTTTTAATCATCGTTTACCTCACATATTGCATAGTTGACTGTATTCAGTTTTGTGGAGTAGTGATTTCTTTTGCCCTCAGTGATATAAAATTTACCTGTCTTTGATTTCAGTATTTGGCTTAATTAATGGCTTAATCTTTTTAAAGACAAGGGAATCCATAGCTAGTTCTGTGGTTGAATTCAGTATCTCCCATAAACTTTGAGAACAGCTTCACAAGGCACTATAATATACTGGTGACACATTAATAGGCTTTAAACGTTTTGTTACTGTGATTTTCAGTGCTGCTATTAAAATCACAGGCAACCGATAGATTTTTCTGCTAGAGAAGAAATGGTAAAACTATGTGTTAATAATAAAAGCAATATCAGCGGCATGCAGGGGATCCCAACTCATGACTCAAAGTTTATGTATAAATCTTCAATCTTTTAAGTTGCTGATTTTATTCTGCTTTGTCTCCTCTATCTCCTGATGTTTACAGAGAGGAAGACAGTGTTTTTTAAATTCATATTGTAATTTATGGATCAGTGCTCCTTTATTTTTTCTATATCCATCTTTGCCCAAACCATGCAATGTTCTCATTTATTAATTTTTAAAATAAGGAGAGTTTCTTACACCAGGAGATCAATAATTTTATTGTACAAATTGGGATCTTTTTAAGAAGGAAAGGGGCACTATAAATAATTATTTTTGGACAATAGGTGTAAACTGTGAGGCTACATGGGCAAACTATGACAGTAGTCACCCTCTTTAAACAAAGTAATTTAAAATTCTGATGCTGGATTTGTATGTGCTAACTAAAGTATAGTCTATATAATAAGATTTTTCACTTGTTGATAATAGACAAAACCATAAATGCACAATTTGTGGTAGTTTTTATAAGTTATAGCCTTGCTCTCTCTACTTATGATTTTCATGGCAAGTCAGTGGGGGTTAAATGGATGGAAGTGTTTATAAACTTTAAGGGAGTTCCCATTGTGGTTCGGTGGTAACAAACCCAACCAGCATCCATGAGGACATGGGTTCTATCCCTGGCCTCCCTCAGTGGATTAAGGATCTGACATTGCCGTGAGCTGTAGTGTATGTCACAAATATGGCTTGGATCCTGAGTGGCTGTGGCTGTGGCATAGGCTGGCAGTTACAGCTCCAGTTAGACCCCTAGCCTGAGAACGTCCATATGCCATGAGTATGGAAGACAAAAACAAAACAAAACAAACAAACAAAACTTTAAGAAGTTCCCCAAACATCTGGCCCACCATTTACCACTGCATATATAAAGTCTGCAGATATAACAGGAAACTGTCTTTTATCAAGGTTCATAGAAAGTCTCAGAGATGGAGAATGTCATGCAGAAATTTTGTGATGGAGTATTCTTGGGCTCAATGTCTGTGGGAAAGTGAAGAAAGCAAGATCAGGCAATGAAATTGAATTGTGATGATTGCTTAGGGAGCTCTGGAACATGGGTGGTCCTTCAGAGTTGGCATGAACTGAGGCAAAGGAGCCTTACCTTTGACTTTGTAATTATTTAATGGATGAGGACTCTTTTCTGCAAGTGGATGTGATGTTGGGTGAGACAAATCCCTGTGGTCTTTAGGTCAAGTCCCGGAGATGAACTCAGCTGTGATTTGTCCATAACCAGTACTTCCAGAAGTAGGGGTGGAGGCTAGCGCACTCCAATCAGTGCAATGCACTCCAATAGCCACAACTGAAGCTCAACTTCTATATAGAACACCATTCAAACACTAAAACCCATTAATATCGCTAGTAATTAAGCAAAACAAAACACCAACCTTCTAGTGTAGTTGAAAGTTTTTAAATGTTGAAAACATGAGGAATCAAGAGGAAAACTGCCTTCCATTCAATTAATTAGAATTATCTATAGAACCTGCAGGAATAACTTTAAAAACAATGCCTGATGCATCAAAGTCTAGCCACACTTGCCTGGTGAAGTTTTAGTGAAATTTTTCTGTTCATATTTGGTGGAATATGTCAGATATGATTTTCTAAACCACAGTTGAGAAGATAGATAGGGCCTAATGTTCCCAACTTGTCCAAGTTTTCCTGGGACTGTCCTAGTTTTTATCTCTGAGAGTCCCAAAACCCAGGAAACTCCCCAGTTATGGGTCATCTGGGATGTTTGATCATCATAGATAGGTAGAAAATCTGGAGATAATGAATAGCAAAAAGTCAGGAATGATTTTAAGATCCTGTAGGATTTTATCTGGGAGTAGGTAGGTAGATGGGAGAAAAGATTGATGTCTTCTAGTTTTTACAAACCAAAAAGTTTCCTTCAGTCATAAGTGGAGACCTAAGGTAAAACCTAAGCCATGGCTATTCCTGAGTTGCAGAATAGCTCTTCCTTTTTTCTTCCTTTTAAAATTTCCATTTGCCTAAAATTAATTGGAAAGACCCTGGAAATTCAGAGAAAGTGAAGATGGTGCTAATGATAGTTGAAAAGCCCATCTTAGCTCAAGCTAGCACCAAAACCATCTCACAAGGAAATTCACCTTTCAAAAATTATTGAGCAGAGTTTCATGCTCAGTGTATGAGAACGCTGGAATTTTCTCTGGGTAGAATTTCTACTCTGGTGACTTTTGCCTATTATGTAGGAACTATGGATTTGTCAGTATAACTGTAGCTGATGAGATAAAGTGACAGAGCTGTTAGGGTACAGTCCATTGAGAGGCAAGGTTAAGAGCAAGATCAGGCTGTATTGGGTGGATTTATGCAGGGGGGAGGCAGAGACAGTGACTGTAGTCTTCCTAGGCTAGAGTGTGGTAAGCATACGGGGGCAAGGTGGCAGCTTTTTGGGGTTTTTGATGTCATTCTTTCTGTTATGAGTAAGTCAAGAAGCATTGAAAAACTAGCTTATGGGGGCAGGTCTAACCCTTAGCCATCATTTGCTGTGCCTTGAGCTGGGTAAATTGGAGGAAATCGTACCTGGTTGGTTTGGCCATCAAGTCTGTGACTGCCTTGTTTTATAAGGTTTCAGACCTTGTTTCCTCTCTAATCTGGAAGAGTTTGCCACCTCTTGTGCCTTCTCCTATTAAGAAGACTCCATATTTCTTGAACCCCTTTAGATTATGATGGCAACATGTATTACATCTGGGTGTGCTACTTCAAACCTGTCATGCCCTGAAGGCTGTCAGTTTTGAGTGTTGTCCAAAGTAAAAGGAGAATCTCCAATGGTAAGACTGTAAAATGTAAACATTTTTGATCACTGAGCCTTTATGAAACAATAGATACTATGAAACTCCAATGGTGAACCAGGATGCTGAATGAGGCTGATCTACCAGCTGGTCCCTTGGGGAAAAATCATCCTAAAATTTTTTATGCAAGGCTTTCTTCATCAAATAAGTAGCTTTCACTCTTCTGAGAAATAACAGCTCATGGATTTCTACCAGGTCCTAGCAGAGAACCATTTGGCCATGGGATATCAAGTAACCATTAGAATGGAGCCCCTTGTCATTTATTCATTCACAATTGTCTGTCAGGCACTATTGTAATTACTTAGGATAAGTCATGGAACAAAGCAGATGAAGGAAATAACAAGTTTATTACATGCGGCTTCTTCTATGATGGAGGAAACAATGATTTATACTTTTTGGAATGGGCATTCATGCTCAAGTTTCCATTTATTATTTCTTGCCTATTAGCTTTTGCCAATACCACCAACAATGTGGTTACTGAATAATATAGGCAGAGTCATATTTAAAAAACAATATGGCTTTGGAATAGGGAACACAGAGTAACACAGAAGAAGTTGGAGAAATAGCTAGAGCGCACATGGTTCTTTGGTTTCTCAATCACCCAGAAGACATTGGCCTTTTAAATGACATAATATTTCATGCTTTCCTTCCATGGAAATTTGAACTGCCTTAGAACTTTAAACATCCAAGGGATAAGTAAACACTCAGCAGTGTTTACTTTGAATTAGAAGCTTAAATATTCATCTTGACATTCTGAACTTTATATGCAACTGGTAAATGGAAAAAAAGTGGGTGAATTATGGGATTAGAGAAGCTATTAATATTTGGTCTCATTGGAGATAGTGTAGCTTTCTCAAAAGCAAATTGTGGAGAAAGACTAAAGAAATTCAGAGATTCACTAGATCTCTTGATTTTGGCAGATCCAATCATAATAAATTATAGATGATTAAACCTATGTTATAATGGCAGAATAATCAATAGGTTGAGTTCTTAAGGAATGAAATTAGGTAAAGAATAATGTCCATCTGAGATGCTGGATGAGGAAAAATTAGGGTATGCTTTGAGCAGTAAAGGAAGAAATTCAACACTGACTCTAGACTGTATATTATTTTTTTGAATTAACAATTTCTTGTAATCCAAGATATCTGACTTTCTACTACTTCACAATCGAGTTTTGGACTTAGGTTATAAAAGTTCATATAACTTACAACATTTTAGAGATGAGAGGATGTTTAGAGGTTGTTAGGAACAATGGATTTTAACTAGTGATTTGAGGCATATTATCCATGGTATCTTTTCGACAGTATATAGAGATGTATAGATGCCTGGGTCCTATTCTAGTTGCTGAATCAGAATCTTTAGAAGACAACTGGATGGTTATATTTTTTTTTCTCTCTATTCCTAGATGCTATGCTATATTCAGTACTGAAGAAAATTGTGGGGGCTTCCTTTGGTGGGTAATTGAATTTATTAGGAATGCAAATTTTTTTGTGTTAGAGTATGTATACATGTGCATGTGTTGAAAATATTTGTGATGAAAAGGGTGTTATTTGATATTTGCCAGTCTAAAGAAGTGACTCTCATGACAGTTTGTCAGTTTTCAACGTGCCAGTCTCTGAGCCTCTTTCCTGTCTGGAAGGAATTCATAGCTTTCTTAGTGAAAGATAAAACTTACCTCCCGCTACAGAAGCCAAAGATTCCAGATAACATTCTTTTTCTAGGATTTCTTACATCTAGGGCATACACAAGTAACCTAGGCTCAGGCAGTGAAATTAATGTGTTCTGAATTTTAATTTGGAGGCTGGTATAGGTGGATAATCTTACTGTCATTGATGGTGATCTTTTTCTAAGGGAAAAGCTAGATTAATGCCAATGGTAGTATTTATTTTCCCGTATTTTATTTGCAATTCTCGTATCTCTCCAACTACAAGGGTATTGTCTGATAATAGTAAATCTCAACAAATTGTCATTAAATTATATTTAATTACTGGCTATCTTCTCTCATGCTAATGATCATAATGTTTTAGACCTAGAAGAGATTGTGCAATTCATGTAATTTATAGTGGTTTAGAGCAAGAACTCATAGGGGTCACTTATTCACTGACTCTTAATTAGGATGTCATTATGGTTCTCTCGAATAAAAATCTCTAGAGAAAATTATTTGTCATAGTCTGGCCAAGAAACCAGAAATGTCTCAAAAAGAAAAAACTTAATGAAGTAATATATGAAAAATCAAACAGAACAGAGTGAGGCTCCCATAGATGAATGAGTAAGAGCAGGAAGATACAAATTGCCCAAGGCTATAGGCACAGGTAGAGGAAGTGGTAATAGTGTCCAGAGTTAGGGTCCTCCACATCACTGGAACCTTGGTGGAGGTTTTCCTGTGGAAGCTGGAATCATATAATTGCAGGTTGTCCAGCAGGAGTTGATGTCTGCCCCTCTTGTGGCTGAAGTTGGCACAGGGGCTTGCTGCAGGCTTCCTGATGGGAGGGACTGGTGCCTGCCTTCTGGTAGGTGAAGCTGATTCTTCTTGTGGGTGAGGCTTTGTCTTAGGGTGAGATTAGAGGCAGCTGTGTGCCCAGCGAGGTGGTGGGGAGGTGGGGGTGGTGGGTGTTTAGGTAGCCTGTTTACTGATGGGTGGGGCTGTGATCCCACCTGGATCATTGTTTGGCCTGGGGTGTCTCAGCACTGATGGGTGGGGCCAGATTTTCTCAAAATGGCCACATCTAGAGAACACATACTGTTGTATATTCCCGAGAGCTTTGCCTCCAATGTCCTTCCCCCACAACAAGTTACAGTTACCCCCTGTTTTCTCAGGAGATCCTCCAAGAGCTGCAGTCAGGTCTGACCCAGATTCCCATGGAGCCTATGATTTGCCCTGGGACCCAGTGCACATGAAAGCCTGTGTGCACCTTTCAAGAATGGGGTCTCTTTTCCCCCAATCCTGTAGAGCTCTTGCTCACAAGCCCCACTGGCCTTCAATGCCAGATGCTCCAGGGGCTCTTTCTTCCAGTGCCAGATCTCCAGGCATTGGGACTTGACTTGGGGCTCAGAACTCTCATTCCTGTAGGTGAGTCTCTGTGATACAGTTACTTTCCAATCTGTGGGCTTCCTAACCAGCAGGTATGGGGTTGCTTATATTGTAATCACCCCTCCTATCTCTTGACGAGGCCTCCTCTTTGTCTTCTGGAGTGGGATATCTTTTTGAAAGTTTGCAGTCCATTTGGTTGAAGGTTGCTCAGCATTTGGTTGTAATTTTGTTGTTTTTATGAGTGAAGATGTGCTGCAGCCCTATTTCTCCATCTTAATCCCATCTCCAGCAGGAGTTGAACCCATGGAGACAACATAGTATTTCTAGTGATGCCACTCAGAGGTGTTGCTGAGATGTAGACTGACTGAAATTTTCCATGTTTGCTCTTCAGATGAGTCCTGATGTCTAAACTTTAAGTCAAGTATTAGGATGACAGTTCCTGTGTTTCCACCTGTATTTTCCAATTTAACTTCAGGAGCAACAAAGCTGCAAGGGTGGGGGCTGATACTATGGCTTCTCTTTCTGTCTCTTCTTTTTTTTTGATCTTAAGGGTATTTATGCTGAGTGAAAAAAATTCTCAAAGTGGTACATGTTGTATGATTTATTTATATAATTAAATTTTTATTTTATTTTCATTAGGATATAGTTGATTTACAGTATTGTGTTAATTTCTGCCGTAGAGCGTAGTGACCCAATCATATATGTATATGTATATACACACACACACACACACACACACACACACATATATATATATACACATTCTTTTTCTCATTATCTTCTTATTCACCAATCTTACCCAGTGTATCCCACTGGCCAAACCTAGCCACAGGTTAGCTGACAAAGAAACCCATCATGTGTAGCCTCCAGTGGTCAACCCCAGAGTAAAGGAATGGCAAAAATAGAACTGTGAGCAAACAGGCAAATGATCAGTGTATTAGAGCATATGTACACCCAAGTTGTACAGATGATTTTGATGGTTAAAAGACTTAGCACAGATTTACTCCCTCATTTTTAAGATAGGGAATTATGTTTCAGGTTAAGGAGTCACTTTTCTGAGGTCCCACAGCCACTCAAGGTTGGACATGCTGCAGGTCCTCCTAGGTTCTCTGTGTCTTTGGTGAGGACAGGATGGCTGTCAGCAACAAGTGGGACTAATTAGAGGGACCAGCCTAGTGATATGGCTGGTCTTACAGTCTAATACTATTATCAGATTCATTAAATATTTTACCCTTAAAAGAATGATTTTTAAAATTGAACTGTAGTTGATTTAGAAGATTATTAGTTTCAGGTGTAGGGATAGTGATTCACTATTTTTATAAACTCCATTAGATGTTCTTATAAGATAATGCCTATAATTGTATTTATGTAAAATGAGACAGGTTAAATTTGGATTTATTTTTTTTTTCGCTTTTTAGGGCCGCACCTGCAGCATATGGAGGTTCCCAGGCTAGGGGTCAAATTGGAGCTGCAGCTGCTGGCCTAGGCATCAGTAACAGCAATGTGGGGTTTGAGCCATGTCTGTGACCTACACCACAGCTCATGGCAATGCCAGATCCTTAACCCACTGAGTGAGGCAAGGGATTGATCCTGCATCCTCATGGATCCTAGTCGGGTTCGTTAACTGCTGAGCCACGAAGGGAACTCCTAAATTTGGATATTTTAAACTGGATTTTTTTCTTTTTGTTTCTGTTGAAATCTCTTTTTCTGATAACCTTAATTGTTTATACATTTACATAGATATGTGATAACTGAAACAAAATAAGGAGAAAGAACAGTTATGGAAATGATGTTGGCATGGATTTAGCCATGGATTTAAGGTATTCCAAAAACGCCAAGGGTGGTATAGCACAAAGAACTTGGGCTTCATTGGGGTTAGTGACATTATAATTGGTGGCATGCAGCAGGATTAGATTATATACATAATATTCAAATTCAGGTAGGATAGACTATTCCAGAAGTACAGGCAATCAAAAGCAGTTCCCACAAAGTTCAGGTTGCCAGGGAGGAGGGTTGACAAGCGTGTGTATGTTATTGAGACCAGGAGTAAGTCATCTGATTTTCAGAGTAAGAATCTACTCTCAGCAGAGAATGGAAGAGCTAAAGGCAGAAGGCAAGTGTATTAGGAAAGAATGAGGATGAAGAGAAAGTTATGGCTCAGTGGGTGTGCAAAAACATAGTTTCCCCAAGCTTAGTATAAGCTAACAACATTATACACTTCAGACCCCCAAGCTGAACGCTCCTAAGAGTCCTGTTCTGATTGAGATGGGGTCAAGACTAGGATGTTCTTGGGCCTATAGGTGAAAGATGAGGCTGACTACCGCTGGGTGAGTCTGAGAAGGCAGGGCAGGTGTCCCACTCCTGGTTATTATCTGACAAATGGACTTGACACGTAGCTGTGGACTCTTTCATGTGGCCTTTAGTCTCTGGATTTGCATTTTCTGGTTTGGCTTCTGACCTCGCTGCTTCCCAGGGTCTTCAGACTGTGTGATTTTCTTCTTTCGTGTTGGGTACTCAAGAATTCTCACAGGACATCCACTTCCTAAGATCTGACAGAATAACAAATCAGTTTTCCTTGATGAATGTCATAGCTAGTGGAACCTCCTTAAGAAGACCTTTTTGTGATTATGTTTTTACTTTTAAAATTATGAAAATATTTCATGGTCATTGATAATCTGAAATACTATTAAATTATTTAATGTAAAAACATGAAAGTCTGCCATTCTCTCTTGGTTCTGCTCTCTGTTAGTAAGCAGTTTTAGATACCTTTCGTTCTGTAAGATTCTGAGTTAGGAGAACTTACTTGATAAGCCCCTGTTGTCAAAGAATATATATTCCTTTTTCCAAGGAATAAGTCATTCTGACCTCAGACTCTGAAATATCTTGTAAATTTGGGTCTCAGATTTTGATAGGTGACCTTTCTTTGAGTCAGTTAATTAAGGGTTATGTTAATTAGGGGAAAATACAGGCAATTGTTTCTTCCTTAGATGATACATATTTGAAGAGCATGGAAATGAATTTTACCTTAATAACTTTAATGGGAATCTCTTCTCAGCAGAATTTTGTTGGCAATGCAGTGAATCTAAATACCTTATCCTTTCAACCATTGGCATGATTGAATAAAGGTGATAATAAGAAAAAAAAGTGTGTTGGAAATAAAAAATAAATTTAAAAAATTTTTAAAAATTAAAAAATTTACTTAAGATGGAAAAAATGGGAGAGTGAGTTTTCAAAACATATAGATGATTCATGTCAAATTGATACAATCCCTCATGGTTAACTATTTTTAATATTTCCCTAAATAATTTGACACTTTACAGATCTTGCTGCAGCCCCGTGTGTAAAGAGAGGGTTGGGTTAACTGACCAGCTCTCAAGGGTCCTTTTGTCATTGGGAGTCCAGTAAAAATTCTTCATTTTGTCAGATGTACATTGGGAGAGAATTTTGCTTTGCTTTCCTGTATCAGGTGTAAGAATCATTTTTGGTTAAACAGCCTTTGTTATTTAATTTTAAAAATTCTACTGTAAATCTGTTCAATTGCCTGAGTCACAAAATAACTGACCACTCTAAATTTTTATTAAACAAGGGACATTTTCAGGTATGTTTTCTATGTCATCAACATACATTTGACAGGAATTGATGGGACTTCTTTCAGTGCATTCATCTCTTCATTTCACTGTTGCTATCTTAAAATGTATAACCTAATTGGTTTTCCATCATGAACATCTGAGGAAGCCAAAATATTCATTCACAGGAATTTCATCATTCATGGTAGGATTGGTGACTAGGAAGTGTGTGTCCTATGACTTTCAAGGTAGCCGGATGTTAACAGAGGCTTAGATGGCCCATTAATAATCAAGGGATTATTATAGTTTAATCCAAAAGTGCAAATCTAACTTTGAGGGGAATCAGTTAAATAGTTTGAAACTGTTTTACATATAGATACAGTATGAACATAATGCAATTTTTGGAAAATTTAATTCTTCTGGTAGTTATGCGAAGAATGACCCTAGAAGTTATTATGGGGAATGCTCTTAATGAACCATTAGGGCATTTTATGACCCAATGTCATGCTATGAGGCTATACAGGACTTGAGTGAGCAAATCTACTTGATTTCTAAGCTCATTCTAGATTTCCTCCTCCTGTGGCACTCATATTACTATAATAATGTATACTTCAGCCTGTGCATAGACTATAAAATGATGCAAGATTTTATTATTTTAGTTGGACATCAAAGAATATAAACCAAATTTTTTGAGATCCATCCTGATTATTCAGTTTCTTAAAACAGCCGCATTAATAGAAGCTGTTGTTTTTTGGAAGTGAAAAAAATGCTGGTGTCCCTTGAGGAATAGAGAAATTTACTGTGAAGTTCATTTTAATTCTGTGGGAAAAGTACTGGAAATTGCAAAGCAGTTAAAGATATACTGTAGTTTGGCAGAAAGGAGATTTCTGACGATCATTCTGGCATTTGAAAAATGAAGATTAAGATGGGAACTTACTCCCTTATGTAGAATAGAAAGAAACCTCACTTTGAGCTGAAAGAAGAGAGATAAGTTGCCTGTATTTTAGCTCAATATCAAGTCATTATATTTGGAATTAGATTTTGAGCCAGTTTGTGGGTGTATGACAGACAGGGAAGCCATTCAACAGAAAGAAAAGGGCAAAGGGTAGGGGGACAGAGGACAGAGATTGAGACACAGAAACAGATTTAGAGAGAGGTGGTCTGAAATAAACAAGTAGATATGGGGAAAAAGGCAGCATAAGAGATGAGCTATAGGTACAAAGAAAAACACAGAGAAAGAACTGAGAAGGCAGGCACAGGACTCTTCCAAAACAACATGGTGAAATCCCACAGATTTTCTAGTTTCACAAAAATATGTTTCCTCAAGCCAGGAGCTTGGACACCTGGCTGTGCATCTTTTGCAACATATGAAATATGACACAATACACATTTCTTCAATGTGCATGTAAATGCAGTTTTGAAAACCTGATGTTATATGAGTTTTAAAAAGTGTGAATTTTGGTGAAAGACTCCATAGCGATGGGCTCTCTAGGTTTGTAAGGAAGCCTGTAAAATATTTTGTACATATTAGCTTCAAGGCATGGCTGATCTGCTTTCTACGCAGGACTCTGATTTCTATGATGACTATATTTCCTTCAGCATCTCACCCCCAAAAGCCCTCTAAAAATCAAGGATTTTACTGATTTTCCTCTCTGATATCTCCATTTTGTTTATGCTCTATGATACCTACCCTATGTGTCTTTCGCATGAAATTATTAAATGAGGAACAATGCCTTGAAAAATTTGTGCTTAAAAATATGTTTCCTTAAAAATACATCTCATGTGCATCACTGTTCTCTTATGTATCTGTGTTGGTTAATACTTAGAACTATCACATCTATTTATTGTGTTGGGTAAAATTTTATTTTCCATCAGTCTTCCTCTAGAGGATTTGCTCAGGACATAGCCTTCAGCTAGAGACTAAATAATCTTTGCAAATGATGCAATCTTTGCAATGTGCAATCTTCACAATGTGCCACGATGGAAACTCCTATTTTTAGGATTTTCTAGGAGTAATTTGAGAACCCACAGAATGGATGAAAAGATACAATTTTTAAGGGATCTTCAAAATATAACAACATCTCGTACAACAACAACAAAAAAACCCAATCAAAAAAATAGGTAGAAGACCTAAATAGACATTTCTCCAAAGAAGACAAAAAAATAAAAAAAAAATAAAAATAATAAAAAATAAAATTAAAAAATTATACAAATGATCATATTTGCAAAAACAGACAGAGAAAACAAATATAGGGTTGCCAAAGGTTAACAAAGGAGGAGTGAAGTAATAAATTAGGAATATGGGGTTAACAAATACACACTACAATATCAAAAGAGATGAAAAAATAAGGATCTACTGTATAGCAAAGGGAACTACATTCAATATTTTGTAATAATGGAAAAGAATGGAAAAGAATCTGAAAAATTATATATATAACTGAATCACTTTGCTATACACCTAAACAGTAAATCAACTGTATTTCAATTAAAAAGAACAAAGGTGTAGGAAGGTAAAAGTGGTAATACTGTATTAGTTTTATGAGGCCAAGGACATTAGTAAGAACACAATGGAAAAATGGTGGAAAGTTGTGTTTTCTTTCTGTTTTGAAAAGTTGCTTCTTGGATTATATCTTATTTATTTTCACATGATGCTCTATTCTAGTTTTAAATGTGTTTATTTTTACGTGTGACACATACCACAGATTTAAGGACACTTACAAAAATAAAGCCATTAGGGTGCATGTATCTTTTCAAATTATGTTTGCCTCTGGATGTATGCCCAGGAATAGGGTTGCTGGATCATACATAGTTCTATTTTTAGTTTTTAAAGAGACCGCCATGCTGTTCTCCATAGTGATTGTTCAACCTACATTCCCACCAACAGTCTAGGAGGGTTCCCTTTTCTCCATCCCTCTCCAGTATTTATTGTTTGTAGACTTTGTCATGGCGACCCTTATGAGTGATGTGAGGTGGTACATCATCTTAGTTTTGATTTGTACGTCTCTGAAATATGTTATGTTGAACATCTTTTCATGTGCTTTTAGCCATCTATATGTCTTCTTTGGAGAAATGTCTATTTAGAAATTCTGCCCATTTTCTTTTTTTATTGGCATATGTTTTGTATGTTTTGGAGATTGATCCCTTGTCAGTTGCATCATTCATAAATATTTTCTTCCATTCTGTGGATTGTCTTTTTGTTTATGGTTTGCTTTGCTGTGAAAAACTTTAAACTTTAATTAGGTCCCATTTATTTATGTTTGTTTTTAATTTGTATTATTATAAGAAATGTATCTAAAAAAATAATTCTGCTTTTATGTCAGAAGGTGTTTTGCCTGTGTTTTCTTCTAAGAGCTTTATAATGTGCTGTCATATATTTAGGTCTTTAATCCATTTTGAGTTTATTTTTGTATATGGTTTTGGAGAGTGTTCTAATTTCATTCTTTTACATGTAGCTGTCCAGTTTTCCCAGAATTATTTCTTGAAGAGACTGTGCTTTCTCCATTGTATTTTCCTGCCTCCTTTGCTGTAGATTAGTTGATTATAGGTGTGAGGATTTATTTCCGGGCTTTCTGTCCTCTTCCATTGATCTCTTTTTTCTGTTTTTTTCTTCCCCCCATTATTACCACACTGCTTTTATGACTGTAACTTTGCAGTATAGTCTGAAGTTGGGGCGCCTGATTCCTCCAGTTACATTTTCCTTTCTCAGTATTGCTTTGGCTATTTGGGGTCTTTTGTGTTTCCGTAAGAATTAAAAAAAAATTTGTTTTAGTTCTGTGAAAAATGTTGTTGGTAATTTGATAGAGATTGTACTAAATCTATAGATTGTCATCAAAACGACAGTGTTGATTCTTCTAATCTAAGTGCATGATATATATTTCCATCTGTTTGTGGCATTTTCAATTTCTTTCATCAGCATTTTATAGTCTCTCTAGTACAGACATTTTGCTGCTTAGGTAGGTTTATTCCTAGGTATTTTATTCTTTTTGATGTGATGGTAAATGGGATTTTTCCATAATTTCTTTTTGATCTTTAATTGTTAGTATATAGAAATGCAATGATTTCTCTGTGTTATTTTTGTATCCTGCAACTTCACAGAATATATTGATGAGCTCTAGTAGTTTTCTGGTAGCATCTTTAGGATTTTCTAATGCATAGTATTATATCATCTGTAAACAGTTACAATTTTACTTCTTTTCTAATTTGAATTCCTTTTCTTTCTTTTTTTCTCTAGTTACTGTGGTTGGGACTTATAAAACTGTTGAATAAAAGTGGTGAGAGTGTACATTCTTGTCTTGTTCCTGATCTTAGAGAAATGGTCTCAGCTTTTAACCATTAAGTATGATGTTAGCTGAGGGTTTGTCATATATGGCCTTTATTATGTTGAGGTAGGTTCCTTCTGTGCCCACTTTCTGGAGAGTTTTTATCGTAAATGTGTTGAATTTTGTCAAAAGATTTTTCTGCATATATTGAGATGATCATATAGTTTGTATTCTTTAACTTGTTAATGTGGTATATCACACTTATTGATTACAGTCATTAAAAAACTCTTGCATCCCTGGGATAAATCCTACTTGATCATGGTGTATGATCCTTTCAATGTATTGTTGGATTTGGTTTGCTAGTAATTTGTTGAGGATTTTTGCATCTAGGTTCATTAGTGATATTGTTCTATAAATTTTTTTGGTAGTATCTTTGTCTAATTTTGGTTTCAGGGTAATGGTGGCCTCATAGAATGAGTTTGGGAGTATTACTTTCTTTTTTTTTTTTTTTTTGTAAGAGTTTCAGAAGGATAGATGTTAACTCTTCTCAAATGTTTGATAGAATTCAATTGTGAAGCCATCTTGTCCTGGACTTTTGTTTGTTGGAAGTTTTTTAAGCACAGTTTTAATTTCAGTACTTATGACTGGTCTGTTCACATTTTCTATTTCTTTCAACTTCAGTCTTGGAAGATTATAACTTAATAAGAATTTATCCATTTCTTCTAGGTTTTCCATTTTATTGGCATATAGTTGCTTGTATTTCTGTAATGTCTGTTGTAAGTTCTTTTTCATTTCTAATTTTATTGATTTGAGCTCTCTTCATTTTATTTTCTGGCTAAAGGTTTTTAAATTTGTTTGTCTTTTCAAAGAATCAGCTTTTAGTTTCATTGATATTTTCTATTTTCCCCCATTTCTATATCATTTATTTTTGCACCTAACTTTGATTTGATTTTTTTCCAACTTGGGGTTTTGTTTGTTCTTTTTTTCTCTAGTTGTTTTAGGTGTAAGTTTAGGTTGTTTGAGATTTTTCTTGTTTTCTGAGGTAAGACTGTATTACTACAAACTTCCCTCTTAAAATTGCTTTTTTTTTTTTTTTATGTCTTTTTGCCATTTCTTGGGCCACTCTTGCAGCATATGGAGGTTCCCAGGCTAGGGGTCCAATTGGAGCTGTAGCCACCGGCCTACACCAGAGCCACAGCAATGCGGGATCTGAGCCACGCCTGCGACCTACACCACAGCTCACGGCAACGCCGGATCCTTAACCCACTGAGCAAGGCCAGGGATAGAACCCGCAACCTCATGTTTCCTAGTCGGATTTACTAATCACTACACCACAACAGGAACTCCTAAAATTGCTTTTTTGTGCCCCATAGGGTTTGGATTTTTGTGTTTTCACTTTGATTTTTCTTTAGGTGTTTTTTGATTTCCTCTGATTTCACACAGTTCATTTTTCTTAGGCTCTAAAAGTAACTGAGAAGAGTGCCACTCTAAGGTCTGCTATGGAACTAGTTACTGCGTGAACAGCTGGAATTGCCTGAAATACAGGAAAGGATTTATCTACTTGTGCTCACTCTTCACTGGTCAAGTGTTGCTCCATGGGGTGACTTTCTCATTCTTGCAGGTTTTCCAATGTGCCCAATTTTCTGTAGAGTTTCCTACAGGCAGTAAAGATGTACTGGCAGAAAGCAAGAAATATTCATGAGTGCTGAGATGAGGAGTTGTTGGGTTACATCTATGCAGGTTCACTTGCCATAGTAATACTGGAATAAAAAGGGGACAAAGGAGTTGGGAGACAGGGGATAAGAGGCATATGATACATACATCATGGCTGCAGGTTTACTTACACTTCACATTTACATGTAATCAATGGAAATCTCCAAATTCCAGAGTAGATTGCCATCCTCAGTGGTGTTGGAAGTTTTTATCTTTTTTGTGTGTTTATGAGCATTGTATTAGAACATGGAAAGAAGCTGCATCAAAGATTTCTTTTAGCCAGAATACGTTGGTTATACATTTGCATATGAATTGATTTTACAATAAATGGAGCTTATTCTCATTGAGTAAACAGGGTCTGTCTCTCTTCCAACTATTTTCTTCTATATGAAAACTAATAAGAATTTAATATAAGAAAATATAATGAATGAGAAAGTGGTTAAGAAAAAGTATGAAGGTTAAATAAAGATGGTAAAATAGAAGTTTGCTGTGGGAAGAAACAACAAAGGCTTCGACAGTGATAAATCTTAGAGTGACATGAGATGTTAAGTTCTACAGTTATTTACGTTTGCAATGAAACCTTAAAAGAACTTGGAAATAGTAAAAAAAAGTCTGAATTGGAATAGATGGAAAACTGAGAGGAAAGGAAATTGCTAAAATGACACAGTGGTGCTCTTGCTTAAAGGAGGCTATATTGCCCCAAGCTATAAGTTTCGTATCAGATCTTTGACAAGAGTAAAGATCTTTCCTTTGCCCCTTTACCTCATGCATGGCCTTTGAGGATATTGATTGTTTTAATAATAGTAACATTTATTTAAAAACTTGCCTTGTACTAGGTATTAAGCAAATGCTTTAGCTTGGGTTTCATTATTCTCACAAAGACTTTAGGAGTTACATTTTATTATTTCTATTTTAGACTAGTTTTATGAGGCTTAGAGAGGAGAGTTAATTGTCTGAGGTTAGAGTTAATTATAGCCAAATTGGAGGTCAGCCCAATTCTGACCTCACTGATAGTGTTGCTAACCACTTAGCTCTCTGCTGGTAAATAGAACAAGAAGAGCAATCCTGATGAGTTATCCCTGACTTCTTAATAAAATTCTGTAGGCTTAATTCTGGTTATGGCCACAAAGAGTTTGAATATAACCCCAGGCCTGTGGTCTGACAATTGCTATCTTCTAATTTATGTATTTACTTGCATAAAGATAGACACAATGTTATAAAATTTAAATATTTACTCATTCATATTTATTATTTCTATATAAGAACACAATTATTAAAACTGATACGATTACATAAAACTAGGACCCTGGTAGAAAAATCTGGACTCTCTTTTTGTGTGTACAGTCTATCATCTATCTCTATTATCTACTCATCTATATCATCATAATCAATGCGATAAATATGGTTCATGAGTACCCAGGTCTCTGTGTGGATGGGTAGTAAGAATATAAATTATTTCTCTCAGGACATTGATGCTGTTAAACGGACGGGGAAGGTCGTAATGAATGTGGTATACACATCTTTATTCTAAGTCTTTTGACAACTGAGATGGCTTGGAATGATAATGACCATGTGGAAGTGGTTTAAAAAGTGTGCTTTTCCACATTAGGCTTGGCTCTAGCTTCTCTCCAACAGATACTATAGTTATCAGGCTTCTAAGAAAATAAATGAGTACCTTGTGGTAGGATCTTTTCTGCCCCTGGGAGATGAGACTGGAAAAATAAGTTCTTAGGCAACAAATTATTATAGCTCATAGAGTAGGTGAAAATCTGATGGATTTTAGTAATAACCACAGCCAGTTCTATTGAGGATTAATCCAAATTTTTTTTTTTTTTTTTTTTTTTGCTTAAGTTTCTGGGAAATTCAGGAAAAATTAAGACTGTCTGATGGAATCATTTATAGTGGGATATATGGCCAATGAGTGAGATAGGATTTTCTTGGTGTAGGGTTCAAAGACATATCAATTCTACCTTAAAAAAATGAAATGCAATATAAGTCATAACCACACTTTACACTATAAAAACATTAATAGTGAGTGTTGCATTTATAATGCATATCAAAGTTCTTTATCTCATTTTCCCCCATTCTTTATAAACACAAAAATATCACCCAGTCTTCCAGTTTGACATCAAACTCTGCAAAACACTTACATCTAACCTACGCATTCTTTTCTTCCCCCTTCTTTAATTTCTCACCTCCTCCCACTCCAGAGAGCTACCCTCTCTTTAAGCCCTTAGCCTGTCTTCCTCAGTTTTACCACTAACATTGCAAAAGAGCCAGGTCAGTAGTTTTCAAGATAAAGATGCAGTCTCGGAGGGTTTTCAGTTTTAATAGTGGAAGTGTGGGGTTGGGGAAATTACAAGCACTTGCAATTTACATAATTTCTTTATTCCTATTACGAATACTTACTTTAGTATTCTCCCCGCCCACCTCCCCCACACTGCTTAATTTCAGGGATAAATGTAAATAACTGAAAGATTTTAAGGAAGAGGATGAAAAATGTAGAATCAGATCTGCATTTTGGCTGCTGAGTGGAGACTAGATGGGGAAGGAAGGAATGGTGAGATTTAAAGGAGACCTAAAGCAAGGAGAATAGTTAGGAAATTACCATGATAACTTCTGAAAGGGATGATGCTGGTCTGAAGTGTGGGCAGGGACTGCAAAAGACAAGTGGACAGATTCATGAAATATAAAGGGAATGGTATCAACAGGGCTTCAGGACTGACTGGATGTAGTAGAGGAGAAAGAAGAAATTACTGCTAATGTATAGGAGAAAGGAATCATGCAAATAAATTAAATTCAATGCTGCTTTGGGCAAATTCAAGCCCAGGCATCAAGACTTAATCCTTCTGTTTTGTTGTGTAAAATCCTTCTGTTCTCCTCTAAAGATGAAGTAAAATGGCAGAATAGTTAGAATGGACACCCATCAGTATATGAAAAGGACCAAGGTTGTGCAGACAGTTTGTTTGCTTGTTTCACCTGTCTTTCTTTGGTTTTGAAATAACCTGGCTTCTTTAAGAAATGTCTTGAAAGCTATGAGTTACCAAGTAACCTTTGACAAAAAGAGTGATTATTAGAATTAGAAAACAAAAGTATGGGCCAGACCAGGAAGTCAGAGATCTCTAATGATTTGTCCCTTCAGAGCAAAATGGTGGCTCTTTTCGCTCTCTTGGAAGAAAGGTACTTTGGAAATCTCACACCATCATTCTTCTCCTGTACAGGATGGTTTGGAGGAGAAATGAGGCATACACACCTCTACCTCTCCAACTTTTTTCATTTATAAGACTTTCAAGCCGCTTAACAAGAACTTCCCCCACACAAATTGTTAGAACCTTGCCCTTGATGAATCAAGAGATGGGATAGAGATCAGAGTGTCTGTGTGAGTTTGCTTTTGTTTAGGTGAAGAAAACAACTGAGTTTTCTTGAGTTTTAACTTTAGCCCTGATACCTAACAGGGTTATTGCCCCAATCAAATCTCTACCTATCTGAGCCGTTTTTTTTCTCCTTCCTCAATGGTTGTTGTGAGAAGCAAATGAGGCAGTTAATGACAAATGTATTCTATTGCCTGACAATCCCAGGGGACCCAGGAAACTGATCTGTAGTAAGCATCCTCTCTGCTAAGGCTTGAACAATTATTTCACTTACTTCCCAACTTGCCTCTCTATTGGTAAGTACACAATATAAGCCTATGGTTGGGGTGGGATCTGTTTTTGGGGGTAGGGGAATGAGGGTGGGAATCTGAATTTCCAATTTTTGCCTTTTGGATAATTCACTGATGGCCCTTTTAACCTTCTACCCAAATTTTGCTGGAAACCCTTGAATTTTCAATCTGAGGCAATGAGAATCCACCATCAAATCTAAAATCAGTGTCATGATCAGAAGCTAAGTCAGGGAATTACTAAATGGTTGTTTCATCTTCATATTCCCTCTTCTTGGCAGATATGAATTTGTTTTGGGAGTTTCGACTGTCTCTACATTGCTCATCAATAGTTATTAATTCATGGGGAGAAGCCTACATAATTTTATTACATGAATACAAACTCCAATTTAGGGCAGAAAATTTTACTGTGATTATGCTACTATGATTTATTTAGTTTCTGTTTGAAACTTTTATTATTTTTTTCCCTTACAAAATAACTTACCCTTTGTTGGAGCATTCATAATTATCACTATTTACATTATACTTTATTTGCACTCTGGTGAACCAATTTATTAATTACCCAAAGATTTGCAGAGCATTGGCAAAATAGGAATCAAGAGATGAGAAAAATCAAAATACATTTTCAAATAGAGCTCACATTTTAATGGAAGACATAGGTAATGATCAAGTGTAAGCAAAGAAATAATCAAGTTAGCCAACATATGAATATGTACATAGTATCTGTGTGTGTATAGAATTATGAATTCAAATTTCTTTGAAGGAAACAGGGGCTGGGTGAAAGATAATAAATACCTGGTTGGCATGGGAATTACATTTCTGCAGAGGTGATATTTAAATAATGTTTACTTTCTTACAAAAAATCTTGTGAATATCAATCAGTGCCATCATTTTACATATGACACTCAAAGAGATTTACATAAATTTCCAGGGTCAAATATTGATAATGATGCCAGAAAGAATCCAGGTTCTTGTTCAAAGAGCTGAAGAATAAACTTCGAGAACACACAGGCAGAAAACAAGCAAAAGTCTTTATTACAGGAAAGCAAATAGCTCCCAGCACAGACACTGGAAGGGGAGGAAGAGTCCCCTTCTATAGAGGTTTTATCTCTTAAAGATGGGAATACCAATGCGGGGTCCAGATACGTTTTTGTTTTTTTGTTTTGTTTTGTTTCGTTTTCCCATTGGCCTGGCTCAGTTTTCCCATTGGCCTGGCTCAGTCCAATAATGGTCTTAGAGGTGGGTGTATCCAGTAAGTCTTATGGTTACTTTGTTCTTCTCTTCCCTAGACTGGGAGTCACCATTCCTCTCACTACTTTTCTATCAGTTGAGGAGTGGGTTAGAGATTAACGTCCACCTGGAGTAAAACAGGTATACTCCCTATATAGTAAACAAAGCCTGTGGGGATGTTACTCCCTGGAAACCTTAAGTCATGGATGTTAATCAATGACCATATCAAAGAGTATATTGAAGCCCATTTCCTACACTAAATCCCTGAATTATTATTCTACCTCAATAAGTAATAGATCTATACTTAACTTTAAGTGCTAGCTTGGCCACAAAGTTCCTGCTTTTACCACTACTTGTTTTTCTCATAATATATTTTTATGCACTTTCCTGAACATTTATCCTTCCACTCTTCTCTTGTATACATATAACCCAAATGGGTAATGTTTTGTTCGCCAGTTGGTCATGAAAAAGTTGCTAGACATTAGTCATTGCTGGGTGCTAATCTATACCAAAATATTACCATAAAGTGGATCCCAGGAAGAAAGGTTCCCTATCAACAACATTCCTGAACCACATTAAAGGGACATATATCTCAAACTAATGGAGATTCTGGGTTTTAAAAATGATCTCCTCCCTTGTCCTTTATTTGCAGCTCTTTAATCCCAATGCTTGACTCCTGCCACTTCTCTTGATCTCCATATTTTGGTCCCTCTTTGAATATGAGATGGATGTTTAGGTAAGAAGGACACTGGGAGATCAGCAAGAGGAAGGTAAATGAAAAAGAAGTGTACACTTCTACAGATGAAGATGATAAAATTCAAGGAGACTGCTAGGAAGAACTGTTAGTAAATAGTAGAGCTTAGAATTGTGGATTCAACCTGAGGAGTAGATTTATGTCCAAAACTAGACTCTGGATTCAGGATAGAAATCTCCTGTAAAGTCACTCATTTATGATACTGTTCAGTCTCTTTCTTCCTGTCACTCCTCAGGGAAAGCTCTTTAGTTTAATGGGGACCGAAAAACAAGTCTTGAGCTCAGAGTGAGACGTGGAAAGAGGGATTTTTTTTCTTTCATAATGGTATAAACAACAAAAGGTCATCCGTCATAGCCTTTCTCAAGAACAAGAAGAATTGTGCAGATGGGTTGGCAGAGAAGAGGGGGGAAGGAGTTCCTTTTGGAAACAGTTTCAGTTGGAGGTTGAGGATGAACATCGAACACAACTTCCTCTAGATCTTGAAAATGACAAGTAAAGAATGGTCAATATCTAAATTCTTTAAAGAAACTGCAACTGTAATCTTTAGACAAACTCTGTATTCCAATTGGACTTTAGCAAAGCAGTTTCAAGATAAATTAAAATGTATTGCAACTCTTCTCTCTGCCTCTTTGCTAGGTTGCCTTAATCTATACTTTGATGTTTAAATCTTATGTACTCCTTGAGATAGCCATGGTAAGCCCTATTTGGTTATGGAGTGATTAAGACTCAGAAAGTGTGTACAAATTTCTATAATGGAAAGAAGAAAATTTATATAAATTAATAAACTAGTCAAGTTCTTATAGGTAGAGACTTAGCTGAGAATAGGATTGTTAAAGACATTTTGAGTGGTTGAACCTCCAGAATATGAATATGGGTGGAATCCCAAGTAGGCTGTGGAAGAATATTTTCAGGTTAAGGGAGCCAGATGGAGAGAAGGTACGGGAGATATGGAATCATACAGAAAGACAGAGTTCCTTTCCTGTGACTCTTGTCTCCTACCCAGGTTTTAGGAAACACCAAATCCTTAAAAAACTTGAGGTAAATATAAGTTATTTTGAAGTGGAACTACTGAATTTTACCTTGTTCAATGACCATTTTTAAAGGTAAAATCATGACCCCTGTATAAAAATTGAACTTGTGTTATAGATTTATAATTCATTAATTAGAGAATAAAATATTTTAGCCAGTTCAAAGAAATATTCAGAGGACACATACTTATAAAAGCCAGGTATGCTGAAATTATTTTATGAATAGATGCAAAACTGGCTTCTTCCAGTGGAGGAATATTAATTGCATCTTCACTGGTCAAAAGGCATTTGCGTTTCAACAGATAGGAATGATTTATATGTATTATTATCATTTTTTTTCTACAACTTGATCAAGTTGTAAAATAGATCAAAGACAAGAAAGACACAGATAACCCATAAGGGTTACACTAGATAAGACACCCAGTGATCATTTTGTCCATTTCAAAGTCTTTCACAATTTTCTCTGAGAGCTTTCAGATTGTTCTGAGCAGGACTAAAAGAACAGGCTCGACCACAGGATGCTGAGTTGAAGAGAAACCTGAGGAACTAAGCAACTGGGAATCAATAAATGTTACGGAGAGGGCTTTGGACTTCGACAGAGGGTAGAATTGGGGTTCAGGCCAAATTTAACTCAGCTGACATGTGTTTTACATTTTATGGTCCTTAGAATGGTAAGTAGGAAATTGAGATAGAAACCCATTTTTTTTCTGTATCCAAGTCCACTGCAATTTTCACTTCACTATGCTATGTCAAAACATTCTAAATAAGAGCTGTCTTTTGGTGAGATTAAATGAATGTTGAGTGATACCAAAATGAAAAATTTCTGCATAGACAGAAAGCAGTGAAAACTGAAAGACTGATAGCTTATATGCCCCCATTTGAGTAGGCAAATATTGTAAATTGTTGAAAAGATTTGTTCAAGTCCTAATTTCTAGTACTGTGAATATAACCCTATTGGAAATAGTGTCTTTGCAGAAGTAATCAAGTTAAATTCATACTTGGTTAGAGTGGCCCCTAACATGAATGAGAGAACAAAGAAGTTTTGGATGTAGAGATACAGAATCAGAGACACACAGAGGGAGGATGACCATGTTACCATGGAGACAGAAATTGGGGGGATGCAGCTACAAACCAAGACCATCAAGTATTGCTGGAAACCACCAGAAGTCAGGTAGGTAGGGGAGGGATTTTCCTCAGAATCTCGAGGGAGATCATGGTCCTGCCTACACTTGATTTTGAAATTCTAGCTTCCAGAATTGTAAGACAATAGATTTTAAGCTACATGGTGGTATTTTGTTAGAGCAGACTTAGGTAACATGCAAGAGAGAAGGTGATATTTTCTATTATTTTTCAAGAATGATTTTAAAAGCCTTATAGTGATAACATACAATATGGAAAGGATAAACAAATTTAAAATAGGTGTTAAGAAAGACACATACCAAGACAAAACCAAACAAAACTGGCTCTGGATATTACCCTTTTTATTTTCCTTCCTTCCTTCCTTCCTTCCTTCCTTCCTTCCTTCCTTCCTTCCTTCCATCTAGATGAGAAACCTATAACATATATTCTAAGAGGAATGATTCCCTAACTACCATGAGAATGGAGTTGCCTGACTATTCTTAAGAATTGAAACTGAAAAATTGTGAAAAAACTGAGGTAAGGAAAGCTTATCGAATAGAGTGGACAGTCCACTTTAGAATTTCCTATTCACATTGTGGACTATATACTACTGTGAAAAGTATGATTAAGACATGGATAGTCAATTTTAATTTTTCTTTTGGATTTTGTATATGTACCTACTATTTTGGAGCATGAACTATCCTTTAGATTTTATGGCTTGTTATCACAGACATTGACTTGTGCTGTTAGTTCAAAGTCTCTGTCCTCTGTTGAGGCTATAAGCTCCATGAGAGCAGAAACCAAGTCTATTTAATCATCCTGGAATCTCCCAGGAACGAGAATAATTCCTGACAAATAGTAGGCATTATACCATTAACGCTTGAATTAATAATAGAAAGTAAATAACCTAACAAATCTTCAATTAATGATTTGTAGAACTTTCACATTTACACAGTGGCCTTTTAAGTTTACCAACCTGATTGTTTTGTAGCTGACTCTATTTGGTTAGCAATTAATATCTCTGGTTAATGCAAGTCAAGACTACAATAAGGTACTACCTCACATTGGTCAGAATGGCCATCATCAAAAAGTCTACAAACAGTAAGTGCTGGAGAGGGTGTGGAGAAAAGGGAACCTTCTACACTGTTACTGGGAATGACATTGGTGCACCCATGATGGAGAACAGTATGGAGGTTCCTTAAAAAAACTAAATATGAAACTACCATATAGTCCAGCAATCTCACTGCTGGGCATATATCCAGAGAAACTGCTAATTTGAAAAGATACATGCATCCCAATGTTCATTGCAGCACTATTTACAATAGCCAAGACATAGAAGCAAACTAAATGTCCATGATAAAGAAGACGTTGTACATACATACAATGAAATACTACTCAGCCATAAAAAAGAAGAAAATAATGACATTGTAGCAACATGGATGGATCTAGAAATTACCATACTGAGTGAAATAAGAAAATATCATAGAAAAAGAAAAATATCATATGATATCATTTATATGTGGAATCTAATAAAAATGGTACAAAAGAACATATTGAAAAAATAGAAATGAAAAAAGCTCTAGTTGTCTTGTTGGAGCAGCCACTTCTATTGTTTCCATGCCAACCTAATTTTGTTTTCACTTATTTTCCCCTAATGAGTGCCATATTCATGTGGCATTTGCAACTTAAAATTATATAAAACATGCATATATTATTGTGGAATTATTTTAGATTTTGAGAAAGTTGCAAAGATATTACAAAGATCCTGTATACTCCTCATCCATCTTCCTTTAATGTTAATACATTACATAACCATGATACATTTATCCCAAATACAAAATTATCAATGATACAAACTATAAAATACAGCATTGAGAACAATGTCTAGATACTCATGTTGCAACAGAAGAAAGGGTGGGGGAAAAACTGTAATTGCAATGTATACATGTAAGGATAACCTGACCCCCTTGCTGTACAGTGGGAAAATAAAAAAAACAAAAAAACAAAAAAAAACAAACCATAAAATACAAAATTTGTTTGAAATTTAGTAGTCTTTCCACTGATTTTTCTTTTTTCTGTTTTTCCAGAATACAACCCAAGGTACTGCATTGCATTAAATAACTATCTTTTTATTGGAGTATAGTTGATTTACAATGTTATGTTTCCTTCCAGTGTATAGCAAAGTAATTCAGTTATACATATATGCATATTATTTTTCATGATAGGTTTTTACAAGATATTGAATATAGTTTCTTGTGCTATGTAATATCTTATTTATCTATTTTATATCTGTATATTTATATCAATATATTTATATATTTGTATCTACTAATCCCAAATTCCTAATTTATCTCTCCACCCACCTTCTGCTTTGGTAATCATAAGTGTGTTTTCTATGTCTTTAAGTCTGTTTATTTTATAAATAAGTTCATTTGTATCATTCAAATGACTATTTTGATATTTACTATAGTACACATTAAATATATAATAGGTACTATACAGAATATAGTATATTTAAGTTTAGTTTTTGATGGAAACTTCTTTTAGTGACCATTTTTCAGGTAGCAAGGTAGCACCAAAAATCTTTCCAGGGAACACACACTTACTGACTCCATCAATTTCCTGGTTTCAGCTCACTAGGTTTGAGTAGACTAGAGGCCGTGATAGTGGTCCATGTTGCTTCAAAGGAAATAGCTTGAGTATAAACCTAAGTATTTCAAACATGCAACAGTAAATTTCCTTGGTGGTATATATAAGCAGTGGTTGAACAATCAGTTTGTTAGGGAAACGGCATTGTAATTGGGTTCCTATGTTAAGAGACATGTCAAACCAGGTGAGTATTCTGGTTTCCTCTGGTTTGGGTATTCCTTGATGCATTGTTTTCTTAGAGCTCACTAATCATAGGTTTCATAGGTTTTAGATAAACAGTTTGCGTATTAGGCAGCTTAACTTAAAAGATAGTCAATCAGATTTAATCTGATCTTAACCTAATTGAATTGTGGAAGCAAGGTTTCTGGTTTATCTTGAAAAATCAGAAGTTCTGGCAAGACATGAATGACAGCAGTGGTTCTAGGTAAGCAATGTATGACCCTTTAGAGGGAACATTAACTGCCCTGGTTATCATCATTATCATATTTCCCTAATATCTTGTAATTCATTATATTATCCAACTGGTTTGTTTTACATAGCTTAATGTATAGTATGCGCCTGTGTCTCAATCGCTGTCATTCTCATAAAATCTCGATAAAGAACATGTTCAGTTAGCTAGATATAAGAAAAGACCACAGTTGAAAAATTTAATGTAAAATCTAGTTCTCAGGGTGGAGATATGAGGAAATATAATCCCTTGTCAAAGGTTACTTGAATGTAATCTGTTGCCATCTGAGAGGACTGAGCTTTTACTGGTAGCTGCTTGATGCATATTTTTATTGATTTGAGCTCTGGATTTGCAGTGTCCACATAACATCTCCATAGTTTTTATACCCTCACCCCAACTCTATCATTTGAATTATCTCCATTGAACACTTACAGTATCTGTGTAATTAGCCAATTAGCATTTTTGCTCAGGATGAACACTGATAAAGCTACTATTAGTTTAGGTCTTTTTCTTTAAAGCTATAGCTTGGAAAACCTCAGAAAGGCTGAACTGATTTCTTGGGTAAATTACATGAAGAAAGGATTCCAAGAACACTTGCTCCTGGAGTTTTATTTCTTCCAGATCATCTGGAACTCAAACAAAGTGAAACTAGAAATTTTATCCAGGTTTCAACAGAACTTGATTGCTGTTTTGCCATAAACTAGAACAATGAAGTATACAAAACTCTTTTATGACTTATTTATTCACTGGCTCAAGCCATCTGTTTGATATTATGTATCTGATTTTGAGAAGCCAATAAAAGACAAAAAAATTGAGGAAATTAATTCACCTTAACAAAATTGCCACATTGTTGCAGAATGATATCCCGCTCTGGGTAAATCATGCTTCTTGTCCATAGGGGCCATGCATTCTCTGCTGTTCACTGTCCTTCATTGAGAATAGGTAGGCTGGCATTACCTAAAGCAGCCAGTTTTAGATAGTATTAGCAGCTTCTTGATCTTTCAAAATTGATATTGAATGTGCTTGCTTCAGCAGCACATACACAAAATTGATATTGAATGAGAGAGTTGGTCTTTCAGTATAAGCAAGAAAATCATTGATTGGAGCCAAGGAGTAGAAAACAAAACTATTACTTCTTGATTTAATGAAGGCACTTATTGTTCTCCAGAGACTGTCTCTGTTCTTGTTGGAAACATGATGTTCTCTGCTATTATGACTAATTATCATACTCAGCACAGTCTGGATCCCTATCTTAAGACCACCTGGCAGTGCAGGGGTGAATCTTTTTTCTCTCTGGCTTTCTACCTAACAGGGGAGTAAACTACCTCTTTGGGTTTCCAAATTATATCAGAGTGGAGAGCTTATCTTGATCCTGGTCTCAGTGGTGGAATATTGCTGTGTTGCTGGTATTGAACTATTTATTTTTATAGTTTTCCTTTCCATCCTGCTTCCCACTTTTTGTGTGTTTGGTTGGATTTTGGGTATTAATTCCTGCTTGGATTTTGCATCCTGGATCCTATCTATCACTTACATCATATCATAAAAGTTTTTTTTTGAAATCAGTCTTGACTTTGTGTTTTGAATCATTTTCTTTTTTCTTCTACCAATTTTGATACTTAGCTCTGCTTGTCTAAGAGAAATTCTTAGGCTCAGTCTGATCTTTTCTGTGGTTCATGGGAACTTCCTTGTTTTTTGATTTGTTGCTAATCATATATTTCAAATCTTTCTTTTTAAATGTCTAGATATTATATATGTCCAAAGTATTAGTTTAAGTATCCTGCCTTTATTTCCTTGCACCACACAGTAACTACTTAAATTGGAAAATCTTGGAACTTGTGGTGAGGAATCATGGGAAAATCCCATACTAGGGAGTTACAGTTAGAATTTGTCACTAATGTAATTATCTGTATGATACTAGGAAAATACTACATTTTTTTCTGCTATGTATGCCCTTTATAAATTGAAGAAGAATAGGATAGTCATTGATTTTTGAACTTGCTTTTTTTGAGTATGCTATGCTTTCTTACAGTGAAGTCTTAAGGGAAAACCAGTAGAGTAGGTTAAAGTGAAGATGCTTTGCTCGAAATGATGGTATGGGTTCAAAATTTTGCCTCCTGACTGCTTTTACATTAAGAATCATTCTTTGACATGTCTCAATGGACCTTCTTGGGCCCCATGTAGAGTAAACTGAAAATCTAGGGTATCTTTAGAGTCCAACCACAATTCTATAAACTATGTGGTTTCAGGTAAAACATCAAGTGAAGCATTGCAGAATATGATCGGGTAGGAATGATCAAACGATATTAAGCAAGCTTCTCAGATAAGCTAAGAATACAGAACAAGGAAAGAACATGAAGTTGAAATGTAATGAAGAAAAGGTGAGGATGATACAATGGTTTTTCTGCTTTTCCTCAATGTTTAGAGATTATTTTGGAACAACTTTTCACTACAGGACCTGTGGAACAAAGCTGAAAAATTGTCCAGATTGATTCTTCAGAATCCTTCTGTTTCCATCGAATGTTTCTTCTTACAAGTAAGAACTCATCTCCCTTAAGCTGCTTTCTGATTACAAAGTCATCTCCTCTTCCTCCTACTCTCCTGTATACACAGGTACATATCATTCTGCCTTACAATCATTTCCCTTTGTTCTGGGACATTGTTGTTCTATTACTGCTGGTTCAAGCACTGAGACAGCAAAGGATCAGAGGCTGGGTTAGCCAGTCCATGCCAAAAAGAACTATGAGTAAAAGCTGGAGAAGTTAGAGGAGGAGGAATTGTTTCATAGTCAAACAAAGAGGTTAGATTAGAGGGTGTATGAGAGCAACTTGAAAAAAGTAATGAACTTGAGCATAAAGTGAAGTTATAAATCATAATAAGGGAAACAGATCAATCAAGGCAGCCAATGTGGATAAAGGACTGAGTCATACAAAATTTAGCTTGTGAAAATTAAGAGGCAAATGTAAAGCAACAGGCATGGGCTTGTGCAACAATTTTTCAGCTTTGTTCCACAGGTCCACATTATCCACGTTGAATCTAACAGGCAATTTTTGATTATTTCAGTACAAGCTAGGTAGATTCCCAGTTACCTGATGGGAGAATGATAGAACCACACAAACCAGGCTTTCTTCAGACACAAAGATAATAATTTTGTGTGCCCATTTGTAGTGTGTGATAATGGATGATGCAGACTTGCTTTGGAAACATTTTTTTCTAGCTTTATTGAGGTATAATTGACAAATAAAATTAAGTTATTTAAAGTGTACAACATAATGATTTGACATACATGTACACAGTGTAAAAGAATTCTCCCCATAAAGTCAATTAATACATGCTTTAGGAACATTTGAGATTAGGAAAAAAATTCTTTGAGACTGGAGGACTTAGCTTTTAATATAGTTGTCTTAAGGCCTTTGGCAAAAATTAGGTGCAAGATTTAAGGCTAGGTGGAATGGTGAGAGAAAGGTCACATTGCCTCCAGTGCAATACAATCATTTTGTTGCCTTAAATGTTCTCAA
This sequence comes from Sus scrofa, assembly GCF_054392235.1. Classification (NCBI taxonomy): domain Eukaryota; kingdom Metazoa; phylum Chordata; class Mammalia; order Artiodactyla; family Suidae; genus Sus; species Sus scrofa. The sequence goes on from NC_139386.1 coordinate 17,086,196, forward strand.
AGTTCCAACGAAGTCCCTGTCTTACTCTACCTCATTTTATTAGGCAATCCCTTCCACTTACCTCTTTAGACTGCTGATTCCCAATTTTAACATATTCCTACCCTATTTCCTAAATTACAATCTATAGCTTTTCTATTAATAGGAATATAAAATTTGTAGTATTCAAAAGAGATTTTTTCATACAAACATTTTCTTTCTTTGCTATTCAATACTAGTAATGTTTCATCTAGTTGGTCAAACAGAAGCTTTCACTCATTTATTGTATTGATTCAAATTAGTTGTCAAATGGCTACTAGGTGCTTAAACACTCAAAGTATAACCGAACTAAACAGATCTGTTTCTTGGTGCAAAATGCTTACAGCCTAGTGGGGGCTACAAAAAAGTGGAGGGTCCAATAAGAAATGCACCATCTGCTGTGGTCATGCAAAAAGCAATAGAGAAGAGTCTTCCAACCATAAGGAAGATCTATGTAAAAACCTAGAAGCAAAAGTTTCAACAGCTTTGAGGAACAGAAGATAATCCAACATATTTTGATAGTATGCTCTGAGGGGCACCAGGAAGGCAAGTTGTAAATCTGGAAAAGAATGCCGTGCTAGACAAACTTATCACAAGAGGAAAATAGAGTCTCTAATACTCTAAAAATGTTAAGATCGAGGCATTATTCTTATCTCTCTTCTTTAATCAAAAAACTGCTATTAACAGTTTCTTATATAAAGATCTACGCCAGCGAATGCTTCAAAAGATTTCACCCCATATTCATTCTTTTTTGGGTGGTATTATGTTTTGGATATTTGTTGAAATGCTATTAAAAACATTTTGTGCATAACGAAGGGACAGTTCTACTTCATCCTTTCCTATTTGGGCATTTTTATTTCTTTTCCTTGCCTAATTGCTCTGGCTAGGAGTTCCAGTACTATGTTGGATAGAAATGGTGAGAGTGGGCATCCTTTCCTTGTTTTTGATCTTGGTGGAAAGGCTACAGCTTTTAACTATTGAGTATGATATTAACTGTGGACTTTTCACATGTAGATTTTGTTACATGGAGGGAATTCCTTTTTTTCTATTGTTTTATCATGAAAAGATACTGAATTTTTTTTTTCTGTCTTTTTGCTATTTCTTGGGCCGCTCCCGCGGCATATGGAAGTTTCCAGGCTAGGGGTTGAATCGCAGCTGTAGCCACCGGCCTACGCCAGACGCCAGAGCCACAGCAACGCGGGATCCGAGCCGCGTCTGCAACCTACACCACAGCTCAGGGCAACGCCGGATCGTTAACCCACTGAGCAAGGGCAGGGACCGAACCCGCAACCTCATGGTTCCTAGTTGGATTCGTTAACCACTGCGCCACGACGGGAACTCCCGAAAAGATACTGAATTTTAACAAATTCTTTTTCTGTATCTATTGAAATGAGCATATACTTTTTTCATTCTGTCAATTGGTGTATCATATTAATTGATATTTGTATATTGAACCAGCCTTGCCTCTCAGGAATACTAAGTGATCATGGCATATGATTCTTTTAATGTGCTGTTGAATTTGATTTGCTAGTAATACTATGGTGAGGATTTCTACACCTATTCCATTGTGAATACAGGCCTGTAGTTTTCTTATTTCACGGTGTCTTTTGTTTTGGTATCAAGGTAATACTGAATCATAAAATTATTTAGTGAGTACTCCTTCCTCTTCAATTTTTTAAAAGATTTTCAGAAGGATTGGCAGTGCTTCTTTGAATGTTTGATACTATTTGCCCGTGAAGCCATCTGGTTCCGGGCTTTTGTGTGTAGAAGGGATTTCTGAGTAGAGATTCCAACTCTTTACTAGTTATAAGTCTTATTCATACTTTCTATATCTTCATGATTCAATTTGGGTAAGTTGTTTGGTTCTAGGAATTTACCCTAAACGTGTTTTTATTTTTTAGCCTTTTCTTTCTCATGTTCAGGTTCCCCAAAGATGTTCTTATTGACACTCAGCTGATTCCTCTCTACAGCCATTCCTTTAGTAAATGAATCCATTATATTGGTTTTAGTGTTTATTTCTAATTCCATGTTTCCACATACTTATGGGATATATCACCTCTGCTTGACTTACAAATATTAAATTGAGTGAAACAGATCAAAAGCTGAGTACAGCTTTTCCCTGGAATCTCTGTTTCTTTCCTGTTAAAACAAGTTTCCCTTTTTTTTTTTTTTTTTTTTTTTTTTTTTTGTCTTTTTGCCTTTTCTTGGGCCACTCCCATGGCATATGAAGGTTCCCAGGCTAGGGGTCTATAGCCACTGACCTACGCCTAGGCCAGAGCCACAGCAATGTGGGATCCGAGCCACGTCTGCAACCTACACCACAGCTCACAGCAAGGCCAGATCTTTAACCCACTGAGCAAGGGCAGGGACTGAACCCGCGACCTCATGGTTCCTAGTCGGATTCGTTAACCACTGAGCCACGACGGGAACTCCCAAAACAAGTTTCCTTTTTAAACCTTTATTTTGGTAACAATTATTATTTTTCTTCCACTTTTTCAGGGAAAAAGCACTGGTGTCTCTTTTCTTTACTATCCTTGTCCTTCAAAAATTCATATCATTTTTTTCTTTGAACAATCTCTGTCTTTTCATTAAAAATAGCTCCACATCCCTCCCTTCCTCATTTTTGCCTTGGTTTTAGCCCAGGCTTTGGTTTCTACAGCATTTACCAGCTGAAATCCTTGATGCTAGTCATGTTAAAATTAATATTTAATGTTTGCAAGTCTGACTTTTGAAAACCACCCCTTCTACTTCAGAACTCATAGGAATTCATTTTTCCTACTGGATTAAGTTAAATCCTATATTTCAGATTAGATTTTCTATAACTTGGCTTTCTGTATATGATCTATCCACTGCATTTCCTGCTATTTTCCAACAAAACCTAATCCTCAATTTGTGCCAATTCCCTTATGATTTCTCCAAAGATTCCTTCATCATTCATATTTTTAACTGGCTATACTTCCTAGTTCAGATATGAACTACATTTCTCCCTGATTTATAGCTTCTTTAAGGTTTATCTTGAGTCGTATCTTCAACTTGATAACTTTAGTATTCAAGTTTACTAAAATCTCAAGAAAATGTGGAGTTTTTCCTATGGAACTTTTCCTACTTAACTTGCTCTCTAAAAATTTTATAGGTCATGATTTGGTCTTGCCATATTTTAGCCTCCTGAGGTCATGGACTCTGTCCCTAACCAGAATTAGACAAACAATAAATGCTTGAAAATACATTTGATCTCTGTACTTGGCTGTAAGTTAATGGGGAAATGATTAGCTTTAGAAAATTTGAATTTTTAGAGAAAAATGTATCATGTAAAATTAAATGCATTATGTCATTAGATGTTCATTTGCTAATTTTGTTTTTGAAAATATGACAAAATTTTTTAGTACTGCTTAAATCTATTTCTTTCAAACATATTTATGAAGAAACTAAAATGTAGACACTTTAAGGAAGGAATTACTAAAATGAGGATTCACAAAATCCTTTTAATTTGGCTTTTGTTTTCATTTGTCAAAACCTAAATTTATAGCAAAACTAAGTGTTAGGAATGTTGGCTCTTTTTTTTTAGGTTGTAGTTGTAATTTACTAGGAGCCTTGTTTTGAGCACATAGGCCAGTACCATGGTTTTTGTTTTTGTTTTTTTTTTTTTAAATCAGTGCATTATTTTATAATTTTCAAAGCTATATTTGGTTGTGCGTAAGAGTTGGTTCCTTTTCTGTGGCCAACAGCTACTCACTATGGGGAAGTGAATAAACCTAATCTCTTCAGGCAAAGTTCAGGATGTATCATGTATAAATAAATATCTGGTTTCTGGAGAATAGTAGAGAGATTAGGCTTAGAAATCATATAGCTTTGTTTCTACCTTAGCTTTGTAGTGTCTAGTTATTTGGCCCTAGACAAAATATTTGCTCTTTATAAGCCTTATAGTCCTCTTCTTCCAAATGAGATAATGTCAAGGTTTTGTGGTGTGAATGAAATGAGATAATCAATACAAAACCATTAGCACATAGCCAAAAGACAATAAACGCTCAAATATTTCCTGTAATTACTATTATTTTTTGATAATTATTTTATCTTTGCCTTAGAAATTTTATATTACATCAACACATAATTCTTTTTTATTGCATATAAAGCATTTTCTTTGAGGATATGTTTATTAACTCTTATTAATTAAGCAAATGACTGGTTATCTTTTTAGCTGTAAGCCAGCCCAAGCTAAAATGTTAAATTCCACTCAATCTATGCAAGATGTGTTATTTTTTTGGCCTCTTCAAATGCATAATTATAGTCAATTCTTTGAGGAAAACCAGCTTTGGAATTAACTCACAGTCTTCCCACACAGCCTGTAAAGTTCTGGCAGGGGCTGGTTATGGGTCTTAGGAAGGAAAAAGACACTAACTGTAATTGTGATTGAGGTAGTAGCTCCATTAGCAATTAAGGGCAGGGATGTAATGTACTGGTCTGCCATCTACGTGAGTGGGCTTAAAACACTCATGGCTAAAATTCTCCTAGATGCCTTATAGTGTTGACCTGCGAATAATATGAGGCACTCTGTTATTAAAATCACTTTAGCTTATAAAGTAAATTTGTTTTAATTATCCATCCAAGTAAAGTGAGGTTTGTTTATTTGCACATTTTTGTTTTCTAATTGCCCCACTCCATTTTCAAAATAGATTCCATTACTAAAGAAACCACATTATCAAGAGCACTCAGCTTCTCTTTATGATGGCTAGTAAACAGAAAGACATCTGGATACAGAGAGGTGGTGATGATTTCTCCTGTTTACTACATGTGTAAATGTCCTCTGACCTTTGCTCTTGCTCCATCAGTTCAATTTAATTTGTCAAAAAATATTTTAAAGTAATATTAGAACTTGAGCATATGGTACCAAATGGAATACAAAATGTCATTGTGTACTAAGACACTTTATCTGTGTGCCCAGAATAAAATTAGCCATTCATTGGCTCAGGATTTTCTATTCAGTAATTTTTGTCCATATTCTTTTTGCCTTTGTGATTGCTGAAATAAGACATATTCCAAGAAAGAAAAAAGAAAAAAGAAAACAAAAACAAACCAACAAACAAAAAACATGCCAAACTAACAAGTGAAACAGCAAGCATTCTAAGATTTTAGAGATCAGAAGAACTGGGGTGCTCAGGGAAGGCTCCCCTAACCAGGTGATTAAATTTTGAATAATTGACCCTAAGAGAAATTTGCAATTGCTTAAAATTAATTTATGACAAATTAACCACCACTCTTGCACATAACATTCAATTAATAATTGTTTAATGTATGCAAACATGGAAGAATAAATTGATCAAATCCATTAATAAATAGATTAAATAAAGTAAATGGATTAAATCAAGTTCAAGAAATTGAGACAAATTGAGTACAGAGTAGTGGAATTTTTGGAATCCTAGAATTAAGTAGACTTAAACTTCTGGTACCAGCAATGGTGTACTATAATATGAAACCTAGGTTGCAAATGGACTGTCTTCACTAGGTCAGTTCCAATAAATTAGGGTATATTCTAGCCATTCCAATTCTCGGCAGTGTCAAATAATAATTGTGAGCAGGGATAATGTCTTATTTGCTATGTTATCCATTTCACTAAGTTCAGTGCCTTGCTAACAGGTAATTCTCAGTAAATAACTGCTCCATGGATCAGTTGGTGGATTGATAGATTGAAAATGATGCAAATTGAGTACTTGCATATCATAATCCTATTAGTCCCCTGTATGTGTATACAATAGCCCAACTCTACCTTTATTATAGCTTTCTCCTCTAGTTTCTTCTACTTGGCTTCTGTAGCTAGAAACTGTTTGGTAAATACATCTACAGAAATTGATGGCCCTGGAGGCTGCCATCCCAAATACAAGATAATGGGAGATAGAAAAGGTATTTCTGGAAAAAAAGGAATCAAAGGGGAAGGTCCAAGATAAATTTTGAGAATAAGAAGAGAGATGTCCGATAAAATAAGGCTCTAAAATAAACTTAAGACTCTAGGAAAGTTGGATTTCTAAGGTCTTACAACTATTTAGCTATGGAATTTTTACTAGTATTGTATCACTTGTACCCAATTAGTAATTTTGGATTCAAGGAACATTAAATTTATTAAGGCTCCACAAAGTAGATACTTCTAGAGTCATAATTATAAAAGCTACATCTAATAATTATGAAAGCACATGATAACAAATCAGTGTGTGTATATTTCTACAAGTAAAATACATATGCATATTATTTTATTATTTTATTTTATGCATATGCTCCACAAAGTAGATACTTCTAGAGTCATAATTATAAAAGCTACATCTAATAATTATGAAAGCACATGATAACAAATCAGTGTGTGTGTATTTCTACAAGTAAAATACATATGCATATTATTTTATGAAGACTAAGTAGCCAAGTTATAATGGTTAGAATGCAAGTTGACTAAATTTCAATTTTCTTCCTAAGTGCTTTAAATGAAAACACTTTAATACTTCCAAATTCCTCACAAAATTTTCTGTAAAATATTTGACAATAGAAATTTACTTCAGTGTTTAAACATCATGTGGATTTTCTTTGAGAAATTTTTCTTGGTTATTCAACTTACCTTAAATTTCCTTAATAAAAGGGGTGATTACATCAACTTTTGTAGAATTTTTGATTAATAGCCAAATATTTTTAGGTTTGTGTATGTATTTTCTCAATTAACAGCTCACTTTCTAAACCTAAACCTATTCCTTAAAAAATCTTGGTCTAATCTTTCTTGGAATTTGATGGGGCAGCTTCATTACAAATTCTTAATGAGAAAACTTGAACGCAATAGCTGCTGCTAACTTTTTTGCTGTCCTGTTTGATACATATGACATATAAACTGGATATCTGTAAATCTGGTGAGAGACTGCATTTATGAATGGACAATGGCAAGACCACTTATAAAAATAAAAACCAGAATGTGATGAGCATCACAAGCAATCCACTGAAAGATGGAAAGAAATCAGTTTTATATAGCCGCGCAGATACAGCCCATTACCTATATGTTCTCAAGGCAAAGGATAACTAGTCCTTGAGAGGACGTGACAGCACCATTTGTCATGCATGCTCATCCTCAGTTTGCCTAATAATTATGGTGACCGTCTGTGTTAATTGGCTCTTGTCTTTAATAGTTTTGGAGGGAGAAGCCTGCTGACGTTGGGCTCCTAAGCTCCCACAGAGCTGGGAGATGAGATCACTGTCTTCCTTGATCACATTTCAAAGAGAGGTTTCCCAAGTCCTTGAGAAAGACCTTCCTGGATCTTAAAAAGATGCTTATTTGGCTTTTAAGAGGATTTACATACATTTCAAAAAGATAAAGAACTTAGAGGTTTTCTAAAGTAAACATGTAAGCAAAGGGATTGGGAAGTCTTTTCCCTTATTTTCAACTAGGTGAATTAAGCCTATTTTTAATTATTTGCCCTTTCAATTGCTTGCTCCTTTGGCTATGAAAACACACACTATGCTTTTTTGCAATTGTCTGTTTACTTATTTCTGTCCTTCCAGAAACTTTAAGATCCTTGAAGGCAGGCGATTTTGCTTACTAATTTCTGCATTTCATTATCTAAAAATAGTTTCTAGGACACATCAGGTCTCAAAAAGCATTTGTGGATAGAAGGAACAGTACTGCTTTACTTCACGTTGGATGGCCTACACAATTTAAACTTGTTATGAATTCTCTTTTTCCAGAATCAGGGACCTAGAGGGTTTATTGATCACTTGGTCCAACCTCTTCATGTCTGAGACTTTGAACTAGCTCAAAGAGTTTATAGCAAATAACAGAAAAATAACTACAGACTAGCCTTTCTTATGTCCAGTTAAGTTCCTTTACTTTACCATGCTGCCTTCCATTGATATGCACTTTAAATAACCACTTAGACATATAATTTTTGCAAATCTTGATTCAGTGCTTTTATTATCTTTTCCCCAGCCTATCCTTAAAAGGAATAAGGCTTTGACTGAGGGCTGCTTAATAATTTTCCTTTGATGTTTATGTTTTATGAGTTCACATACACCATGTGTTTTGAAAAGTAGCTGGTGTTTAAAACTGTTTACTCACTGTTAGATATTAATGTTCTTGTTTTCTTATTTCTGTTCCTGTGATACCAATGATTTAGTCTTCTGCTGACATAGTGCAAGGAAAACAGTGAGTTATTGTCTTTCCACTCCTATAATATAGACATTTTTCCTAGTTACAGAAGTGTAAACTAAAGGTAAGAGTGCCCATTTCAAAGAGCTAATAAATGTTGTATCTAGGAGTACATTCTTCTTCCATATCACTTTAAATATCATATACTTCCAAAATTAGATGGTATCTATTTCAGTGGACAAGGTAAAGTATAAACACAAATATTTTTTTTTAATAATTTTTTTTATTTTCCCATTGTACAGCAAGGGGGTCAGGTTATCCTTACATGTATACATTACAATTACAGTTTTTCCCCCACCCTTTCTTCTGTTGCAACATGAGTATCTTGACAAAGTTCTCAATGCTATTCAGCAGGATCTCCTTGTAAATCTATTCTAAGTTGTGTCTGATAAGCCCAAGCTCCCGATCCCTCCCACTCCCTCCCCCTCCCATCAGGCAGCCACAAGTCTCTTCTCCAAGTCCATGATTTTCTTTTCTGAGGAGATGTTCATTTGTGCTGGATATTAGATTCCAGTTAAGTGATATCATATGGTATTTGTCTTTGTCTTTCTGGCTCATTTCACTCAGTATGAGATTCTCTAGTTCCATCCATGTTGCTGTAAATGGCATTATATCATTCTTTTTTATGGCTGAGTAGTATTCTATTGTGTATATATACCACCTCTTCCGAATCCAATCATCTGTTGATGGACATTTGGGTTGTTTCCATGTCCTGGCTATTGTGAATAGTGCTGCAATGAACATACGGGTGCATGTAAACACAAATATTTTGAAATGGAGAGACTGGACAATACTTAATGAATTGGACAGAGGCACCCCATTAGGACTATAGTTTCTCAGTTAACTTTTGGTGTGTATCCTGGAAGCAAAGCACAGATATGCTGTACTCTTTAGACTGTAGAGCCTCCATCACTCTCAGTCTGCAACATGGTACCCAGCTGGTGGAATGATGTTATAATAGAGTGAGTGGACCACAATGTTATCTAAGTTTGCTTCGCATTTTTTCCTCTTTTCTTGAGCTTCTTCCTATGTATTTCTATAGCTATTTCCTCAGTTTTCAATGACTTCCATTTCCAGTAATTAATTCATGGTTATATGTTGGCGTTGTCTCTTAAAACTTTATTGACTATGTCTATTTCTCTTTTTTATTTTTTTTATTTCCCCCAACACAGTTTTTTTTCCCCACTGTACAGCATGGGGACCCAGTTACACATACATATATACATAACTTTTTCTCCCATTGTCATGCTGCATTATAAGTATCTAGACATAGTTCTCAGTGCTACACAGCAGGATCTCAGTGTAAATCCATTCCAAGAGCAGTAGTTGCAAGTCTGTTCTCCAAGCCCATGATTTTCTTTTCTGTGGAAAGGTTCATTTGTGCTGTGTATTTGGTACCACATATGAGTGATATCATATGGTATTTGTCTTTCTCTTTCTGTCTTATTTCACTCAATGTGAGAGTCTCTAGTTCCATCCACGTTGCTGCAAATGGCATTATTTCATTCTTTTTTATGGCTGAGTAGTATTCCATTGTGTATATATACCACATCTTCTTATCCAGTCATCTGTCGATGGACATTTGGGTTGTTTCCATGTGTTGGCTATTGTGAATAGAGCTGCAGTGAACATGTGGGTGCATGTATCTTTTTCAAGCAAAGTTTTATCTGGATATATGCCCAAGAGTGGGGTTTCTGAGTCATATGGACAGGATGTGGAGAAAAGGGAACCCTCCTGCACTGTTGGTGGGAATATAAGCTGGTACAACCACTATGGAGAACAGTATGGAGGTACCTTAGAAAATAACATCTATTTGAATCTCACAGATAGGAATGTGATTCCCTTAGAAGACTATTTTATAGAAATTTAATGTTGTTGCCAGGAGGGGCAAAGGAAGAATTATGGATACAACGCATGACACGAAAAATACACTTTGGTTACATATAAAAGCTCCTTACGTTTTTCTACGTACTTATTGAATGTCTATAATCCTATATATACTTTAAAGTTTTTAGGATGGAGACAGTATCTGTCTTTCCCAGTTCTAATAATGGTGCTTAGGATATAGAAAGTGGTCAATAGTATAAGGTAAACAGTAAATTATCAATAACCAGCCACATTTATTAATTAAATATATGGTCAATTAATGACTGACATTTTTTATTGTTTATTACCTACTATTTTCCATTCATCATTTTCCCTAGAACTTAATAGGGATCATCAGGCCCAGAAATCCTTCGCACAGGATATCTACATGGTATGGTTTGTGCTGGGTGCTTCTATATGTGACCTCATTTCTAACAGAGAAGTCTTAGATAAATGAGAGGTCAGCTGTAATTTTCTCAGCACCTGTTTTATGAAACATTTTAAAACTGTCTTTTTTTCTTGTATCCAGTATTGCCATGGATGTGTCATAGACTTCAGCTGCAGCTCTGATTCAGCCCCTAGCCCAGGACCTTCTGTGTGCCATACGTGTGGCCCAAAAAAGAAAAAAAATAGTTTATTCAACTTACACACAAAGACTAAGAGACTTTCTCATCGAGACAGAATAGCTCAACTTTTAATATGTGAAATTCTATAGCGATTTCAGAGGAGTGCCAGGCACAGGACATCCTCAAATATGCCTCGATGGAATTTTGATTATTTATTAAAGTTACTTGAGAAACAGCTGGTGAAAAATGATAATATTAAAAAAAATTCTGATTCCCCTCTTTCCCTGTGGAAGTAGAGAACAAATCTAGCAGTTATCTCCTTATACCAGGAGGATAGAGAGCATCCTTATCCACAGAGTTAGGGAAGTCAAGGCTAAAAAAATTTTATAAACTAACTTTGTTACTTCTTCATTAGAAACAATGAATTTGTTTGTTAAATCTTTGCAGATATTGTTTATTTTTCTAAAAATGATATATAAACAGTCTGCTTTGGTTGCTTCAAGGGTCCCCTTTCTATGAGACTTTCGTGTGTACAAATTAAATTACTTTCCTGTTAAAATTTTTTTAATTGTCTTTTTTAAATATGCAAGATTCATAGATATTAATATGTGACAGTGAAGAACAAAAGTCAAATGAGAATTTGGGGCTTGGTCCCCCTAAACAGTTCTAGGAAATGAGAGAACATAGAAGATGGAATTAACAGTGCTTGCTTCCTAGAAGAGTGAATATTGAACGTAACCACAAAAGATTGGTGGTGTGCTATAAAATAGGTTCTTGTTTTTTATTTTACAGATAGTAGTTTGTACCTGCTAATCCCAAACTCCTAATTTATCCCTCCCCACTTCTCCTCTGTTAACCGTAAGTCTGTTTTCTATGTCTGTGCATCTCTTTGTTTCATAAGTTCATTTGTCATACTTTAGATTTCACATCTAAGTGATATCATATGTCTTTCTCTTTCTGACTTACTTCACTAAGTATGATAATCTCTAGGTCTATCCATATTGCTGTAAATGGCATTATTTCATTCTTTTTTTATGGCTGAGCTGCATTCCATTGTATATCTTCTTTATCTGCTTATCTGTTGATAGACATTTAGGTTACTTCCATGTTTTGGCTCTTGTACAATTTGGCAATATTTTTTTCCCATCACATGAGTTGTCTTTTTACCTTTTCACTTTCTTGCTGTTATCCTTTGAAACATAAATGTTTTGAATTTTGATGAAGTGTTATTTATTTTATATTTGGTTGCTTGAGCTTTTGGTATTGTATTTTATAAATCACTGCCAAATCCAAGCTTATGGAGATTTACCTCTATTTTTTCCAAGAGTTTCATAGTCATTATTTTTTCGGTTTGTTTTAAATTTGTTTTAGCTTTTCCATTTAGGTCTTTGATCCATTTTGAGTTAGTTTTTGTTTATTGTAAGAGATAGGGCTCAGATTTCATTCTTTTGTGTGTGGATATTGCATGCAATTTTAGAGCACCATTTTTTTGGGGAAAAAACCTTTTTTTCCTGTTGAATAATTGTAGCATCTTTGTCAAATCTTTGTCAAAATCAATTGAGCATTGATATAAGCATTTATTTCTGGACTATTAATTATATTCTATTGATCTATATGTCTATCCTCATGCTATAACAGCTTTGATTACTGCAACTTTATAGTCAATTTTAAAATCAGGTAGTGTGATCCTATCAACTTCATTCTTTTTCAAGTATATTTTGGCTGCATGTGTCCCTTATATTTCCATATGAATTCTGGGAATAGAGTTGTCAAAGGCAGTCAAGATTTTGATTGAGATTACATTGAATCTGTAGACCAATATGGGAATTTTGCTGTCTTAACAATACCAAGTTTCTGGTGGTGAAAATTATATTTAAAATACCTCATATTTCAGTTAAATATTAAAAATCTATCCTAGCAATGAAGTCTGGGTATTTGCCTACAGCTACTCCTGTATGTATGGAACACAATCTGTATTCCACTTTTTTCCAGATGCCAGTATTTTATGTTAGAAGATGTGTGTAGATACATTTTCTCCATTTATTTTTCTAAGTAGAATTTTTTGGCCATTTTTGATAGAAATGAAAATCTGGGAAAGAAGGGAAAATTTGTTTCCAATTAACTATTCCCTGTTTTAAGGCTTAAACTTCTTATTTGTTTAGATAACAACAGCTAAACAGTGATGTCCACTGATTAACACTTAATCTGTTGCTGGTCCCTTTCTGCAGAGAGTGATGCTTGTGTGAAGACCCTCTAGAGTAGCCTTCCTAATACACAACTGTATGGTGTGGCTATCTGGCAACCTTTAGACTACTTTCTTCCCACATCAACATCAGCAAGCAGGGTCTATCTGATTCTCTTAAATGCCATGGTCCTTTTTCTTGGTAGGCATCCTTCTTAATTAGGACATTAGCAAGCTTTCTCAAGCTCAGTGACATTTTTGCCATGCTCTTTTGGCCCAGGGGAAACTCTCTCATCTTTTACTTGCCCAGTGGATTCTATAGGCTTCATTACTTCTGCATCCTCTCCCTCGCTTGGCATCACTCTTCCATTCATTTCTCTTGTGATTAGAGTCCCAGATACAGATCAACAAGTGTCTCCTAAGCAGATGTACAAACAGGAAAGAGATTACACTACAAATCTTGGTTCTCCTGGGGAAATTTTTCTTTGGTTTCAGGGAAAGAAATCATGCTTGTCACCTGCACCTGGTTCAAGGAGGGAGTCATTTCTCAGTCAGAATATTATATCTGCAAAGCTAAAGCTACTCACTTCAAAGGCTTCAAACTTTATTCTCTAATTCTGTTGTTGTTGCTGCTGTTTGTGGTTGGAGGCAGCATTAGAGTAATAAGAGTACCAGTACAACATGAGAGGCTCCCAATTGCCTATGAGGGGTTTTGACATGGTGAGTTAAAACCATTCAAGCTATAACTTTGGCGCTCACATATTACTTTTTCTCAGAAATTATATTCAATATTTCATTAATTAATTATATTTAGAGTGGATAAAAATATGGAGTTGATATATTTAGTGGGAAGTGATGAATTATGAGCTGAAATTAATATTGGATAATTTAGATTCATATTTAATAAAATTACTATGATACATTTGAATTCATCACCTACTTCTGTATCCATGACCTTTGACATGTTATTTTGCAATTTCTTACTGCAGAGGCAGAGATGTTTTCCCTGCTTCCTGGCTTTTGAGTTTCCTCATGTAACTGGCTCTGTTCAGTAGGATTTGGGCAAATGGAACACATAGGCAGACAGGAGAACCTCTGCTTCTCCTACTCATCTGCCACATCCATGGGTTCATGTCTGAGTTATCCTGTTGGAGTTTAATACATCAGTTACCCCCAAAGTTCACTTATTAAATGTATTTCATTTTTGCCAAAAGGAATATTCAGAGATCATTAATTCTGTTTGAGAAATGCTTTTAATTTTTTAGTATGTTCCTAATTGAGTTTGAACTGAATTCTAACTTTTTTATTTTCTAAAGTATTCTCTAAATTCTTTAGCTTTTCTAGGTAGAAATGACTAAGCCTGGGCTAGAGCATTGATGGTAAGAGAAAAGTTAACAATTTCAAGTATATGTATACAAATAAAGCAGGGAACAAGGAGAAACATGACATTGCTCTATTTCCAGCTCTGTTCCCTTCCTGAAAGCTAGCGTCTGGCATGCCTGTTTGGTTAATTTCCAGAAGAGTGCCTGGGCAACATTATATGTCCTCTTTCATTACATAAATTAGCTTCAAGTATATAAATGTAAATAAACCAATGAGGCAGAACTTCATTTCAGTTATTTAACTCTCCATTGGTGTGCATGGGTGCCAGAGGTAAAACGCAAATTCATCTAGTTTCTACAGGACATTCTGTTTTCAGCGGACACAAGATTTTAATTTATGCCCTTTCCCCATATGCATTTCTGAGTGTGCTCAACAGAAGGTGTGTGGAGGTAGGTTTCTATCTTCGTTTTTTATTGTACTAGCAGAGGGACTTACATTTATCACAAGAATATTGAATTAAGTCCTATAAGAGAAAACAGAGCTTGATGGAGAGACAAAAATGAGGAGGCTGGACACTGTCCTTGTACCTCTGGTGTGGTAGGGTATAAGCAGTATAAGTAACAGTTAATGGGAATAGAAGTATGGTTCTAAGAGCTGATGTCACTGAAAGCTGTGTGTCAGGCCTGTCAGTTTATTGCTGAATTTCATTTTTTTTTTTTTTTTGGTATTTTGTGGATGACAACTACTTGACCACATACATTCAAGTGGTAATGTAGAGTAAATTGGGTCTATTAAAGTCATCTAACTGCTTGACCCCTTGACGTCCTTCTCAGACTACCCTCTTCGTCTTGATGCATGATTTTTCTGTTGATGTTTTCAAGCATTAAACTATTAAAAGCAGACTTCAGCAGCATTTTATGATTTTCCTTAGCTTAAATACATTCAAACCTACCTTCTCTCTAGGAATTCTCTTCCCCCTAACTCATTACCAGGCAGCCCTTGTAGTTCTTCAGAGCTCACTTTGATGTGAGTCCACAAAGAATATTTACTCCCTTCAATTTCTGAATTAACTAGACCCTCAAATTTTTCTGAGCACTCTTATCTTTTTTTTTTTTTTTTTTTTTTACAGTCATGTTAGAGGGGTTGTTATAATTTTGGTGTGTGTTTGCATGTATGTAATTTTTGTCCTATAGATAGTTTCAAGAGGACAGGGAACAAACTACTACCTCTAAGCTGAGTACGACACGTTCCATTTCAGGTTAAATGTAATTGTTAACAATGGTATAAATCCAACTTAACTGCCTACTTAGGGACATTTCTTCTATGGAATCTTTGTCATTATGAAGTATACACTGCACCTCAATGAAGTAAACCTATTCCAATTGGATCACATCATCACTTTATTAAGAAGATAGAGAACATTAACTTCGCTGTTTAAAAAATAATACCTGAATGCTTCAACTTATTCTTTTCTCCCCCAAAAGTTAGGAATAATTTCATTAGTCAGCTAATTAAAGATTTTTTTTAAATTGTCATTTCTACACTGGAAAGTTTAGTATTCAACATCTGATATTCCAGTCCAAAGCCATGGGAACTCCTTCAACATATAGTGCCCTAAACAATAAGACAGTTATAGTATTTATCTGGAAGAATTTTTTAAAGCTGTCACTCCTTCAACATATAGGGCAATAGTGAGAGGTTTCAGATTTTGAATATTATCCTTTGTATATATGTACATGTCTTGTCATCCCTTAATGACCTCATGAAAAATTTTAGTGATCATTCCTCTGCACTACTGCGATGAAGCTCCTTGACAACTCCAGTATTTTACAATGGACCTGTTAGCTGAAGCCCTGCTGAGGTTCTCTGTTCTGATTGGTCCAAGCAGAAGCCAGAGCCCTGCATTTGGTTCTGCCAGACACAGTGGCAACTCTTCAACCCCATGTATTTGCCATGAATAACACTGAGCTGGAGGCAGCATGACTGGATGAGTACCTCTCTGAGCATTAAGTGTTTTCACTTCTGTCATCATGACTGAGGTATTAAATTAATAACTGGTGACAAGGAATGAATTTAACACTGATCTGAGATGATTTCATGAGGTATAAGATACCATTTCCAGTTTGCATAAAATATTTAAACCTAAGAAAAGGAAAAGATATTTTTTAATATAAAATTATATACATAATTGAAAAATGCAATTTTTGAATATGTAAAATATTTAGGTCTCAGGCTAAATGCTTTAGCCTATATTATTTATAGATAAATATTATGTATATAATTACAATTAAAATTTTTTGAAGAACTCTGATTTTTCTCTCATCTAGACTTCTCTAACAGCCTCATTTGCTTAATTGCGTCATGTGACATTTCATAAATCCAGATATAATGATGTATCTTGCTCAAAACTCTACATGTATATATAAAAATAAGTTAAAGAGCTAACATGAGACCTGAATATTTTATATAATTTTATATATCATGTATTATATATTACTCCATAGTAATATGGATATAGATATATGCATAGACAGATTGTTGGATGGATGTGGCTTGAAAGCTAAGAATTCTAGCCTTATCTCTGACTTTATGGAATTCTCATTTACTTTAAAAAAACCAGGAATCACCTTTTTAATTAAGTATGCTTTAGATATTCTGGTATTATAATTAAAAGTGAAGTCTCAGGACTCAGACTTTGTGAGTTAAAATCTTAGATCTGTCACTCACAATTTAGTACCTTGGATTACTAATCTTTAAGGTAGAGTTACCTAATGTCTTGGTTTTCCACAGCAATCTCTGTTAGCTTGGCATAATTATTAAAAACACTGATTTTCCACATGATAACTTTCTCAGAGTTATAAGGATGAAACAAACAATATGTGTAAAATATTTGAAAATTTCCTGGCACATAGAAGTGCTCAACAAAAGTTAGCTATTAGTATTCCACCAGCTATGTCTATCTTCATAATATTCTGCCAGCTATAAATAGATCTGTCTTCAATAAAGGTGGAAATAAGAAAACTGACATGAAATTATGTCCCTCTTCTATAGTCACATGCCTAGTACATGCTATGACTGGAGTACACTCATTTCTGTATCATTTCAAGACTTTTTTTTTTTCAATATTTAGGTTATTCAAATACATGCCAAGGTCCTTCCACTGTGGAATTTTTATAAAATGTTAATTCAAGAAAGAATGAGAAGTTTCTAATGAATTCACAGAAAATCTTATTCAAAGAAGAAAGAAAAAGAATAAGTAAACAGAAGTTTGCTCTATGTGAGGTGCCTTGTACCTTCAAAAAACTAACTTCACTGAATCCCAAGATAATCTCGATAAGTTGGTGATATAGTTCCATAATTCCAAAGTTGCTATTCTTAGGACCACAAAGTCTTAGAATTTCATAAATTTTAAAAGGTAATGTAATATATGTTCGGGGGGATCTGAGATAACACTTTGCAATCAATCATTTTAATATTTAATCAGAGAAGTGTATTACTCTTCATATTAGGTGAGATTAACATTTCATTATAACCCACTATTTTAATTCTGGATCCTCTTTCTGGCTATTGGGGCTCCTTCTGAATCATCGTTGACATAATGATGGAACTTAGATCATAAAAAATGTACCTAGTTAAGAATCATTCCCAAGTCATGAATAACTTTGATTTCCCTCTCTCAACCATGTCACCATCATCTCTCCTCTAAGCTCCTTTAGCAGTTTCGTCAGGTGCTTAAAACTATCACTGTGAACTTTTATAGTTCAGATACATTGTATTCAGATACAATGTGTCTTAAACTCTTCAATGGTTTTTCCATAGCTTTTAGAAAAACACCATCTATCTTTAACTTTGTTTGCAAGATCCTTCATCATATGGCCCCTTGCTATATATTAATCTCATTTAATTCCCACCCTAATAGAGAATGAGAATTATCATTTCAATAAACTCAGAAAAAGCATTCTACAGTATTCAGTATCCATTCATGATTAAAAAAAAAAAAACCTCTTAACAAATGAGGCATAAAAAGGAAACTATCTCAACACAATAAGGCCATGTATAACCTGATCTTAGCTAAGAGCATACTCAGTGGTGAAAGGATAAGTTTTCCTCTAAGATTAGGAATAAGACAAGGGTCCCCATTCTTATCACTCCTATTGGACCTAGGACTGTAAGTACTAGGTAGAGCAATTGGGCAAGAAAGAGAAAATGTATCTGAGTTGGACAGAAAGAGAAAATTGTCTCTATTTACAAATAACATAATTTTATATATAGAAAATCCTGAAGACTCAGTCAAAAGTGTTAGATCTAATCAATAAATTCAGTAAATTTTAAAGGTACAAAATTAATGTACAAAAATGATTGGTATTTCTATGCACTAACTGCAAAATTTCTGAAAAAGTAATAAATTGGTGGAATACAATTCAGCCATTAAAAAAGAGAAAATTCTATCACTTGTGACACGGATGGACCTTGCAGGCATTATACTAAGTGAAATAAGTCAGAGAAAGACAAATACTGTATCTTTCTCTTATATGTGGAATATAGATTAAAAAAAAAAAACAAAACCAAAAACCTAACTAAGAAAAAGAGATCAATCTTGTTGTTGCCAGAGGCAGGTAGTGATGGAGGATGATGTGGAGGAGGTAGTCAAAATGTACAAACTTCCAATTTTAAGATAAATAAGTTCTAGGGATACAATGTACAGGATGATGATTTTACCTAGCACTGCTGTATGATATAAAGGTAAGTTAAGACAATTAATCCTAAGAGTTCTCAGTGTAAGATAAAATTTCTTTTTTTAGTGAAACCTATATGAAGATGGATGTTGATGAACCTATTGTATAATCACATCACAAAATATGTAAATCAAACCATCATGTTATATGCCTTAAACTTATATAATGATGTATGTCAGTCTCACTTCTCAATAAAATTGGAGAAATGGTTGGTAACAAATGCGATGGCTGAAAAGGCTCATAAAAGGTAATCATAAGAGGTAAAGTTAAGGATCTAAAGTTTTTTTATGAGACACTAATTCTCAACTCTTTAAAAATTTAGTGAGGTCAAACCCAAACCTCAGCAGTGACAATGCCAGATCATAAAATTTCTTAGAGTCTTCGCAGAAACAATCTTCCTTGGGCACTATTTTAACCATGTCTGGTATGTTTTGAAAAGAAATATCCATACCAACAGTATCCATAATTTCTGGTTATAGCTACCACTAAATTTTTTAAAAGTTGAGAATTAGTGTGATCTAATGCCATTAGGTAATTGATAGTCTTTTGGTAAAGAATCCATTTATGTGGCATTTCCCCACAAAAAATATGTCTTTTTTTTTTTTTTTTTCTTTTTCAGAGTGTTTGTTCTCAGAGTTTGTCTGCTGGCTCCTTTACGACTGGAGAACAGGTAGTAAAAGAACTCCAGAGACTTGCCTACATCAGTGAAAAGAAAGAAGCTGCAAGAAGTCTGACCACTAAGGTAAGGGAAACTACTAAGGTAAGGGAAACATTTCTTCAGTCACATTTTTACCGCCAACAATGGATTTTTTTTTTTTTAAAGTGAAATGTAAGAAGTCAGGGAATATCAAGTGCTGGCAATTATTATTATCCTTTGTGTGTACTTGATATGTGTGAATTTGAAAAATGATTTTAATATTGGGAATTTTAAAAGAATGACTAGGGGGAGGCGTGCAGTTGTTCTGAAAGGCCTTTATGCGTGTACCCTACTAGGCGCTGAAGGAAATGATGGGTCACAGATGTAGTCCCATTCTTTCTAATTCTCTGAAGATCTAGGACTATTGCTTTCCTGACATGACATCCCTCCTGATGTATCTTTCTAGAACATCGCAATTACTATTTTCACTGCCAATCTTGTAGCACGCATTCCGTGCCTCTGACTTGATCTGGGCTCATTTGAAGGATAATGGACTGACTGCTATCTCAGCAAACTGATTCCAAAGGTAATTGTAATTTATGATCTATATGTATCATCACTATTTTCTAAACGGGAAAGTGTGATGAAAGAATCAAATCACTGGCATTTTCTTTTTAAGGTGTCTACTACACTGACATCTCCAAAAGTAGGCTTTGCCACATAACTCATAAGTTTTGGTTATTTGATAGATTTATATAAATGGCAGGTCAATTACAATTATTATATCCATTTAAGAGAAAAGAAAACAAAGGCCAAGGAGTTTGATTTCCTTGAGCAATACAGGCCATGATATAGTAAAGGAGTGTGATGTGGATGACCTGTTAAAATTCACATCTGCTGCAGTGGATGATGTCTGTGACTATGGAAAGAGTAAATAAAAAGATTGATAGAAATATCCCTGTCCTTGATTACTTCAAATGTTTTAAATTGAAAAGTATATGCAACTGATTAACAAAATGTATTTATAAATGCTGGATTTGTAAACTTAATATATTAATATAAAATATGACCTGTATATTTGTTGAGTATAGAAAATCGATGTATATAGACTAATAGAAACCTAGCATATAAAAAAGCTAAAATTATATCATAGAAAAAGTTAACTGAAATATTTCTGATAGTTTACTAGGAACAGCAAGAAGATTTTTTACCAAGAGACTACAAATTACCTAATGCAATTAAAGTAATAGGAAATTCTTAAGGATAATTTACTAATGTTTTTCTGGCAAATCATGGCTCTTAGAGGTAAAATTCTTATCAGTTGCTATTTCATTTTTCTTCATATGTGTGTGAAAGAAGGAAATCTTTTGAAGAAATATCTTTTTATATATCTTAAAGAGTTCTACTACTCCTTTATAGCAGGGAACATACTGTGTTTTTGTCTGTTTTCAGAGCACTTATTAAAATTTCCATCATGTAGATTATTAATCAATAGAGAATATATATTGATAAGCATAAAACACTTATTTTACGTGAAACAATGGACTCGATATTGCCCTGGATTTAATCTTGAATATTTATGTTCTTGACCAGTTTCCTTAAACTCTTTGAGGATCAATTTTCTCATTTAAAAATAAGGAACATAATATATGCCAATTAACCATAATGGGTATTTTTATGGATATCAAATGATAAAATGTATATGAAATGACTGCTTTATATACTTTTCTATTAGAAAACTAGGTACTATAACATCAACTATTTGATTGAAATAGTTGAGAAAGTTCCTTTATTTTTATTTAATTTCCTATAGTCATCTTCCTTCAGATTTTTCACTTTGTGTAAGAAAATTATTATTAGTCAAATATTATGGAATCTCTAATATTTCTTTATATTCTTGAAATTTATAACATACATTCACATATATTGCTGAGGGATGCCCAATTTAGGGGAAACAAGAGACTACAGGATGGCTAGTTAAATTTGAATTTCAGATAGACCAGGTATTTTAGCCAAAACAAATAAATAAATATTGCATAGCACATATTTATACTACGACATCGTTTATTAATCTGAAATTCAAATTCATCTGTTTTTTTGTCAGGCAACCCCAATGTTGTACTATGTAAACTTCACATTAATGCATTTTTCTCCATTTTACAGATAACTGAAAAATCATGTATAGGTTGGAAATTGTGTAAAACAAAAAGAAAATACAACTTCAAATTGTTTGCTGTGTGGCTGAGAAAACAAAACAGTTATATGCAAAATGAAAACAATGTGTAGTATGGATTCTGTTAGCACGTGTTGAGTGTATGTAGTCTGGTACAATAGAATTCATACGTGTTGGGTCTGGGTGGTCTAAATTCTCCTGGAAAATGGTTCCTGTGAACTAGAACTTGAAGAGACAATAGAACCTATGGATTCAAATGTTTAGAAGAAATATCTTTCTTTGAAGTTCAGCTCTACAGGGCACTTAGGCATTTGCTGCCATTATCTGCTCTAGTGCATAGAACTAGGAGATTACATTTTCCCATGATTCTCTATGGGCCTTTCCCCACAGCAGCCTCTATATGTGTCTATATTCTGCCAGAGACCTTTAATCTCCCACTGCCTGACACCATCACGGACATGGAGCAAAGGCAAGATACGTTGCAGCCTTTTTGTGGGACGCTAGGCTGTGTAATTATTGAGAGGACTTTAGCAGAACAGTGAAGACTGTCATACATTCTAATTTCACAAAATTAAGGAATTGAATATTATGGTTAATTTTGCCTATGTTCCTATGTGGTAATACATGGAGACACTTTATAAGATATATATATGCAATTTATACTTTCAATAATTTATATATGTGTAACATAAGTATATATTTGTGTATATAATATCCATGTATATGTAAGTATATAATTATGTATATATAATATTTATGTATATTATGTATACCCTAATATATCTGTATCTATAACTACCTATCTATACATATAATTTTACAAGGTACAAAGTGCTTTCACATACATTGTTTCATGTAATCTTTGAGTTACAGTGTATTCTCTCTATATTGTAAATGAGAAAGTTAAAGATTAGAGAGGATTAGAGAGCTACCCAGTGAAAGTGCTGGAACTGGAACCTAAATCATTTTAATCTAAATCTCACATTCTTTCCCCACTTACTAATGAGTTTAAATGTCTTAATTAAGCATTATCATTGTAATTGCTATAATCCATTTAATCTTTCCCAAATATGGTACATAGGTTTTAATAGGACAATAACTGAAACAGAATGTCCTAGTTATTTATATATAACTACATTTAAATGATTGTTTTATTATTGGAATATTTGGTTCTTTAAAGATTTTAATATGATTTTTTATTGTGGATCTTCTAGAATGAGGTAAACTATATCCCAGGGGTCTTTTAGCTTCCAGAACTGTGAGGAAATACATTTCTATTATTTTAAATCATCTAGTCTGTTATATTTTGTTATGGCAACCCTGGAAAACTAATACTTTGGAGGAGATTTCCATTTGCCTTTCCCTCTGTAATAGGTCTTAGCACACAGGTTAAGAAATATATGCTACTGCTGTGCCAACCGCTCCATAAATGTGATGTATCTATCTGTTTAGATTTAATTTCTTTCATTTTTATTTTTTTTTACTTTTCCAGTGTACTTTGTTGTCTTTTGTCAGATTTATATCCCTGTGTTTCACGTTTGCATTGTTTTTAAGTTTTTGATTATTTATTGCTAGCATTAAAGTTCAAATTATTTTAATATTGATTATATAACTAGCAAATCTTATTAAATACACTTATTATGGTAGACTTGGGCTTTTTTTAGATTTTATAAGAATTTCTACATAGACAATTATACCTGTAAATATAGTTTTACTTCTTTTGTAATATGTATAAATTTTTCTCCTCAAACTTACTGGTGAGAATCTTTGTTAAAATCTCAAATGGAAGTGGTAACCCTGACATCTTTGTCTTACCTCTGAAATTGTTATGAAACCATCCCCTTTTTCATTATTAAATATGACGTTAGCTATGAGCATTTTACAGGCTTCATCAGTTTGAAAAATCTTTCTCCTTTTTGTAATTAGCTGAGTTTTTCTTTTATTCATAAGTGGATGATATGCATATATATTTTCAAATGCTTTTTCTTTAATTGAGATAATCTTATGGGACTACAGTCCTAACATGAGTCATTACACTGATGGATTTTGAAATGAACCATATTTGGTCATGTCATGTCACACTTTTAAAACTACATTATAGGTGTAAATTTGCTAAAATTTTCTAAGGATTTTTACGTCTATGTTCATTAAAGATATGTCTCTATTTACTTTGTGTCTTCATCTAGTTTTGGTATGAGGTTAATCATAGCCTCAGAGTATGTATGAGCTGGGAAATATTTGTCTTCAATTTTTGTGAAAAAAAAAAAGAATTTAGAATTGATATTACTTTATCCAGGTTTTGGCATTTTTCTGTTGTTTTTCTTTACATTTTTCTATTTTCTCAATTCTTTAACCTTTCTCATGCTCTTCTCTCACTGAAGATGGTCCTACCTTATTTCTGCATTTTTTTTATATTCCCAAGTCACATCATCCTCACCATAACCTTGTAAGGTAAGGGCAGAAACCAGTATTCCACTTCAAGGAAAGGAATAAGGTCTTATTCCTCAAGGCTTATTCAACAACTTGTTCATTGTTTCATGATTAGTAAGGTACTGACTGTGATTTGGAATCAGGGTTTCCTGGTTTTGAGTCCAGAGCTTTTCTTTTGGTGCACCTTAAGAAATTTCAAAAGCTCTTCCAAGCCATAAGAAGTGGGTCAGGAATTGACATAAGAAGGGCATATCTCAGGGTTCATTCTGAAAAGGCTGAATATGAACAAGCTTTTATTTCACTGGAGGTGTCCAAGGATAATAGTAACACTCTATGGTATCTGGGAGATCATTGATCTCTTCTTTGGTATTTGTTTTCTTACATTTTTTGGCTCTGAAATGAAATAGAAATGGCAGACATCATCATATGTGTTGGATATGGTGGCACATAACAATTTATTTGTACTTGATACAGTTATAAATCACTGCTAGGTGTATTCTTTTCACAGTAGCTGTTGAAGTGACTTGCCAAATTATTCTCACCACAGATAAAAGCTGAGAAGCTGAAAAAGCTCAATTGCATGGTCATGAAACTTCATAAACCTCAAAGAATGGTATCATGATCTCTTTCTCTGAGGTCTTATTTAGGGGGAAAAAAAGATGTGCAATTACCAGATGGGTTCTGGAGCCAAAATCCTTGGGTTAAATTCCAAGAGTTCTGAGTAAAATTCCAGCTATGTGCTTTTTTTTTTTTTTTTTTAAGGTTTAGACCTAGAGCAGGCACATAACTTTTTTTTTTTTTTTTTTTTTTTTTTTTTTTTTTTTTTTTTTTACCACATTCAACTGGTTAGATGCATCCCAGGGCTATCCAGGATTCAATGTGTGAGGGGATTATCTAAGACTAAAACATGGGGAGGTGTTTCATTAAATAATATTTTGGAAAACTAAATGCCACAAAACCAAAAGTGGGGAAAAGATTTGAGACTGCCTCCTCAAAAGAATAAGGATGATCAATATGTAGACAAAATGTTGAACATCATTAGTTATTAGGGCAAAACAAACTAAAACCCAAATGAATTATCATTCACACCCACTAGACTGACTTAAACAAAACAAATCATTTGCAGGGATGTGGAGCAACTGTAATGTTCATATAGAAGCTATGCGTTTAAAATAGTGCATGTTGGAAAATAATTTGGCCCTTTTGGTGGGACTTGTTTATGTATTTTTCTTCCTTTATGTCTGTAACCATTGTATAGGGAAGTTCCCAGGCCAGGGATCAAATCCGAGAAGCAGCTGTGACAACACGATGCTTCACCCACTGTGCCAGGCCTGGGATTGAACCCACACTGCTGCAGAGACACCACCAGATCCCTAGCTTGCAGTACCACAGCAGGGCCTTTGTTTTTGGATTTCTTAATATTTGGATTTCTTAATATTTGGATTTCTTAATATTTGATTTTGGATTTCTTAATATTGAACTACAATATTTATTTTATAGGTGTACGACACAGTGATTCAAAATTTAAATGTTATACTCCATTTATATAACCTTTATTATAAAACATTCCCTGTGTTGTACAATATATCCTAATAGCTTATTTTATATGTAATAGTTTGTACCTCTTAATCCTCTGTCACTATCTCGGCCCTCCCACTTCCCTCTTTCCACTGGTAACCACTAGTATCTTTTCTATATCTGTGAGTGTGTTTTTAGTGAATAACAAAAACACACTCACAGATATAGTATTCACTAATTTCTTTTTTTAGATTTCACACACAAGTGATATCATACAGTATTTGTCTTTCTCTGACTTATTTCATGTAGCATAATATCCTCCAAGTTAATCCATGTTTTTGCAAATGGCAAAATTTTCTTTTTTATGGTTGAATAATATTCCATTATGTATCCATTCAAATGTTGATGGACACTTAGGTTGCTTCCATATCTTGTGTATTGTAAATAATGCTGCTATGAACATTGGCGTGAATGAACCTTTTTGAATAAGTCTGCTACTTGTGCTGCCCTCAGACTGGCTTACTCTTTGGGAGCAATGAAAATCTGCTCAGAACACAGCCTCACCTCTGGTGTGTGTGCCCATGATGTCCACTGCTGTTCTGCACCTGGACCTGCGCCCACTAGTAATGGGGCTCCCATAGTGGACCTGTGCTTCATCGGCTCTCACCCTCTACTGGCAGCCCAAATCACACCTCAGACTATTTCAGCACAACCAAACTGAATCTTCTCCCTTAGTCTCGCTGCTAAAGCCCAAGTTTTAGCATCTAGCCCCTGTGAAGGAATTTCCCAGGTCAAGGGAAACTTCCATTTTTCACAGCTCTCTCCCTGGGGTACAGGTACCATACTGATCCCATCCCATCCACCCCCTTTCACTCTATCTGGTGATATAAGGATCTTTTTGCAGCTTTGGTTATATAAGAGATCTATTATTAGCTTTCCATTGGTATTCTGTGGGAATTGTTCCACATATGACTGTGTTTTTGATGTGTGTTCCACATCCTTTTACTCCAACATTTTGATCTCCCCCAGTGTTTTCTGTCTGGATAGTCTGCCCATTGATGTAAGTGGGGTGTTAAAGTTCTCTACTATTACTGGGTTAGTGTCAGTCTCTCCCTGTATGCTAATATTTGCTGTATGTATTTAGGTGGTCCGTATATATATCTATAGTTACTATATCTTCTTGGTTTGATTGCTTTATCATCATGTAGTGTCCTCCTTTATCTCTTGTACCAATCTACTTTAAGTTTTGCTATCATAGCCTTTTTAAAAATTTCCATTTGCAAGGAATACCTTTGTCCATCCCTTCACTTTCAGCCTGAGTGTATGTTTATTATTTTTATTTTTTAATTTAAAAAAATTTTTATTGTCTTTTTGCCTTTTCGAGGGCCGCTTCCCATGGCATATGAAAGTTCCCAAGCTAGGGGTTGAATCGGAGCTG
This sequence comes from Sus scrofa, assembly GCF_054392235.1. Classification (NCBI taxonomy): domain Eukaryota; kingdom Metazoa; phylum Chordata; class Mammalia; order Artiodactyla; family Suidae; genus Sus; species Sus scrofa. The sequence continues at coordinate 17,113,247 of NC_139386.1, forward strand.
TAGCTGCTGGCCTACACCAGAGCCACAGCAACGTGGTATCCGAGCCGTGTCTCCAACCTACACTGCAGCTCACGGCAACGCCAGATCCTTAACCCACTGAGCAAGGGCAGGGATCGAACCCGCAACCTCATGGTTCCTAGTTGGATTTGTTAACCACTGTGCCATGATAGGAACTCCAGCCTGAGTGTATGTTTAGATCTAAAGTGATTCTCTTGCAGGCAGTATATGTACAGGTCTTGTTTTTATATTCAGTCATCTAAACTTTTGATAGGAGCATTTAGTCCATTTACATTGAATGTAATTATTGATATGCATATTCTTATCATAATTGTTTTCAGGTTGTTTCGTAGGTCTTTTTTGTTCTTTTTGTTCTCTCATGCTTTGACGACTATGTTATATTTGGATTCCTTTTTCTTTGTGTATCTAGTACAGGTTTTTGGTTTGTGGTTACCATGAGGTTTTTATATAACAGTCAACATACATACGAAGTGACTGTATTAAGTTGCTGTTCTCAATTTCAAGTGCATTTTTACAACCCTGTATCCGTACTTTCCTCCCCTTATGATTGCTATTTTTGATATATTTTACATCTAATTCTTTTGTGTATCCCTTAACTATTTATTGTGGATATAGATGGTTCACTCTTTTCGTCTTTTAATCTTATTAGTTTTCTTCATGGATGATTTTATACCTTTACTGTATGTTTGCCTTGACAAGCTTTTACATTTCATAATTTTCATATCTCTGGTTGTTGCCATAGAGAAGTTGCTTTAACATTTCTTTTAAAGCTGGTTTGGTAGTGTCGAACCCTTTTATCTTTGGCTTGTCTGTAAAGCTTTTGATCTCTTCATCAAATTTGAAAGAGAGCCTTGCTGGGTAGAGTATTCACATTTGTAGGTCCCCTGCTGGTTTTAATATTCTCTTTATCTTTAATTTTGGTCATTTTAATTACAGTGTGTCTTGGTATCTTCCTCTTTTGGTTAACCCCTGTTTGGAAATGGTCTCTACTTCTTGGACCAGATGACTGTTTCCTTTCCCAGTTTAGGGATGTTTTCAAATGTTATCAGCCCTTTTATCTCTCTCTTATCCTTCTGGGACCCCTACAGTGTAACTATTAGTGTGTTTGATGTGTCTTGAGACACATGCTAGTGGAGGGAGGTGGGTCCTGGGCCTCTGGTTGGAAGGGCTATGTCCAAGGGTTGTTGTGGGCTCAGGGGATCCTTAAGGTAGCTTTTCTGCTGGTGTTGGGCTGGGTCTTCACCCAGCTAGTTGCTTGGCCAAGACTGGGTCCTGGTTCTAATAAGCTAGATGGAGGATTCCTCAATGAAACTTGCTAGCACAAGTGTTCCTGTGGTAGAAGGAGCTTCCAAGAAGGCTTCTGTCAGTGTCTGTGTCCCCAGGATAAGCTGCAGTTGCTTCCTTCTTCTTTGGGAGACTCTTTAGGATCTGAAGGTTAAGTCTGACCCACATTTTTGTCAAATAGTGCTTCTTCGCTGGGTCCTGGAGCATGAGATTTTTTTAAGAGGGGAGTCTATTTCCCCCAGACCTCTGGGAAAGTCCCAGTGGCCCACTTTAAAGCTAAGTGTTCTGAGGACTTGTCTTCGCTGTGCAGGACCTCTGGGCTGGGGAACCCAATATGGGGCTCAGATCTCACTCCTTTGGGGGAACCTCTGCAATATAATTACTCTCCAGTTTGTGGATTTCCTACTGGGGTTATGAGACTTGATTATAAGTCCATCTCCTACCCACCTCATTGTGGTTCTTTCTTTCTGTCTTTAGTTGTGGAAGATCTTTTTTGGTAGGTTCTTTTCCATTGACTGTTGTTCTATAAATTGTGATTTTGGTGTGCCTTGGAGATGAGCTTGGGGTCTTTCTATTCCACCAACTTGGCTAATCTCACCAATAGGTTATTATCTTGAGTAATCATTTTGTTGCTTTTAGCATCTTTTATTAGAAAATCCAAAAAAGTTTATGCACTCATACACTATTCTCATGAGAAAAATATTTGTTGAAAGTTCTTTTGTAAATGGGAAAACTTACATATGAAGATTGTTCTGAGGATCTTCTAGGTTCTAGCTTTCCTTCTGAATGTCACCCAGAAGGTTGGCATTCAGCAATGTGGAAGAAGATTACAAGTAGCAAGCACGATTTGACACCCTTTAAATAAATTTATATATACATCTACTTTATGGTCTAGCAATTCCAACCCAGATATTCACACATGATAAACATTTTAATAGAGAATCTTTTAGGAAAATATTTATAGCACTTAGAGGACAGGCACACATTTACATATATGCATATTACTTTATATTCGCATGTATTCACTATGCATATGCATGCATGTATATACACAGAAAAACATATCCATAAGCACACATATTTATGCATATTCAAAAGTGACAATATGCATATTCAAATATTGGTATATAATTACATACGTATGCATATATATCACTGAATATGCATTTTTCGTAAATACATTTGTAGGCATATGAAGATGAATATGTGAATATTCATGTCTCTGAAGATGCATAAGTGAATAGGCATATGTGTGAATATATATGTGTACTTATGTGCATACTGATTATACATATTGAACATGCATATATTTTTATATACATGTTATATTTTTATATACATGTTAAACATGCATATATTTTTATATGCAAATAAATTATGTGTGAGGATATATATTGTGAATGTGCATATGAATATATGTTTGCATGCATATATAAATATATACTGATATTTTGAATATGCATATAAGCATTCACTTTTGAATATTCATAAATTAGTGTGCTTATGTATGTTTTGCTGTGTATATATACATAGATGCATATATGTGCATACATATCCATAGTGAATAATATGAATATGTATAATGTAATATGCATGTACAAATATGTATATATGGCTATATGAAAGTATATGTAGCTATGCATATTTATGTGACAGATTTATGGTTGTGACTAAGATGTAAGTGAAGTATACATGTAATTGTAAATATGTATGCATATTGAGTATGTCTATGTAAATATATATACATATTTGAATACGTATGAGTGTGTTTGGATGTGAGCGAGTATACATGCAGTTTGGTCTGTGTGTAACTACATCTAACCTAAACTGTTCACTTAAAAGCAGTATTTTAAGTTTTAAATTGTATTAAGTTGATTTAAAGTACTTAAAGGGAATATACACAAGTTATTTAATTGCTCTATAGCATAGTTTTTCCTCTTCCAAAAAGACCGTATGATAATAACACCTTGAACTGTTTTATAAAGTAGAGTTGTTTAGAGCAGTGCTCCTTATGTGGTAAATTATCATTACCTTCATACTCCTTTAATTTGTTGTATTAAAAGGAAGGGGATGTAATTTTAAAAGCAATAATAGTGAACTAATGCTAGTTTTATAGTTTTCATACAGAGACTACTTTGGTTGTAAAGGATCTAATAATTATGTCTTTTTAAACATTAGTTTTATACATTCAAGAGATCCTCATTTGAATTAAAATGATAAGTAAATTTTTAAAGATGCAAAGTAGGCAAATGAGCATTATTGACCCAGTGGCATGGGGAATCTCTTCCTAATAGCTTGCAGAATAGGGTGCCATTACAAAGCAGCAGTACCTCAGGGCATTTTAAATATTTTGAAACTTGTTGGTTGGGGTTGACATTATTTTAATAAACCTTACAAGGAGTAGATTAGTCTACTGAATCCCTTCTCCATGGCATGCAGCTGTTACTCTATTCCCATTTGTAGGAGATGCAAAAGTAGCTTTTTTTTTTTTTTTTTTTTAGAAAAACAAGACTTACCAGATCTACGCACAGAATACACATGTGATCTCTCCCTCAAGATAAAAGGAATTGAATGAAATGTAACTGAACTTTGAGGTTCTGCTTGCATACTCTCACCTTCTATTCTGCTTTCGTAATAGTTATTATAGAATGTACGTGCATGGGGAGAACAAGTGACATATATCCTGTTACTCTCACCAGGTGTATGGGAGTAGGACCCCTGAAAAAAAGGATCCAATCTTCTACAAAATAGATGGCCTTAAAGATTTTGTAATCTATAGAAAACTTATTCTTTTGTAATTTAAAATATTCTTGCACTTTTACATTTTCCATCATGATTTTAGAATTCGTTTTATGGGTATGCCCACTTAAAGTTTATATATTAAAGTTCTAACCCCCCAATACCTTAGAATTGGAGATAGAACTTTAAGGAGGTAATTAAGGTAAAATGAGAGCATATAAATAGTGTCCTACTAAGAAGAGGAGGGTGACACAGACACACACAGAAGACAATGTAAAGACACAGGGAGAAGATGGACATCTACAAATTGTGTACAGAGGCACCCAGAAGGAACCTGCCAACACCTTGATCTTGGACTCCTAGCCTCCAAAACTATGAGAAAATGAATTTCTGCTGTTTAAGCTACTCAGTTGGGCTCTTGTTATAGCAGCCCTAGTAAGCTAATGTAATTGTGTTACATAGAACATGTAGATACGTTTGGGTAAGTTGACATCATGAAAATTCCTTATTTATTGAAAAAATATTGATGTTTCTGCATCACATTCTTAATGCAAATGTAATTTCAATAGTGATGTGAAAGTTTTCCAAAATTAAATCCACATATAAAACACCAATGTGTATGTGTGTGTATAGTGTGTATATATACAATATATATGGTATCAAATACTTAAATGACTATTAAAAATATACAACATACACAACGATAATATTGGGACTTTTAAACCATGCCAGAAAATGACAGTCTATTTGTTCCCATTTCATCACATGATTACAAAAACCAATTTCTCAAAGAAATTTTAGCATGAAAGAATCCCCTCTTCCTTACTTTGTTTCCACATCCTCTATGGTGTCTGGGAGAGGAAGATTCAAAGTCTGGTAGGAAGTACATGCAGAGAGAAGACACAATGAGGAATATGCTGCATAGACTCATTGGCAAGTGTTGGTAATACTGTCTGGTGATAGGTACTAAAGAGCCCAGTCCTGCAGCCAGTCCACTAATAAGTATAATCACACCCTCTACTCTAGACCTTAAGAATAAGAAAACATTGTTTAAATAAATCTTAGCTTTCTCAGTGATTTTTATCTTTAAAACTTTTCTTGACAACTTCAATACAAGGTAACCTTTCTCTCATTGAATTCTATTAGTATTTAATATGTGTATTATACTGTGTACATAAAATCAAGATATAGTAGTTATAATCTGCAGCTGTACCTCCTGCTGAAAATGAATTTAAATGCCTTATTAAAGTCATTACTATGTTACCAACTTTAGCTCATGGTGGTTATTTTCCTCTTTTATATTAAATTCTTATCACACTTCTGAGTTGCAAGATAATGTAGAATTGTCTTGTGTTATGGCTTTTGGTTAGAACCTGTTTTTTGTGGGGTTTTTTTTTTTAAGCTCACTTCATATACCCATGCCTGTCTTTTGGATTACAATTTAAATGTTTATCCAGAAAGAATGAGACATCCTTTCATATCGTTTGCTACTTCGTACACATTATTCTTGGTCCTATAAGAAATATTTCCTTCAGAGCTATATATGAAGCTGGAATTTCTTTTCTGTTTTCTTGTTTATTGTCAATAACTACTACTAGAATTTCTATGAAGGAAAGCCCTATATCTTGTGTTTATGGACTTACTGTCCTGTGCCTGTCTATCTCATGGAAATTTCTGAAATCTTATTCTCTTCATTCCTCCTCCTTCTGCTCTCCTTCCCCTTCCTCCTCCACTTCTGCTGTTGAAATTTAATTATATGCCCTTTGAGAGTATGTGCACTAATGTGTTATTTATATCACATTGTTTACTCTGCATTGTGCCTTTTAAAAATATAAAAACTTGAAAGCCTGATTTCACAAGGATGTTGAAATGCTATCATTCTTCTATATATGTCATCTCAGAAGAAAAAAAAAAACTACATTCAACTTTGGGGAGAGAGTATCATGTGTTTCATTCAAAGTCCATTGACTATTTTAGTATATTCAACATTAAGTTTTCTTCTAAAAAGAATTAGTGATTTCTAAGAATGAATGTGGGTAAACTTTTCACATGATCTGATGAGTCTGGCATTGGGTCAGAAATCCCATGAAACTTTCATTGCTTTGGATTATAATATATTGGGAAACTTTCAGTGATTCGTACATCGCAATGATCAGATATAGTTTTCTAATATGATTCAGTTTAAATCATGTTATAGTTTAAATCCTGAGGCAAAAATATAAAAATAGTACTTCAGTGGGTCTATGAGATTGAGCATTGATGAAAAAGCTCTAGTATTGGCAAAGGCAGGTGGGTTTGACATCTAGTGAATAAAATCATATCTTGATGAATGTGCTGTGGAAGTGTGAGGGGTTAGATAGAGAATATCTGGGGACAAGTAGTTGTGATTAGTTTTTAAAATATGAGAGATTTAAGAAAACAGTGTAGACCATTTATAGATAATCCAAATTTTGCCAATAGATGTTTTTATATCACCTGGGTAATTAGTTAAAATTTCTTTGAGTAGGAACTTCATTTAGACTTATTTAAATCTCAAGCAAATTCCAGGAAGCTCAGTTGGGGTCTCTGTAGGGAGAGCTCAGTGTCTTACCTGATTCCTGTAGGTATGAGTTCATGACTGTAGGTGGTACTTATGCTGAAGTATACTGCCATGAATCCTTTTCCCAATATGGCAATTCCAAGGCATAGAAAAGGCGTGTCTATGAGGTTAAGAAAGTCATTTGTGTGACTAGGTCAATATGAGAAACCATGTAAATATCCTACTGTGAACAACCTTCTCTATATTAAATGATTGTTAGTGAGCCATCTTTTAATAAATATATATGGTATTAAGAAATTGGTAGGAGTCTAATCATTTACCTCAGGGTTTCAACAGTGCAAATACTTAGTTTGGTTAGTCTGAAGTTCATAAGATGATGATTAATACACAGTAAGCTTTCTTTTTTGCCTCAGTTTTCTCGCAATTATGACATTATTTCCCTATCCTGACATTTTTTAGAAAAGTTTATTTCCAAATATCACATACCTGAAGGATGAAACCAGTGCTACTTTATACACGTGCATGTTCATTGCAGCACTATTCACAATAGCCAAGACATGGAAACAACCCAAATGTCCATTGACAGATGACTGGAGTAGGAAGATGTGGTGTATATACACAATGGAATACTACTCAGCCATAAAAATACAAAATAATGCCATTTGCAGCAACATGGATGGAACTAGAGATCTCATACTGAGTGAAGTAAGTCAGAAAGAGAAAGACAAATACCCTATGATATTACTTATATCTGGAATCTAATATATGGCACAAAGGAATCTTTCCACATAAAAGAAAATCCTGGGCTTAGAGAATAGACTTGTGGTTGCCAAGGGGGAGGAAGTGGGATGGATTGGGAGCTTGATGCAGACTATTGCCTTTAGAATGTCTAGGCAATGAGATCCTGCTGTGTAGCACTGGGAACTATGTCTAGTCACTTATGATGGAGCATGATTATGTGAGGAAAAAAATGTATGCATATATGTGTAACTGGGTCACTATGCTGTACAGTAGGAAAAAGATACTAATGTATTGAGGAAATTAAAATGAATGAACTGGAGTTCCAGTTGTTGTACAGAGGAGAATAATCCAACTAGCATCCATGAGGATGCAGGTTTGATACCTGGCCTTGCTTGGTGAGTCAGGGATCCAGTGTTGTCGTGAGCTGTGGTGTAGTGAGCAGACGCACCTCGGACCCCACATTGCTGTGGCTGTGGCATAAGCCAGCAGCTATAGCTTCAATTCAACCCCTAGCCTGGAAACTTCCGTATGCTGTGAGTATGGCTCTAAGAAGCAAAAAGCAAAAAAAATTTTTTTCATGAATTATAAAGTGCTACTATGAACAGCTAATGAAATTTGCATGTAATTTAAATGTAATTTAAAGTCTCTGTCCTAAGAAATGAAAATTACTTCTGACCATGGATAGATATAAGAGATACAAGAAGTTTTCCAAGGTGCTTCAAGGCATCCAGCACTGATCTCAGTGAACCTCAAGTGTTAACACTTCTAAAATTACTGTATGTTAGCTATATATTTCAGATTCACTGGTATTTTCAAAAAGAGTGAGTGAAAAGGTGAGATTTCCTATACCTAATGGTAATATATTCATGTTCTTAAACCACTGAGAATAGGGATTCATGCTGGATCTGCAAAAAAGAGTCCCTCTTGACTGTGGGTTTCCTTGAAATAATGTGGACTCCTAGAAAATCAAAGATATTCTCTTTGCATAAAATCTTTGTGTTACAACCAAAATATTTAAATGTTTCCTTTCAATAGCCTGAGACCCTCAAGTTTTTTTTTTTTTTCTGTCATTTGTCTTTTTAGGGTCATACCCGTGACATATGGAGGGTCCCAGGCTAGGGGTCTAATCAGAGCTACAGCAGCTGGCCTACAACCTACACCACAGCTCACAGCAATGCCGGATCCTTAACCCACTGAGTGAGGCCAGGGATAGAACCCACAACCTAATGGTTCTTGGTCGGATTCATTTCTGTTGCACCACGATGGGAATTCCCCTCAGTTCCTAATTATCTCAGTCAAAATTCAACACTTTACATAGTTTTAAACTTCAGAAGACACACCAACCTTCCTTGTACCAAGTTTATGATTCAACTTTATCAGGAAAAACTGAGGAAATACTTCTATCCACTATTATCCTTAATCTTCAACACTAGCTCCTCCATTGTGCCCTTGATTTTACCGTAGCTTGAATTACTAAAGATTTTGTTTACTGTGTCTCTTTTTCTCAGCTGGTAAATTCTTTACTAAAATATATATATACACACACACATACATACATGTATATATACATACACACAGGTATACATACATGTATCTATGTATATGTGTACATATATACATGTACATGTATATATAGATGCATATATAAACACATGCATTAATATAAAATTTCTCAACCTTAAACAGCCTGCTCCTTCCCATACATGTGTACAGCCTGAACTTGTATTTTGCTCTTGATTTTTATGATTTTCATTTATCTTTTCTATTACTATCAAAAAGATGAAATAGGAGTTTCCATTGTGCCTCAGTGGGTTGAGCACCTGATGTTGTCTCTGAGGATGCAGGTTTGATCCCTGGTCTCACTCAGTGGGCTAACAATCTGACATTGCCATAAGTTGTGGCATAGGTTGCGGATACAGCTTGGATCTGGTGTTGCTTTGGCCTCGGCTATAGCTCCAATTCAACCACTAGGCCAGGAACTTCTATATGCCGCAGGTGTGGCCATAAAAAAAAAAATGAAATACTTATTTTATTGTTAGTTGCAACTGTCGCTTGTTGGTCCTTCACCTGGGTCAATTTGACCAGAACAGTGCCAATTTACATCTTTTCAACTAGCATGATGGTATTTCCTTTTCCTCTCAAGTGTGTTCCAATCTGGATATGTTATTTTGAACCCATTAACCCCCAAACTGAAATCATCATCTCTCCTCCTAACCTGCTTCTGTCTTTACATTTCATGAAATGGCATCACCATCTGCCATCCACCAGGTGATAAAACCAGGACTCATTCTTGGACATCCTGTCCTTCCCTTCATGGAGCTGACTAGCCAAGGTCTTTTGCTGACTTTGTCTTCTCTCTTTTTTTTTTTCATTTTGGAACTCTATTATATCATGATAGGAAGATAAGACCACTACACATATTTCTGAAGAATCCAGGACAGATTTTCTTTTAGTATTAGCCAATTACATTTAAAGATTTTCCTTCCATAAAGTAAAGTCTCCTACATGGCAGAAAACATATCCTGTCATCATTTTTATCAGGATCCCAAATGAAAAGTCTGTGCTGTTAATAATGAATAAATGTTTCTTGAAAGGAAAGAAATATTTTTATGTTTAAATACCATATATACACATATATAGTATATATATAAATTATAGAATGTATTCATATATAATACAATTATATTTTATAATATGGTAACAAATTGTGTTTTATGACATAGCTGTATTATGTATTATACAATCTATTCTCTAGTCTATATTACATACTACAGTTGGTATATTACAGAACAATATTTATATAGAGATAATTGGTTAAATTAAATGTGGATATGTTAAACTCTCCAATTCACATTTGGTGTTAAAACACTTAGATCATGACACCAACCTACAATGAAGTTACTATTACACATACATTTGATCAATACATAAAATACTAACCAATTTCCTAAGATAATACTAGTAGCATCCTCCAGCTTTTTTTACAAAAACTGCCATTCTCACCTTGAGGTATAAATATATTGATTAAAGTAGAACATCCAGCTATGAAAAGGATAAAAGCTATTGAAGGCCAGTGTTTAAGGAACTTCATTGCAAAAAAAGAAAGACATTTGGTTGGGAGGTCCACAGCTCCAAGAAGAGCCTGAAATAAGAATATATTACTCCCTAAGTTTTGTAAATCAAACACCAGTCTATTAAGGAAAAACACTGCAGAAAATATGTAAAGGAGAATGGGGAATGAAAAGACATTTTAAAAAAATCATTGTGCCTTTGCTATTTTAAAATATTTCTTATATTTTTATTATGGATATGCCATATTTTTGAAGATTATAGATACTATAAAAGTCAAAGCTATAGTAGTATACATCTCTTCAACAAAATCATAGAGACAAAATTAAATAAAAATGACAGATATTTGTGCCAAACAACCAATTCTGAGGACTGTTGAGGTTTTCAACTTCAAGAGACGAACTGAAATTCTACTCAGGTATAGAAAGAAGGGTGTTAAGTCTTTTTTCTTCTTGGTGATCACTGACTTTCTTGACATAGTTTCTGTATTTAAAAGACATGTTGTAAACTTTCTGATTTGCTTATTTGAAGATTAGGGGCTTTTAGTATAGCTCTACTCCCCAGTTTCTGCATTTCTCAAATAATCTTAGTGTTTTCATCAGGGTTAAATGACTGGTTACAAAATTCATAAGTAATTTCAGAGCTAAATGAACATTAGCAAGTACTTAGTTAAAATCATTATACTAAGAAAATTGTTATCCCTTTCTGTAAAGACTATTTTTAAAAAATATTATTATAGTTAGGCATATGAAAAGATGCTCAATATCACTAATTATTAGAGAAATACACATCAAAACCACAGTGAGGTATCATTTCAATCAGAAAGGCTATCATCAAAATGTCTACAAATAACAAAGGCTGGAGAGGTATGGGGTAAAAGGAACCCTCCTACACTGTTGGTGGGAATGCAAATTGGTGCAGCCACCATGAACAACAGTATAAAATCTGCTTAAAAAATGAAAAATAGAGTTGCCATATGATCCAGCACTCCCACTCCTTGGCATATATCTGGAAAACACATGCAGCCCAATGTTCATAGCAATACTTGCGATACCCAAGACATAGAAGCAACATAAATACCCATCAACAGATAAACGATAAAGGAAATATATATATATATATATATATATATATATATATATATATATACACACACACACACAAATACAATAGAATATTACTCAACCATAAAAATAATGAAATGTCATTTGCAGTAATATGGATAGGCCTAGAGTTTATTACATAAGTCACACTGAGAAAGACAAATATACATCACATAAGTGGAATTTAAAAAAAAAGGATACAAATGAACTTATTTACAAGCAGAAACAGACTCACAGACACAGAAAACACTTATGGTTACTAAAGAGAGAAGGGGAAGAATAAATTAGGAATTTGGGGTTAACATACAAATATACATATAAAAAATAAAAAATCAGGGGGATTTTGACCAAGATGGTAGTATAGGAGAACATGGAGTTCACCTCTTCCTACAAATACAGAAATACATCTTCAGATAAAACAATTCTCACAGGACATCTACTAAAACACTAGTGGAAGAACTCAAAACCTGAAAGACAAGAGGAATCTCCATGTAAATGGGTAGGATGAAAGAGAAAAGAAAAAAAAAAAGGCAGAAATGGGTTGGGATCTGCACCCCAGGGAGGGAGCAGAAGGAGAGGAAAGGTTGCCACACCTGGGGGAGTCCCCTCACCAACCTGGAGACGAGCTGGGCAGAAAAGGCACATTAGAGGCTCTGAGGAAAGGATAACAGCATGTCTGTGGCAGGCAGGACAGAATAAGACAAATATAGGTGGTCTGTGCAACTGTCCTGCACAGCTAAGCTTGAGATGCATCTTCAGAGACACGGGCAGGGGCTGAGTGTTGTAGAGAGGGGCTTGGAGAAAAGACCTGGAAATAGGAATGCTCCTTAATGTGTGAGACAGCCTGGAGGAGTAGAAGAGCAGAGAGCTGTAACCAGGAATATTCAGGGAGGAGGCCTGGTCCACCATGGAAGCTAAGGGCCATTTTTATGTTGCATGTGAGGGGCAGGGCTGCCACTATAACCTCCTTTCCCACACAGGCCCCTGCCTGCGCAAGCACTCGGGGAGGTTCCTGCCTGAGCTATACCGTGTCCCCTATTGCTGCCTACTGGAAAAAGCCCTTGTGTACCGCAATTGTGGCCCTGCCCTTCCTCCCTCACACACTAACTGCTGCCCCACTCTTTGTGCACCTGCTGCTTCCAAAGCAGCTGTCAGCCTCCCTGCCCCTATGCCCCTGCTGCCTTGGGAAAAGTTGCTGGTTGGGTTGCTCACAAGTAGAGATGAAGCTGAAACCACAGCTGAGCCTCAGGGTTCCAGAGTCTAAGGAGGAAGAATTGAAACCTCTCCTCCTGGCTGTACAAACTGTAGATTTACACCTTTGCTGCCAGCTTATAAATGCAGTCTCAGTGGAACAGGTGAATGGGAAACTAATGTTCCTGCAGCTTAAAGAGTACTGGCTTTAGCAGCTGTGGGCTTTGTGGGGACATACATAACACAAATTAGACAAGGCCAAAGTCTCAGATGCCTCCATAGTGCCCACAGTGGGCCCAGGTGCACAAATACTACAACCCTGGGTCCTTACCTCAATGGATCTGCACTGGTGGCCAGGTGAAAACAATTCCTGAGAGTCGCCAGTGCCATTAACTGACATACCCATAGTTAAGGTGGTTGCAAGGGCAGTGCCAACAACAGTATACGTTGTGAGCCTGCACAATGGGTGAAAGGTGACATGACAGCCCAATCACAGGTGAACAACTACAGCAGAGAATACTCAATGGCTCCTCTCCCAGTTGGAGTGTGAAATCCCTCCTACTTTATACCATAGATCAGAAGAGTTCAGAAACAGAGCTGGAGGCTTCTACTCCGATAACTAGGGAGCAAACCCTGCCCTTTACAGGGCTGTGACAACCAAAGAATAAATAAGTCCCACACAATATCTAGTGCAGGCTCTGGTCACCACAACATCAGTCACATCTCCTATCAAGGAGATAACAGCCAGCATACACTGAGAAAAGAGGTGGTTGGCATCCAAACTAAAAACAGCCCTTGCACCCTCCAAAATTAAACCCATATAAGCTGCCTAAAGTCATACAGAACTGACAGCCACCTCTAAACACATGCTTTGACATGGCCTTGACCACTAGAAAGACAAGACCCAGCTCCACCCAGCAGTGAGAAGGCACTAATCCCTTCAACTATGAAGTCTGAACAAGCCCCTGGGCCACCAGAGGGCAGACACTAGAAGCAAAAAAGGAACAAACACCCCACATCCTGCAGAAAGTAGAGAGTAAACATAGAAAGTTAGAGAAAATGAGATGACGGAGATATGTTTCAGACAAAGGAACAAGATTAAAAACCCACAAAAATAATTAAATGAAGAGGAGAGAGACAATCTACCTAAAAAAGAATTCCAAGATCTTAGAAAAAGAATGGGTACACAATCCTGGAAGGTACAAGAAACGTTTAATAAAGAGCTGGAAGATTTAGAGCAAGGAAAGATGAACAATACAAATCTGAAATGAAAAATAAATGAGAATGAATTAGTAGCAGAAAAATAAGTGAGGTGAAAGAAATAGAAATAGTGAAAATCAGAGCCATTAAAAAAATAAAAAATGAAAAGAAATGAGGGCAGACTAAGAGACTTCTGGGAAAACATTAAATGTTATAATATTCTTATCAAAGGGGTCCCAGAAAGATGAGAGAGCAAGAAAGGACCTGAGAAAACATTTGATGACATTATAGTTAAAAACAACACTAACATGGAAAGGATACATTCAAGTTGAGGAAGTTTAGAGAGTTCCATACAGGATAATTCCAAGGAGCAACATGCCAATGCACATGAACCAAATTGACAAAAAATAAATAAAAACTATTAAAAGCAACAAATAACATACAAGGGAACCCCCATGTGATTATCATGGGTTTCCATCAGAAATTCTATAGACCAGAAGGGAGTGGCATGATATATTTGGGGTGAAAGAAAAAAATCTACAACCAAGAATGATCTACCTAGCAAGGCTGTCATTCAGATTTGATGGAGAAATCAAATGCTTACCAGGCAAGCTAAAAGAATTCAGCAACAACAAACTGCTTTACAAAAAATACTAAATGAACTTTTCTAGGTTGCAGAGAAAAGGCAACAACTAGAAACAATTACAAATGAAAAAGTTCACTAGTAAAGGCAAACATAAAAGAAGGAAATCATCCACACACAAATATAAAAATCAGCAATTATGAGGAGAGGAGCAATGTAGAATATTGGAAATGCATTTGAATTTGAGACAGGCAGCTTGAGACAATTTTTTGTGTGTAGATAGATATATAGATAGCCTGCCTCCTTGACAAAGAAGGCAAGAATGTACAGTGGGGAATGACAGCCTTTTCAATAAGTGATGCAGGCAAAACTGGACAGCTACATGTAAAAAAACGAAATTAGAACACTCTCTAACATCATAAACAAAACTAAACTCAAAATGTATTAAAGACCTAAACATAAGGCCAGTTACCATAAAACTCCTAGAGGAATTTTGTTTACCCTTTTCAAAGAAACAGCTCTTGGTTTTATTTATTCTTTCTATTGTTTTATGAATTTCTATTTTATTGATTTCTTCTCTGATCTTTATACTTTCCTTCTGTTGACTTAATAGGTTGTGTTTGTTCCTTTTTTCTAATTCTTTTAGGTGGTAGTTTTAGTTGATTTGAGTTTTTTTTTTCTTTCCAGTATGGAGGTACCTCAGAAGACTAAATATAGAACTACCATATGATCTAGCAATCCCACAAAACTCTTACTGAAAAAGATATATGCACCCATATGTTCATCGCAGAACTATTCACAATAGCCAAGACATGGTAACAACCTAAATGTCCAATAACAGATGAATAGATTAAGATGTGATACATATACACAGTGGAATAATACCCAGCCATAAAAAAGAACAAAATACTGCCATTTGCAGCAACATAGATAGAACTAGATACTCTCATACTAAGTGAAGTAAGTCAGAAAGAGAAGGACAAATACCATATAATATCACATATCTGGAATCTAATATATGGCACAAATGAACCTATCTACAGAAAAGAAACTCATGGACATGGAGAACAGACTTGTGTGGGAGGGGGAAGGAGTGGGATGGACTGGGAGTTTGAGGTTAGTAGATGCAAACTATTGCATTTTGAGTGGATTAACAATGAGATCCTGCTGTATAGCACATGCAACAATATCTAATCACTTGTGATGGAACATGACGGAGGATAATATGAAAAAAAGAACACATATGTATACACATATGTATATATAAATATAACTGGGTCACTTTTCTGTATAGCAGAAATTGACAGAACATTATAAATCAACTATAATAAAATTTTTTAATGAAAAAAAATCCTAGAGGTAAACATAGGCAGAACTCTTATTGACAGAAACAATAGCAATATCCTTTTTGACCCTTTGTCTACAATGATATAATAAAAACAAAAATAAACAAATGGGACCTAATTAAACATAAAAGCAAAGGAAACAAAAGCAAAAGCAAAAGCAAAGGAAACAAAAGCAAAAGCAAAGCAACGGAAACCATCAACAAAACTGAATGCAATGCACAGAATGGGAGAACGTCTTTGCAAATGAAGCAACTGATGAGAGATTACTCTCCAAAATACACAAAGATCTCATGCAGCTTTATATAAAAAAATAAACGTTTTCAAAAATGATCAGAAGACCTAAATAGATATTTGGCCAAAAAAGCAGATGAAAAGATGCTCACTATCACTAATTATTAGGAAAATGCAAATCGAAACTATAATAAGGTACTACCTAACCCTGGTCAGAAAGACCATCTTCAAAAAGTCTTCTGACAATAAATGCTTAAGAGGACATGGAGAAAATTGAACCCTCCTACACTGTTGGTGGGAATGTAGACTGGTACAGCCACTATGGAGAACAGCATAGAGATTCCTTAAACAACTAGAAACAGAAATATAATGTGATCCAACAACCCCACTCCTGGGCACACATCTAGAGTAAATCATAGTTTGAAAGGATACATGCATTCAGTGTTCACTGCAGCACTAGTTACAACAGCTGAGACATAGAAGCAACCTAAATGCCCATCAAAAGAGGAATGGAAAAAGCTGTGGTAACATATACAATAGAATATTATTTGGCCATGAAAAGAATGAAATGGTGCCATTTACAGCAATGCAGAGGGAACTATAGATTATCATACTGAATGAAGTAAGTCTGAAAGAGAAAGACACATATGAGATCACTAATATGTGGAATCTAATAAAAAATTATACAAAAGTACTTATTCAAAAAACAGAAACAGACTCAAAGATTTTGAAATCAAACTTATTGTTACCCAAGAGTAAATGTTGGGAGGAGGGATAGAATGAGAGGTTGGAACTGACATTTACACTCTACTATATATGGAATGAATGAGTAACAAGGACCTACTTTATAGCACAGGGAAGTCTATTCAATACTCTGTAATGATCTATATGGGAAAAGACTCTGAAAAAGAATGGATATATGTATAACTGATTCACTTTGCTGTACACTTGAAAGTAACACAGCATTGTAAATCAACTACAATAAAATTAAAATGTAAAGGATAAACAACCAGGACCTACTAGCCCCATCCATTGGCAGACAAGCTGCCTAAAGTCATACTGAGCTAAGAGCTATGTCTACAATCACCCCTTGGCACAGGACAAGAAACCATCTAAGGATAAGAAACCATCTGCATAAATGGGCAGAACAAAAGGGGGAAAAACAGAGAGAGAGAAGAGCAAAAACAAACAAACAAAACCAAAAGGAATCAGTACTGGGTCAGCACTTCTGAGAGGGAGCTGTGAGAGAGAAAAGGAACTTGCACCTAGGGAGGTCACCTTACTGTGGGGAGATCATCCAGGACAGAGGAGCCTCAAAACCTTGGAGAAAAGCACATTATCTTGTCTGAGGATAGCAAAGCAGAGAGAGATCCACACAGGTGATTGGTACCACAACCCTGAAGACCACAGCTTGAAACACTTGAGCAGGGGGCTGGGTGCTGAGACTCAGGCTTCAAAGAGTAGGAAAAAATATAAGCAAAATGAAGATGTACAGGAACCATTCTCAGTTAAAATAATAGGAGAATTCTCCTGAAGGAGCTAACAATGAAACAGAACTCTGCAGTCAGACTCTGAGTTCAAAAAAGAGGTTAAAAATACTGAAGGAATTAAGAATAGATATGAACAGTAATGCAGATTACTTTTAAAAGGAACTAGAAACTATAAGGAGGAGCCATGAAAAATTAGAAAATTCATTAGCAGAGACAAAAGCTTAGTTAAAGGAGTTGAACTGCAGAATGAACAATGCAGAGGAATGAGTCAATGACTTGGAAGATAGAATGATGGAAATCACCCAATTAGGATAGCAGACAGAAGGCCAATGGAAAAAAAATGAAATATAATAATAAAAGAATTCTATGGGTTAGTATAAAGTGTGCCAATCTATGCATAATACAGATTCCAGAAGGAGAAAGAAAAGAAAAGGGGATTGAAAATATATTTGAACAAATACAAGGATGAAAACTTTCTACATCTAAAGAAAGAGATATCCAGTCACAGGAGGCACAAAGGGCCTCAAACAAGTTGAACACAAACAGACCTATACCAAGACATATAATAAAAATGGCAAATGATACAGATAAAAAGAGGATTCTAAAGGCAGCGAGAGAAAGACAAAGAATTATAATAGAACCTCCATAAGGCTATCAGCTGATTTTTCTACAGAAGCACTATAGGCCAGAAACATGTTGGCCACTTTTTGCTGCACCACCAAGTCCTCTGGTTCTCCAGCAAGCCACTGCCCCCTCTTGTTTTAAGCAGCCTTGAGTCATCCAAACTATCATGGTTTTGTTAGCATTCAAAATCAGCAAAGAAAGAAACCAACCCCCTGGGCAGCTTATTGAAAAGCTGGAATTTTAGATACATGCTCTATTTTTTCTCTACTCCCACAACCTCCAAAGGAGAAACTACTGGCCAGTCTGAGCTGTGCAGGCTTTGGGGAAGATCTCAGTCAGGACCTCGTCCATGTTCCCATAGTCAAAGCAGTGAAAGGTCCAGTCACAGAAGACCATGTAGTAGTCGGTCTCAGGATAGAGAACGGAAAGGCAGAGATAAGGAGAAAAGAGAAAAGGAGAAAGATAAAGGCAAGGACAAGGAATAACAAAACATCAAACGTGGGGAATCTGGAAACATCAAAGCTGGGTTAGAACATCTGCCACCAGCTGAACATGCCAAAGCAAGACTACAGCTGGATCTTGAAGCTGCTGGTTAAATAAAGCACCATGTGATAGTTTTCTGCCATCGAAACTGTTCCAAAAAAAAAAAATAACAAAAAAAAAAAAAAACTGTTCAAAGCCTCTTTTTACTTATTTGGAAAGTTGACATCTGCAGTTTGGATGGGTACCTGCTTCATACTTAGGCTGATCAGGAATGGAAAAAAATAGACTAATAGAGCATATAATTGCCAAGACTCAAAAATTCACTCATAGGAGAGATAGGATTAAGATGGTGGGCGGAATAGAAGGACTGGAGCTCAACTTCTCTTCTAAAAACAACAAAATTCACAACTAAAGACTGAGCATTCTTCATCCAAATGGACTGGAAACCTTAAAGAAGATACCCTACTCCAGAAGAAAAAGAGGAGGACACATCAAGAGGTAGGAGGGGCGATTTCACGATATAAACAACCCCATACCTCCCGAGTGGGAAGTCCTGCAGACTGGAAACTTTCTGGTTCACAGAAACTCATCTACAGGGGTGGGAGTTCTGAGCCCCACGTCAAACTCTCATGTGTGGGGATCTGGCATGGGGAGAAAGACTCCCTGGAGCATCTGGCATTGAAGGCCAATGGGGCTTGTGTGCAGGAGCTCCACAGGACTGGGAGAAATGGAGACCCCATTCTTAAAAGGTGCACGTGGACTTTCACATGCACTGGGTCCCAGGGCAGAGCAAGGTCTCCATAGGAATCTGGGTCAAACCTGACTGCAGTCCTTGGAGGACATCCTGGGAAAACAGGGGTGAATGTGGCTTGTTGTGAGGGACAGCCATTGAAAGCAAAGCTCTTGGGTATATTCAGCAGTGCCTTTCTCTGGAGGAGGCTATTTTGGGAAAATCTGGCCCCACCCGTCAGTCAGCCGCTGAAAGCCCCAGAGCAAACAACAACCAGCTGGGATCACAGCCCCACCCCTCAGTAAACAGGCTACCTAAAGACCCCTCAGGCACACAGCTGCCTCTAATCCCATCCAGAGACTAAGCTCCCCCCCCCTCCACCACGACCACAGGGATTAGAATATGCTCTACCTACCAGTGGGCAGGCATCAGCCCCTACCATCAGGAAGCCTACAGCAAGCCCTCATACCGACTTCAGCCACAAGGGGGCAGACACCAGAAGAGAGGCTACAACTCTATTATCTGTAAAATGGTCACCACACCAAAAACCTATAAAAAAGACAGAGAACTCTAACTCAGATGAGGGAGAAAGGAAAAACCCCAGAAAATCAGCTAAGCGATGAGGAGATTCTCAGCCTCCAGGAAAAAGACATTAGACTGTCGATGCTGAAGATGAGGCAAGACATTGGAAATAAACTGGAGGCAAAGATGGATAACTTACAGGAAACACTGAGCAAAGAGATACAAGATATAAAACTTAAACAAGAAGAGATGCAAAATACAATAACTGAAATAAAAAATTCATTGGAAGCAGCTAACAGCAGAATACAGGAGGCAGAAGAATGAATAAGTGAGGTGGAGGACAGATTAGTGGAAATTACGGATGTGGAACAGAAAAGAGAAAAAAGACTGAAAAGAAATGAAGAGAGTCTCAGAGAACTCTGGGACAATGTTAAATGCACCAACATCCGTATTATAGGGGTGCCAGAAGGAGAAGAGAGACAGAAGGGGACAGAAACAATATTCCAAGAGACAATAGCCGAACACTTCCCTAACATGGGAAAGGAACTACTAACTCAAATCCAGGAAGCGCAACAAGTACCACATAAAATAAACCCAAGGAAGAATACCCTGAGACACATATTAATCAAACTGACCAAAATTAAAGACAAAGAGAAAATCTTGAAAGCAGCTAGGGAAAAGAAACAAGTAACATACAAGGGAACCCCAATAAGGCTATAGGCAGATTTTTCAGCAGAAACTCTGCAGGCCAGAAGGGAGTGGCATGATATACTTAATGTGATGAAAGGAAAAAACCTCCAACCAAGATTACTCTACCCAGCAAGGCTCTCATTTAGATTTGAAGGAGAAATCAAAACCTTCACAGATAAGCAAAAGCTGAGAAAATTCAGCAACACTAAACCAGCCTTACAACAAATACTAAAGGAACTTCTATAGGGAGAAAAGAAGAAGAGAAGAAGGAAAGAAAAAAGAGCAACAAAAACAAATACAAAGCAACTAATAAAATGGCAATAAGAACATACATATCAATAATTACCTTAAATGTTAATGGACTAAATGCCCCAACCAAAAGACACAGACTGGCCAAACGGATACAAAAACCAGACCCATATATACTCTGTCTTCAAGAAACCCACTTCATTTCTAGGGACACATACAAATTGAAAGTGAGAGGATGAAAGAAAATATGCCATGCAAACTGGGATCAAAAGAAAGCTGGAGTAGCAATACTCATACCAGAAAAAATAGACTTTAAAATGAAGAATATTTTAAGGGACAAAGAAGGACAATACATAATGATCAAAGGATCAATCCAAGAAGAAGATACAACAATTTTAAATATCTACGCACCCAACATAGATTCACCACAATATATAAGGCAACTGCTAACCACCTTAAAAGGAGAAATTGACAATAACACAATCATAGTGGGGGACTTTAACACCCCACTTACAGCAATGCACAGATCAACCAGGCAGAAAATCAATAAGGAAACACAGGCCCTGAATGATGCATTAAACCAGATGGACTAAATAGATATTTATAGGACATTCCACCCAAAAGCAACAGAATGCACATTCTTCTCAAGTGCACATGGAACATTTTCTAAGATTGATCACATCCTGGCCTACAAATCAAACCTCAGTAACTTTAAGGAAATTGAAATCATATCAAGCATCTTTTCTGATCACAAAGCTATACAACTGGAAATCAACAACAAGAAAAAAATGGCAAAAAACGCAAACACATTGAGACAAAACAACATGCTACTAAACAACCAATGGATCACTGAAGAAATCAAAGAGGAAATTAAAAAATACCTAGCAGCAAATTACACCAAAGATACGACACTCCAAAACCTATGGGATGGAGCAAAAGCCATTCTAAGAGGAAAGTTTACAGCAATACAAGCCCACCTCAGGAAACAAGAAAAAGCTCAAATAAACAAGCTAACTTTACATCTAAAGCAGCTGGAGAGAGAAGAACAGACAAGACCTAAAGTTAGTAGAAAGAAAGAAATCATAAAGATCAGAGCAGAAATCAATGAAATAGAAACAAATAAAACCATAGAAAAGATCAATGCAACGAAAAGCTGGTTCTTTGAAAAGATCAACAAAATTGATTTACCCTTAGCCAGACTTATCAAGAAAAAAAGAGAGAGGACTCAAATGAATAAAATTAGAAATGAAAAAGGAGAAGTAACAACAGACATCACAGAAATACAAAGGATCATAAGAGACTACTACATGCAACTGTATGCCAATATAATGGAAAACCTAGAAGAAACGGTCAAATTCTTAGAAAACTACAGTCTTATAAGACTAAACCAAGATGAAATGGAAAAGATGAATGGACAAATCACAAGAACTGAAATTGAAACTGTGATTAAAGAACTTCTAACAAACAAAAGTTCAGGGCCAGATGGCTTCACAGGCGAATTCTAGCCAACATTTAGAGAAAACACCTATCCTTCTGAAACTATTTCAAAAAATTGCAGAGGAAGGAATACTCCCAAACTCATTCTATGAGGCCACCATCACCCTGATACCAAAACCAGACACAGATACCACAAAAAAAGAAAACTACAGGCCAATTTCACTGATGAACATCAATGCAAAAATCCTCAACAAAATACTAGCAAACCAAATCCAACAATACATGAAGAGGATTGTCCATCATGATCAAGTGGGATTTATCCCAGGGATGCAAGGGTTCTTCAACATCCACAAATCCATCATTGTGATACACCACATTAACAAACTGAAGAATGAAAACCATATGATCCTCTCCATAGACGTGGAAAAAGCATTTGACAAAATCCAACACCCATTTCTGATAAAAACCTTTCAGAAAGTCAGCATAACGGGAACCTACCTCAACATGATAAAGGCCATATATGACAAACCCACAGCTAACATCATTCTCAATGGTGAAAAGCTGAAAGAATTCCTGCTGAGATCAGAAACAAGACAAGGATGTCCGCTCTCACCACTACTCTTCAACATAGTTCTGGAAGTCCTAGCCATAGCAATCAGAGAAGTAAAAGAAATAAAAGGAATCCAAATTGGAAAGGAAGAAGTAAAACTATCCCTATTTGCAGATGACATGACACTATACCTAGAGGATCCTAAAGACTCTACCAGAAAACTGTTAGAGCTCATCAATGCCTTTGGCAAAGTCACAGGATACAAAATTAATACACAGAAATCAACAGCATTTCTATACACTAACAATGAAAGAGAAGAAAAAGAAATTAGGGAAGCAATCTTGTATACCATTGCATCCAAAAGAATAAAATACCTAGGAGTAAACCTACCTAAAGAGACAAAAGACCTGTACTCTGAAAACTATAAGCCACTGATGAAAGAAATCAAAGATGACACAAATAGATGGAAAGATACACCATGCTCATGGATTGGAAGAGTTAATATTATCAAAATGACTATACTACCTAAGGCAATCTACAGAGTCAATGCAATCCCTATCAAATTACCAAGGACATTTTTCACTGAACTCAAATAAAATATTTTAAAGTTTGTTTGGAAGCAGAAAAGACCCAGAATAGCCAAAGACATCCTGAAAAAGAAAAATGGAGCTAGAGGAATCAGGCTCCCGGACTTCAGACTATATTACAAAGCAACAATCATCAAAACCATATGGTACTGGCACAAAGACATAGATCAGTGGAACAGGAAAGTCCAGAATTAATCCCATGCACCTACAGCCAACTAATCTATGAAAAAGTAGGCAAGAATATACAATGGAGAAAAGACAGCCCTTTCAATAAGTGGTTCTGGGAATAGAATGAAATTAGAACACTCCCTAACACCATACACAAAAATAAACTCAAAATGGATTAAAGACCTAGATATAAGAACAGACACTATAAAACTCTTAGAGGAAAACATAGCCCAAACAATCTCTGACATAAACAACAGCAACATCTTCTCAGATCCACCTCTTAGAGTATTGACAATAAAAACAAAAATAAACAAATGGGACCTGATCAAACTTCAAAGTTTCTGCACAGCAAAGGAAACCCTAAACAAAAAGAAAAGACAACCTACAGAATGGGAGAAAATCTTTGCAAGTGAATCGATGGACAAGGGCTTAATCTCCAAAATTTATAAACACTTTCTGCAGCTCCATACCAAAAAACAAACAACCCCATCCAAAAATGGGCAGAAGATCTAAACAGACAGTTCTCCAAAGAAGACATACAGATGGCCGAGAAACACATGAAAAGATGTTCCACATCACTCATTATTAGAGAAATGCAAATCAAAACCGCTATGAGGTACCACCTTACACCAGCCAGAATGGCCATCATCAAAAAGTCTACAAACAATAGACTGTGCTGGAGAGGGTGTGGAGAAAAAGGATCCCTCTTACACTGTTGGTGGGATTGTAAATTGGTGCAACCACTGTAGAAAGCAGTATGGAGATTCCTCAAAAAACTAAACATAGAACTACCATTTGATCCAGGAATCCCACTCCTGGGCATCTATCCAGAGAAAACCATGATTCACAGAGACACATGTACTCCGATGTTCATTGCAGCACTATTTACAAAGCCAAGACATGGAAACAACCTAAATGTCCATCAACAGAGGAGTGGATCCAGAAGAGGTGGTACATATACACAATGGAATATTACTCAGCCGTCAAAAAGAACGAAATACTAGCATTTTTAGCAACATGAATGCACCTAGAAACTGTCATGCTAAGTGAAGTCAGCCATACAATGAGCCACCAACATCCAATGCTTTCACTGACATGTGGAATTTGAAAAAAGGACAGACAGAACTTCTTTGCAGAACAGATGCTGACTCACAGACATTGAAAAACTTATGGTCTCCGGAGGAGACAGTTTGGGGGGTAGGGGGATGTGCTGGGGCTGTGGGATGGAAATCCTGTGAAATCAGATTGTTATGATCATTATATAACTACAGATGTGATAAATTCATTTGAGTAATAAAAAAAATGAAAAAAAAAAAGAAACACTATAGGCCAGAAGAGAGGTGGGATATATTCAAAGTTCTAAAAAGGAAAAAAATTGCAACCTAGAATATTCTACCCAGTAAGATTATCATTTAAAATAGAAGGAAAAATAAAGAATTACTCAGACCAAAAAAAAAAAAAAAAAAAAGCTAAAAGAATAGAGACATACTAAACCCATTCCAAAAGAAATATTGAAAGGTCTCTAAATAGGAAAACATAAGAGGATATGGAATGGAAGAAATTATAATTGGAAAGTAAATCACTGAAATAAGTCAGTATACAGATCAAAAAGAAAAAAAGTCTATTTGTGATAGCAATGATAAACCCAAGGAACAGTCAAAGGATAAACATGAAGATTTACAAAATGACATCAATATCTTAAAACGTGGGGAAGAAGAGTATGAAAATATAGTCTTTCTTAAAGAATGTGTTGTGCCTGTATGACTATCAGTCTATAGGATATAGGAAGGGGTTAACATACTTGAAAAACAGGGCAAGCACAAATCAAAACCAAACAACACATTCACAAAATCTAAAGAGGACACAAGCATAAAATACAAGGAACAAAGGAGAAACATAGAATCAACTGGAAAACAAGGTTTAAAATGACAATAAATACATATTTATCAATAATTACCTTAAATGTCAGTAGACTGAATGCTCTGATCAAGACATAGAGTGGCAGACTGGATGGGAAAAAAACAAAACAGCTACAGTAAGCTGCCTACAGGAGACACACCTTACGGCCAAAAACACATATAAATTGAAATTGAGGGGTCAGAAAAAGATATGTCATTCATATGGAAATGACATCAAAGTGGGAGTCACAATCCTCATATCAGACAATTTAGAGTTTAAAACAAAGTTCATAAAGAAAGATAAAGAAGGAAACTAATGATCTAATGATCAATTCAAGAAGAGCATATTACGCTCATCAATGTATATATGCCTCTTATATTAGAGGTCCCAAGTATATACAACAAATACTAATAGACATAAAAATGATAAATTGTTGGGAATACAGTAATAGTGGGAGATTTTAACACGCTACTCACATTAGTGGACAGAGCGTCTAGACAGAAAATCAGTAAGGCAACAGAAACCTTAAATGATGCAATAGAACAGTTAGATTTCATTGATATTTTCAGAATATTACATTAAAAAAAACAGAATATTCTTTTCAAGTACACATGGAACATTCTCATTGACTGACCACATATTGGGCATAAAACTGACCTCAACACATTTAAGAGTATAGAAATTATTTCAAGCATCTTCTCTGATCACAACGGCATGAACAACAAATCAACCACAGGGAAAAAATGAGAGAACTGACAATATGGAGACTAAAAAACGTGCTACTAAAAAACCAATGAGGAAATTAAAAAAGAAATTAAAAAATACCTTGCAGGGTCAATGAAGAAATTAAAAAATACCTTGCAGGAGTTCCCACTGTGCCTCATTGGAACAAATCTGATTAGTATCCATGAGGATGAGGGTTTGATCCCTCACTCAGTGGGTCAGGGATCCGGCATTGCTGTGAGCTGTGCACGTTGTAGATGTGGCTCAGGTCCCACATTGTATGACTGTGGCATAGGCTGGCAGCTGTAGTTCCAATTCAACCCCTAGCCTGGAAAATTCCATATGCTGTGGGTGTGGCCCTAAAAAGAAAAAAAAAATCTTGAGATAAGTTACAATGACAACCATTCAAAATTTATGGAATGTCACAAAAACAGTTCTTAGAGGGAAGTTCTAAGTGATACAGCCCTTCCTCAAAAACAAGAATCTCAAATCACCAGCCTAACTTATTACCTAAAAGAATTAGAAAAAGAACAAAAAAATAAGTCCTCAAGTCAGCAGAAAATTGTAAGGATCACAGGGCAAATAAATAAAATACACATTAATAAAACTATAGAAAAAAATCAATAAAACCAAGAGCTGGTTCTTTGAAAGGGTAAACTAAATTGAAAAACCTCTGGCCGGATTCACCGAATAAACAAAAGTGAAACCTCAAATGAAACTGCAGAAATACAAAAAACCATAAGAGATTGCTATGAACAATTACATGCCACAAAATTTGAAAACTTAGAAAAAATGGATAACTTTCTAGAGACATTCAGCCCAGCAAAACTGAAAAAGAAATAGATCATTTGAACAGACCAATCTTAATAAATGAAATTGAGTATGTAATAAAAATTCTCCCTACAAAGTCCAGGACAGATGGCTTCACAGGCAAATTCTACAAACATACAAAGAACAACTTATACCAGCGAATTCCACCAAAGAACAATTTATACCAGTCCTTCTTAAACTCTTCCAAAAGGTTGAAGAAGGAACACTATCAAAGAAATTCTAAGAAGCCACCATCACCCTAGTATCAAAACCAGGAAAAGATACTACCAAAAGAGAAAATAATAAGCCAATATCTTGATGAATATAGATGCAAAAAATCTCAATAAAATTTTAGCAAAAAAAAAAAAAATCCAAGAACACTAAAAAAAAAGATCATTCACCACAACCAAGTGGGATTTATCTCGAGTTCATAAGGATGGTTCAACATACACACAATCAATGTCATATACCACACTAACAAAGGAAGAGTAAAAAGCCACATAATCATCTCATTAAATGCAGAAAAATCACTTGACAAAATTTAACATCCACGAATGATAAAAACTTTCAAAGTGGGTATAGACAGAATATATCTCATCCTAATAAAAGCCACTTATGACAAACCCACAGCCAATATAATACTCAAGGAATAAAAAACTGAAAACTTTCCCACTAAAATCAGGAACAAAACAAGGATGTCTATTCTTACTACTTTTATTCAACATAATATTGGAAGTCTTAGCCACAATAATCCAAAAACATAAAATAAAAGATATCTAAAATGGAAGGGAAGGAGTAAAATTGTCACTATATGCAGGTGATATGATACTATATATAGAAAACCCTAAGGACTCCACACAAAAACCACTTGAGCTGATTAAAGAATTTAGCAAAGTAGCAGGACAGAACATTAACTTTCAGAAATCAGTTGCATTTCTGTATGCCAACAATGACACATTAGAAAAGGAATATATATATAAATACCTTTTAAAAATCACGCTACTCCCCAAAAAAAACCTAGGAATAAACCTGGCCAAGGAGGCTAAAGACTTATACACTAAGAACTCTAAAACTTTAGTATAAGAAATTAAGATGATTCAAAGAAATGGAAGTATATCCCATGTTCCTGGATTGGAAGAATTAATATTATTAAAACGGCCATACTACCCAAAGAAAACTAATTTATGATCTTTCTCATATTAACCATGACATTTTTCACAGAACTTGGACAAATAATTGAAAAAATTATATGGAACCTTAAAAGCCTCAGAATTGCCAAAGCAGTCCAGAGGAACAAAAACCAAGCAGGAGGCAAAACTCTACCAGACTTCAGGCAATATTCAAAGCTACAGTAATCAAGACAGTGTGGTTCTGGTATAAAAAGACATGCATATCAATGGAATAGAATGGAAAGCCCAGAAATAAATCCAGATATCTACAATCAATTAATCTTCAACAAAGAAGGCAAGAATCTAAAATGGGGAAAAATATAGTCTCTTCAAGCAAGTGGTGCTGGCATGTAAATCAATGAAACTAGAACATATCCTCACACCATGAACAAAAATAAACTCAAAAATGGCTTAACGACTTAAAGACACAATAAAACTCTTGGAAGAGAACACAGGCAAAATATTCTCTGACATCAACCATTCCTATGTTCTCTTAGTTCGGTCTCCCAAGGCAATAGAAATAAAAAATGGAAATAAACCAATGCGACCTAATCAAACTTACAAGCTTTTGCATAGCAAAGGAAACCTTAAAAAAAAGACAATCTATGGAAATGGGAGAAAATAGTTTCAAATGATGCAACAGACAAGGGCTTAATTTCTAAAATATACAAGCAACTTACACAACTCAACAGCAAAAAAACCAGCAACCCAATTAAAAAATGGGCAGGAGACCTGCATAGACATTTCTCCAAAGAAGAAGAATGAATGGCCACTAGGCACATGAAAACATGCTCAACATTACTAATTATTAAAGAAATGCAAATCAAAACTACAGTGAGGTACCACCTCACACCGGTCAGAATGGCCATCATAAATAAGTCTACAAATATAAAATTATGGAGAGGGTGTGGAGAAAAGGAAAACCTCCTACACTGTCAGTGGTTGTAAATCAGTACAACCACTGTGGAAAACAGCATGCAGCTTCCTCAGAAAACTAAATGTAGAACTACCATAGGATCAAGCAATCCTGCTCCTGGGCACATAGCCAGACAAAACTGTAATTGAAAAAGACACGTGCACCCCTGTGTTCATTGCAGGTACTATTCCCAACATCCATTGGGAATATGGAAGCAGACATGGAAGCAGACATCCATTGACAGATGAATGGATTAAGAAGATGTAAATATGTACAATGGAATACTACTCAGCCATAAAAAGAATAAAATAATGCCACTTGCAGCAACATGGAAGGACAAAGATACTATCATATTAAGTGAAGTAAGTCAGAAAAAGACAAATACCATATGATTTCAGTTATGTGTGTAATCCAAAATATGGCTCAGATGAACCTATCTACAAAAGAGAAAGACTCGCAAACATAGAGAACAGACTTGTGGTTGCCAAGGGGATGGGGAGGGAGTGGGACAGATGGGGTGTTTTTGGTTAGTAGATGCAAACTATTTATTTATATTGGATGGGTAATGAGGTCCTTCTGTATAGCAAAGGGAACTATATCAAATCTCATTGGCTAAACCATGAGGGAAGATAATATAAGAAAAGGAATATATATAAAATACCACTGTGTCACTTTGCTGTACAACAGAAATTGGCATAATTGGGTTTTACCCTCTTAAAAAAACTTATCTTTTTTTCCTATATAATCTTCCCTTCTTTTCAAATTCCTGGCAACCACTGACCTGTTTTCTGTCTCAGGCTTAATTTTTAATTATGATATTTTCTATGGCTTGTCATATTATATAAGTGTCTGATTATTATTTTCCCCTTTCTAGAAAGTATACACATATGGCCACACTCACAGGAGATGGAAATCCCTGGGCCAGAAATTGAATCCCAGCCATAGCTGTGGCAATGCTGGATCCTTGAACCCACTGCATTGAGCAGGATAGAATCCGCACTTTTGCAGCAACCTGAGCTGCAGCAGTCAGGTTTTTAACCCACTGTACCATGGTGAGAACTCCTAGAAAGTCTATTTAATGACAGAAGGGGCTGTATATATATTGTACATAAAGGCTAAATAAATATTTGTTGAAGGTTGTAAATTTAAGCCATACAGAAACATTTTGAAGTATCATCACAATTTTAAAATTAAATAGGGTAAGCAATTTACCCAATATCACATAACTAGTAGTATTGCAACAAGTTTAGCATAGTCCTATGACTCAAAACATGGTATTATCGCCTATGGAATGGAATATTACTTCCTAAAGTAGATGGCATTGCTCTTCTATCCTGAATTATGCTATCATAGAAACTTATCATCAGTCTTCTACAAAACACCAAATTTCCTGCTAACTCATCTTTCCACAAAACTCTGAAAAAGACACCTTTGAAGGTATCTATTTTCTAGATCTAAGGTTTTTATTTTTTCAATCACATAATTTTAACTAGCATACACTATGTAGTTGGCATGGTTCTGGTTGATGTTATAGAATGCAGGTAGAAGACAAACCTCATAAACACAGGAAAACGATTGTTCTGCCCATGGGATTTGCAATGATGTTTATTTTCTTGGAATTATGTTTGAGAAAAGTGAGTTCTTCTTTCACTGCAGTTTGTAAATCCTTCAAAGTGAAAATGTTTTCAAACAAACAGTAAATAATGTGAATGGAAAAATATGTAACAGGTATTAACTTCTTTCTCTAGAATTATTTCATATACTCTTCCACATCATTTTATGGCCCTACTAAAGAATAAGATTAGATTTATTTTGCTAAAGTGTGTCACTACACTTGAAGATACGTATTATTATTTATATAAAATATTTCCAAATTTTCATCTCAATTGTGTTGTGTACAAATCCTATGTCAAAGTTAGGCAATTCTTCTTCTTCTTCCCACTTTTAGGGGGAGAGGAAATGTAAGAATAAATGAGGTTCAGCAAAAGAAATTAAACCTTATACAACAAAATTTCTTAATTTTCACAAAAAATAATTTCATATAGCCATATGGATCTTTGTTTTTACTTTCATTATATCATTGAGTGATACAGTGTTTCATGAATATGTGTGTTTTTGAGTAGAATTAGTCATAGTTTTTCCACTTGGTACTTGGCACTCCAGTCCTATTTCTTTATGAATTAGGAATACTTCCAAGTCTTAAGTCACTGATTCAATTATATTCTATTCAGTTCTTCCCAAACATCCAGAAAGTGCCATACATTAATATTCCTGGGAGAAGAACTCTGTGGCTTTGCTCAAAAATTTTTTTAACTTTCAGTTGCTATTATTTTATGTATGGAGCTAAGCTCAGTTGTAATGTGAAGAAACAATGTAATCCTTATTATGGAAATTGTGTGTGGTTTAACACATTTGAGTTACACTGTACATTTAATGTATTCACTATGAGTTAGATTGAAATATAGGCTTCTATTACTTAGAATCATGCCATTCAATCATTATAGACTGTTAGCTTTGTAATCACTGTTATTCAATCATCAATCCATGGTCAAAAATGATTATTAGAACTCTTCCTTCAGTTGAGATTCCACTCTTAGTTGTTATTATGGCATTTTGCTTTCGTTGTGGTGGTACAATTTATCTGTATTGACTTTACTCTTGATAAGAAACTTAAATACATTACTGTTTTTTGTTTTGTTTTGTTTTTGTTTTTTTTTAAGGACACACCCACGACTTGTGGAAGTTCCCAGGTTAGGGGCCAAATTGGAGCTGTCAGCCTATGCCACAACCACAGCAATGCAGGGGCCAAGCCACCTATGCAACCTATTCCATAGCTCATGGCTTCACTGGATCCTTAACCCACTAAGTGAGGCCAGGGATTGAACCCGAGTCCTCATGGACACTAGTTGGGTTTGTTACTGCTGAGCCATCATGGAACTCCCTTTTTTTTCTAACCTCAATTTGTAGATTCTCTTCAACATCTTTTCTTCCATTTAAATGGGCTGCTTTCATTTCCTTGAATGCTCCATCCAACTTTCCAGATATGATCAGCCAGCAAGCAGACTCTGATGACCACCTTTAGAAGTGAGGCAGCAAGATGGAAATAGAATACTAGGCTAATTCAAAAAAAGAATGAGATTTCAGAGATATCTTGATTCCATTTAGTGGTGGTGGGACTCCCCTAGAATGCTGAAGATTCTCCAATTAGTAAGACAGGATATGGGAAGGAACTCAGGCATTTTCCTCCTTCAATACTTAACTGATACTGTGTTAAAATTTTTTGACATTTTGTTTTTCATTTATATAATTTTTAATTTGAAAACAGCATTTGATTTCTGGACTTTTTAGTATTTAATAAAGACAAAGAAGTGGCATGCCAAATTAACTTTAAAATATAAACACATTTCAGAAATACTTGGCAGCTTTATATGGTAAAGATCCCCTTACCTCAACCCTAAAGAAGTTTCATCACGCTTCTTACAAGCTTCAGTTTCTCTACATTATGGTCATTACTCAACTAATTCAAATTTACTTTTTCTGTAACAAACATACTTCATATTAATTATTTCTTTGACAGTGATAGCAATGTGTGTGTGTTAACTCTTAATTGCTTAATTATTCATTTATTTAGAATATTCCTTAAACTTTTGAGATTTACCCATTAATCGCCTTACTGCATGTTTTTCTTATTCCAGTAGATGCTGGGTCCATAATTATTGAAAGTTTCAGTGCCCAGTCATCACAAGGAAAACAAATCAAAAATCTACATACCAGAAGAACAGAAAAAAGACAAAGGCACAAAAATGGACAACTGTAGCATGTGCCAGTCTCGGAAGACATACACCAGTCCAGCCGGTAGCACCTGTCCACAATTCAGAAGTAGAGATCTCACTGTCATGATCAAAGGTCTGACATTGGTTGGAACCCATTTTATAATTCAAAAGAATATCAAGAGCTAGTCACATAAAGAGTGTGTTAAAAATTTGACAAAATTATATGAGAGGGAGACAAGAACTTAAACCTAACAAGTACAGGAGAATTGCTGTATATTGCTCCCGATGATAATGCCATAAGAAATCAAGTTATGTGGTAAATTGGGAAGGTTGGGGCAAAAAGGAAGTAGGTACCCAGTAGTGTCAACAACAAGGAAGAAGCCAACAACACAGGTTTTTCGCCAAATATAGAAGAAAGTGATTGGTTTAGTGAGCAAACAATGTGAAATAATGAAAGTTTATGTGTCATTGTATGATTCTATGAATTATTCTGAGAACTTCTAGCTAGAGAGACATCTGTTCTTACCCTTCTCATTACAATTATCCCACTATGTAGAAAAATGCCAATAAATACATACCCTTCTGAAATGAATGTAAGTTTTTAATGATCAAAATGATTTTTACCCATTATAGAAATATCAGTGTCCATTTGTGTCTGGAAAATAATAGCATCAGTTATGATATTGGATTGACTCTTCTGAAATCTTTATTCATAAAATCTCCCCAACTTTTATCTGTCAGGCTACCTACCATAATCTTTGTCACTGTCCTCCACAGTCAAGACTTCCTCTCCTTTCTCTTCATTTATAATGTTTTCTACATCTGTCCTTTTATTCCTTTCAATAAAACCTTCCAAGACATTTCAGTCTTCTCACTTTTAAAATGGTTGACTAACCCATCAGTCTATTTGGACTGTTATTGCACATTTTAACAATGTCCTTTTCTTAGGACTGAAGATTATTTTCCTAAATTAAGATTTTTAATATGGCTCATAATCTGAGTAACTCAATTATGTTTGCAGTATGAAGGATACTCTCCAAATTCCTTAATCTGGAATATAAATGTTTTCAAAAACCTTATGATTTTATGAAATTTTTCTCTATATACTTTATCCAACTAGTTATTTTTCCATTTCACTTTTATTGCATCTACTCATATATATTGTTATTGTACTACTACTGGGACTGTACTACACCATTCATTTTACTTCTTGAGTTTATAGCCAATAGAGAAGCCTCAAGGTGTCTCTCATACACATTGTAATGCTATAGCAGATGATGCTGATACCTTGCCAATTTCCCCCTTACTTGGTTTTTATACCTTCTAAGGATGTCTAAGGCTAACAACCATTGTCGACCACCAAAGTGCTTTCTCTGACCATGGTGGCAAAGTTGTCTGTGCACAGGGAAATTTTTAAGTGCCAGGAGAAGCCACCCACCATCTTTTTTAACTTCTCAGGTGGAACTACTTTGAGGCTAACACAATTTTTCAGAAGACCACAGAGGGAGTGAGCCTCAGTTTTCCATGAGGTATCCTGCTTGTTAATATAATTTATATCAGTTTTATAGCCTTCCCACTTCCCTCTTCTTCATGCTTCCTTGGATCACATCCTAAATAAAGAATTGCACACAAATTATTGTCCTAGATTCTGTTTCAAGAGCAACCCAGATTGAATCATAAGACTTTCTTTTCAAAGGAGGCAGATCTACTAATGCAGCACTATTTGGCATGTAGCCTCTATCCAGGGGGCAAACTATGTAGAATATCTACTTTCTCAGTAAGGCTGCTTTTGCCTCTTTCTAGATATTTAGTCTTTTACACTGCACTCTCAGAGATTATATGTAATTTGGGGTCATTATAAGTCAAAATATGAGCCTTACCTGTCGGCAATGTAGCCACTTATAGGAGATCCCACCGTCTATCCTGACATGAAAATGAACTGTGACAATGGTCTGAGTGACTGTGAATCACATACTAACTCCACTAAAAAGAGAAAATGAGAGCAAATTTTATAAAGCAATGTAAAATTGGATATGCACATTGTAAAATCATTTAGCATGAGGTAAAAATCATTTTAATGATATATGCTTAAAAATGTTTAAAAGTATCAAGGTACTTTAAATTGATGAAGTGCTTGTTATGTTTCTAAGTACTCTGTGAGGCTGTTTTATATATTGATGGTCAATACAGTTCTATTTTATCCCAATGAATTTCATTTCATTCCTGTCAGTTGCCAGGAATTATCTGAAGAATGTCTGGAAATAAAATATGTATGAAATGATATTAAAACTGAGAGATCTTATCTTTCAGATTATTCAGGACATTTAATGGAATACAGACTGTGAACTAAGACAAAGAGAAGTTATTGATATGCTTTAAGGATGAAGCATGAGAATTTCTGGTTTAGAAAAATAGATCTTGTTAGAGTGTGCAAAACATATCAGAGGAAAGTATAAATGGAGTTGAGAGGAATTAGAGACTATTAAAATAATGAAGGTAGGAAGGTGAAGTTCATTACTTGAATGGTTTGACAGACAGCAGTGGAAGTGGAATATAAATACAGACACTCATCTAAATCCTAAAATAGATGACTTGACAGAAAATTGGATGAAAAGGGGGAGAGAAAATTATGGCCTACATATTTGTGATCTGAACAGGTAATATATACAATTTGCATCTCTGAGATATGCAGCCTTGAATTTCAAATGGTAGTGAGAAAATACTTAAGATGTTTTTGAAGAACTCAAATGGGTATATACAATAAATACTTCAAAATTTAAGTAGTTTCATTTATGTCTTATACAGGCATTTTGAATGGTTGAATAAAAAATGAAAGGAATCAAAGGAAGCAGGATTTGAATAAAAAAGTGCTTATCAAGTGGAACTGCACTAAATCAACAGTATTTCCAAAGTAATGGAGGTAAACTGCAGACTCACTAACATTAATGGGTAACGTTTAATTTTTGGCAGTATATTTTAACAATAGCATTGACAATCTTGAGCAATGCGGGGAAAAAAAGAGTTCATGATGAACAAATAGTCTTGTATATCATCTGTTTGAAGGTCTATTTAGGAAAACAAAATTTTAGGAACTGTTCTTAATTTCCATGACAATACTGAATACTTGTCAATATTCAGTTTTCTTAACAAAAATGATGTTTAGTATTATTTGGGGTATGCATGTTACACCCAGTTAGACATAACCGATGAAAATTACAAGTATGCCACTTAATATTTTTGAGCAAAAGGACCATTCATACTGCCTGCCTGAGATTCAGTTACCTATTCATAAAATGTGACATATAACATAAAAGGTAAATGTAAAAATCACTTAATGTTTTCTTGTATTGGGATTTTAAACAACACACCGAGTTGCCAACTTAAGAGATATTTGCATTTTTAATTTAAAAATTTTAATATCCTTGATAGATATTATTTTTTTTTCTTTTTTGATTTGGAAATGTTAATACACATGCTGTAAACCACATGCAAGTAACTGCCAAACTGGAAATCAAACACTGTCCGCCTGCCTCTTAAGATGATACTTCACTATTATAATAGACTAAAACACCAATACCTTCAATTGGTCGTAATTGTTAAACAAATGTCTCCCTTTTTTATTCCTTCATATATTTTTAAGATTTGTTATCTAGTAATATATCCTAAGCCTAAACACCTTAAGCAAATTTAATATAGAGTATTCTATATTGAAAATGACTGATTACTATTTTTTTCACATTTTTTTCATACATGAGTTACAATAGTAGAGGTAAAAATGCTTTGGTCATAGGTCCAAACATCAAGGCATGGTTCTGTCTCCAGCTTAGTGTTATTTATGGCCAAATCACTGGAGTTTAAAAGTTGTCACTGGGTTTGATGAAAC
This sequence comes from Sus scrofa, assembly GCF_054392235.1. Lineage (NCBI taxonomy): Eukaryota > Metazoa > Chordata > Mammalia > Artiodactyla > Suidae > Sus > Sus scrofa. The sequence goes on from NC_139386.1 coordinate 17,149,994, forward strand.
TGGTGGCACTGCTCCTGCTTTTTGTTTGCATCCATTGGGATGGAAATTCTCAGGAGGGCCTCAGCTTTTAAGTTCATAGTGAAGTTGATTTCAGGTGTGGTGTTGTCAAGGAGGTGGATGTAACAACGGTGAGAAGGTATAGCTGCAGAAAAATTCTCCATGAAGCTTTGAGTGCTGAAAAGAATATTTAATGATAAGCTCAAAATGGCAAGCATGATTTGGAATCTTCTGAAATTTCCCACATGTTGGAGAAGTTCTGAGAAGGCCATGGAGCTAGGATGGAAGTAGCAATGTGAGAAATAAAAATGTTCTGGAAATATCTTGACATTGACAAATATTTAAATTTTTTGACAGAAGAAAAGGCCTGTAAACATTTATAAAAGTATAACAAGAAATGTTCAGTTATAATGAACCAAGTGGCTTTAGCTTTTCTCTCTTATAAAATGTAATTTTTTGACTTGGTTTTCAGGAAATAGTGAGCCATATTATCCATCTCAATACTAATTTTGAAAACTACAAATATATATATACATATATATATATAGAAACTGATATAGATACAGGGATAGATCTAAACGCTTTAAAAAGAAACAAGCTTTTGAAGAATTTCTAGGGTAAAATTGATGCCAAGAAAAATTTAATGAGGTAAGTACGCTTTGAAATTTATTTACATTTATTATGTGGATGTGCTGACCTAGAAAAATATATAAATTTTAAAAATACATTTACAGGGCAAGGGAAAGAAAAGAGCTCAGGATCCAAACACTATGAAAGATTTAATATAAAGCCCTCTCTGCAATAACTAAGACTATGAAAGTGATTTATAGTTGTCTGGATGAGAGACAACTCAAAGTGGTTTAGTCCTGTATTGTAATTATCACCATGATTCAAACAACTTGGTCATATAATAATCAGTATGAAACCTGAATTATGGTTTACAATAAGAACTTTTCTGCAGATGGTAATTAGAAATAAAGAAAAATTCTTTCTGAACAAAAGTATATTTATCATAGCCATGATATTTATTTTAGATGGTATTGTACACCAGTAGGGAAATGACAATCACTTTTGTAAGTAACAAATCTTAGAAGAATGTTGATATTCATGTGGAAAAAATGAAATTGCATCATTGTCTTCCATTATACATAAATATAAAATTCTGGTGTGATGGATTTACAGGCAAATTCTACCAAACATCCAAAAAAGAACTTCTACCCATCCTCTTAAACTTTCCCAAATAGTTGAAGAAGAAATAATCCCAAAGACATTCTATGAAGCCACCCCCACTCTAATACCAAAACAAGACAAAAATACTACTAAAAAAATTATAGCCCAGTATCTTTGATGGATATAGATGCAAAAATTATCAACAAAATTTTAGCCAACTGAATCCAACAATACAAGAAAAGATCATATACTACGATTAAGTGGGATTCATCCTAAGGATTCATTCACAAGGATGGTTCAACATATGCACATCAATGTCATACCCTACACTAACAAAAGTCAAAAAACACATGTTCATTTTAATAGATGAAGAAAAAGCATTTGCCAAAATCCAACATCCATTAATGATAAAAACTCTTACCAATGTGGGTATGGACAGAATATATCTCATCCTAATAAAATCCATTTATGAAAAACCCACAGCCAATATAATACTTGATGGAGAAAAGCTAAAAGCCTTCTTACTAAAATTGGGAACAAGACAAGGATGCCCAATCTCACCAATTTTATTCAACACAGAATTGGAAGTCCTAGCCATAGCAATAAAACAAAAGGAAAAAAAGGTATGCAGATTGGAAAACGTAAAATTTCACTCTATGCAGATGACATGGTACTTTATATAGAAACCCTAAAGATTCCACACAAAAACTATTTTTTTGATCAGTAAAATTCATTGAACTGATCAATGAATTCAGCAAAGTGTCAGTATGTGGGAATTAATGTTCAGAAATCAATTGCTTTTCTGAATACTAACCATGAAATATTAGAAAAGGAACATAAAAATATAATACCTTTTAAAATCACACCTGCAAAATTAAATACCTAGAAATAAACCTAACCAAGGAGATGAAAGACTTATATGCTAGGAACAATAAAACATTAGTAAAGGAAATTGAAGATGATTCAAAAAAATGGAAAGATATCCTATGCTCCTAGATTGGAAGAATCAATATCATTAAAATGACCACACTACCCAAAGCAATCTACATATTCAATGCAATCCCTATCAAATTACCAATGACATATTTCACAGAACTAGAACAAACAATCCAAAAATTTATATGGAACCATAAAAGACCCAGAATTGCCAAAGCAATTCTGAGGAACGAAAACCAAGCAGGAGGCATAACTCTCCCAGACGTCAGGCAATATTTCAAAGCCATAATAATCAAAACAGTGTGGTACTATTACCAAAACAGACATTCATACCAATGGAACAGAATAGAGAACCCAGAAATAAACCCAGACACCTCCGGTCAATTAACCTTCCACAAAGCAGGCAATGATATAAAATGGGGAAAAGATGGTCTCTTCAGCAAAGCATTCCTGGGTAAACTGGACAGCTGAATGTAAATCAGTGAAACTGGAACATACCCTCACACAATGCAGAAAAATAAAGTCAAAATGGCCTGAAGACTTAACTATAAGACAAGACACCATCAGACTCCTGGAAGATAACACAGGGAAAACATTCTCTAACATCGACCATAAATTTTTTTTTTTGAAATATGGTCACATTTATTATCATCTCTGAATTTTTTATAATGATTTCTATTTTTTTCATTGTAGCTGGCTTACAGTGTTCTGTCAATTTTCTGCTGTACAGCATGGTGACCCAGTTACACATACATATATAGATTCATCCCAAGTTATTAGACATAGATCCCAGTGTTATATAGCAGGATCTCATTGCCTATCCATTCCAAAGGCAATAGTCTGCATCTATTAACCCCAAGCTCCAGTCCACCCCACTCCCTCCCCCTCAGCAACTACAAGTCTCTTCTCCAAGTCCATGATTTTCTTTTCTGTGGAAAGGCTCATTTGTGCCATGTATTAGATTCCAGATATAAGTGATATCATAGGGTATTTGTCTTTCTCTTTCTGACTTACTTCACTCCATGTAGAGTCTCTAGTTCCATCCATGTTGCTGCAAATGGCAGTATTTCATTCTTTTTTATGGTTTAGTAGTATTCCATTGTGTATATATACCACATCTTCCTAATCCAGTCATCTGTCAATGGACATTTGGGTTGTTTCCATGTCTTGCCTATTGTGAATAGTGCGGCAATGAAACTGCAGGTGCATGTGCCTTTTTTTAGGGAGAGTTTTGTCTGGAGCTATGCCCAAGAGTGGGATTGCTAGGTCATATGGTAGTTCTATGTATAGATTTCTAAGGTACCTCCATACTGTTCTCCATAGTGGTTGTACCAGCTTACATTCCCACCAAGAGTGCAGGAGGGTTCCTTCTTCTCCACACCCCCTCTAGCACTTGTTATTTGTGGCCTTATTAATGATGGCCATTCTGACTGGTGTGGGGTGGTATCTAATGTGAGTTTTGATTTGCATTTCTCTAATAATCAGGGATGTTGAGCATTTTTTCATGTGCTTGTTGGCCATCTGTACATCTTCCTTGGAGAAATGTCTATTCAGGTCTTTTGCCAATTTTTCCATTGGGTTGTTGGCTTTTTTTGCTGTTGAGTTATATAAGTTGCTTGTATATTTTAGAGATTAAGCCCTTGTCAGTTGCATCATTTGAAACTGTTTTCTCCCACTCTGTAAGTTGTCTTTTTGCTTTCTTTTTGGTTTCCTTTGCTGTGCAAAATCTTGTCAGTTTGATTAGGTCCCATTGGTTTATTTTTATTTCCATTGCTTTGGGAGACTGACCTGAGAAAATATTCATAAAGTTGGTATCAGAGAATATTTTGCCTCTGTTCTCTTCCAGGAGTTTGATGGTGTCTTGTCTTATATTTAAGTCTTTAAGCCATTTTGAGTTTATTTTCATGCATGGTATGAGGGTGTGTTCTAGTTTCATTGATTTGCATGCAGCTGTCCAGATTTCCCAGAAATTCTTGCTGAAAAGACTGTCTTTTTCCTATTTTATGTAATTTCTTGAATAGTGTTTCTGTTAACTTTCCTCTCCTTTCAGTACTTCCATCATGAGTATGTTGGTTAGAGTATAGGAAATCTCACTCTGTTGAAACAGCTGTTTCTAAAATAACCTGTGTAGTTACCATTATTGATGCTCTTTATATCTTTGTATGTATTTTTGTTATTTGTGGGGTCTTTTCATTTTAGCCTGAAAAATTCTTTTAAGTGTTTTTTGTAGAGAAGGTCTGCCAGTGACAATTTCTCACTTTTTGTTGATCTTGAAGCTCTTAATTTCTCCCCAATTTTTGAAGAATTGTTTTGTGGATATAATTTTTGGTTGATATTCATTTCCTTTCAGTACTTTCAATTTTCCATTGCACAGGCCTCCAAATTTTATGATTTGTAAATAGAAATTGTGTTGACATCATTAAATATTATTTTACGTAACGTCTCTTCTCACTGATTTAAGATTCTCTATCTTTCTCAACAGTTTGGTTATGATATACCTAGGTATGAGTTGCTTTGGATTTATTCTACTTGGAATTAATTGAGCTTCTTGATTATTTTCTCCAAATTGAGGAAATTTCGGCCATTAATTGCTTTAATATTGTTTCTTTTCCTTTCTCTCCTCTACTTTCATTACTCCAGTAATGAGTATGTTGGTGGCAGCACAGGAAATCTCACCCTGTCAAAAGAGCTATTCCTTTTTCTATTTTTTTCTGCTGTACAGCATGGGGACCGAGTTACACATACATGTATACATACTTTTTCCTCCCATTGTTGTGTTAAGATGTAAGTATCTAGACATAGTTCTCAATGCTACACAGCAGGATCTCATTGTAAATCCATTCCAAGAGTAATAGTTTGCATCCATTAACCCCAAGCTCCCAATCCCTCCCACTCCCTCCCTCTCCCCCTGGGCAGCCACCAGTCTATTCTCCAAGTCTATGTTTTATTTGTTTATTTATTTAAAAGAGCTATTTCTGAAATCAAGTACTTTATTACTATGGTTATGAAACAAGTCATCCCTCTTCTTCAGAAAAAGATGCATCTATCTTTCAAGGCTATTTGATATTTAGTAATATTTGATTTGATAATTCAGGACAAAAGCATGTAGACATAAGACATGTACAAAGGCTATTGCAGTCAAATGCTCTACCACTGAGCTATACCCCCAAGACATGTACAAAGGCTATTGGAGAGATCTCCCACATGTGTTCTTTTTGGAGAAAATTCCTTTTCATATTGTTTGCAGATGAAACAACAGTAACTTAAGTAACACTAATCTTCCTACTCATAATCACCTATATATGACAATAAAAACTAGGGCTGTTTAATCCTTTTTTATTAATATTTAAGATGTAGAAACTTAGATTTGTCACACTCCATTTAATGGAACCACTTGTCATTTTTTTTAATTATGCAATTTTATTACTCTCTCTACCTATATTCTAATACTCTCTCATCACACCCTACGTAGGCAGTAAGCTTACTGTATTTCTTGTTAAATACATGGTGTTATTTTTTTGCTCCTCTATGTATGTCTATGTACAAAAGTATTATCCTATAACAGAACTTTGCAGTTTTTTATGTATTAATTGGGGTCTTTGGTCCTAGCTGTTACTATGTCATATTTAATTCATGGTATCTAACTGGATTATAATATTCCATAAATTATCATATTTGTCCTATCCATTCTCTATAGTAATGCCTCAAATTAAATCTCCTTTAAAGATACATATATTATGAACGAAAAGAACTCCATGGCACCAAAAAATGATTTTCAGAAGGATATTTTTTCGATGCCAATCAGAATAATTTTGAAGTGGTTCTACCTTGTTATTAATATTTCTGTGATCACTAATAAATATGCTACATGAGTTCATTACTTTTCTTATTATTTCTTTGGAGTTTTTTTTCCCTAATTCTATATTTCTTGTTTTGTAGTAGTTGCTTTATCAATATAGATATCATTGCCTAAATAACATAAGTAAATTCTCTAAATGTGTCCACTTGTTAATATTCTGTTATTTTTTTATTAAAACTAAACCTTTAATTGTGCTAATTAAATCTTCAACTTGTCTTATAGTTCGTGGGTATTATTATTTTTTTTAGGGAGTTGTCCATCAACTAAGAAGATAATCTTTATTTTCTCCCTTTAGATTAGCTTTAGAATTTATATTTTTTCATAATAAAATGCTAAATTCATCTGGATTCATATGTGTGTGTGTGTGTGTGTATACATAAATACAAACCATAAAAGGTGGTTGACCTTTATTTTCATCATATACTGAACCATTTTTCAGCTTTGTCAATAAGTATTTGGTTCCTATTTATTATAAAGCAGATACCTAGATACAAGAAAATTAGTTTTTAATTTTCTTTTCATTGATTCAATTTTGGTTTCTTAATTTTACAAAATGATTTTAACACTAAGTTTTGCATATGTTTTATTTTAAAAAATTTAATTGTAGTTGATTTACAATGTTCTTTCAATTTCTGCTATATAGTAAATTGACACAGTTATATCTACATTCATTTTTTCATATTATCTTCCATTATGTTCCATAACAAGTGATTGGATTTAGTTCCCCGGGCAATGTAGCAGGACCTCTTGCTTATTTACTCCAAATGCAATGGTTTGCACCTACTAACCCCAAACTCCCAATCCATCCCATTCCTTTTCCACTTCCCCTTGGCAACCACAAGTCTGTTCTCTGTGTGTGAGTCTCTCTTTTGTAGATAGGTCCTTTTGTGCCATATTTGAGATTCCATATATAAGTGATATGTGGTATTTGCCTTTCTCTTTCTGACTTCACTTAGTGTTATAATCTCTTTGTCCATCCATGATGCTGTTGCTGCAAATAGCATTATTTCATTCTCTTTATGGCCAGGTAGTGTTCCGTTGTGTTTATGTACCATATCTTCTCAATTCATTCATCTATTGTTGGACATTTAGGTTATTTCCACGTTTTCTCTATTGTCAATACTGCTGCAATGAACACATGGGTGCTTTTATCTTTTTGCGTGAAGGTTTGTTTGAATATATGTCCCAGAGTGAGATTGCTGGATCATATGGTACTTCTATATTTAGTTTTCTGAGGTACCGCCATACTGTTTTCTATAATAGTTGTACCAATTTACATTCCCACCTACACTGTAGGAGATTCCCTTTTCTCCACACCCTCTCCAACATTTGTTATTTTTAGTCGTTTTAATGATGGCCATTCTGACCAGTGTGAAGTGGTACCTCACAGTAGTTTTAATTTGCATTTCTCTAACAATTAGAGATTTCGAGCATATTTTTGTGTGCCTGTTGTCTATCCATATATCTTCTTTGGGGAAATATCTATTTAAGTCTTTTGCTTATTTTTCAATTGGGTTGTTTATTTTTTGCTATTGAGTTGTATAACTTGGTATATTTTGGAGATTAAGCCCTTGTCGGTTGCATCTTGAAATTATTTTCTCCCATTCCATAGGTTTTCTTTTTGTATTTTGCTTATGGTTTCCCTTACTGTGCAAAAGCTTATAAATCTCAGTTAAGTTTGTAAGCTTGATTAGGTACCATTGGTTTATTTTTGTTTTTATTCCTATCACCTTGGGAGACTGACCTAAGAAAACATTTTTAACATCTCAACAGCAAAAAAGCCAACAACCCAATGGAAAAATTGGCAAAAGACCTGAATAGACATTTCTCCAAGGAAGATGTACAGATGGCCAACAAGCACATGAAAAAATGCTCAACATCCCTGATTATTAGAGAAATGCAAATCAAAACTCACATTAGATACCACCCCACACCAGTCAGAATGGCCATCATTAATAAGTCCACAAATAACAAGTGCTAGAGGGGGTGTGGAGAAGAAGGAACCCTCCTGCACTCTTGGTGGGAATGTAAGCTGGTACAACCACTATGGAGAACAGTATGGAGGTACCTTAGAAATCTATACATAGAACTACCATATGACCTAGCAATCCCACTCTTGGGCATAGCTCCAGACAAAACTCTCCCTAAAAAAAGGCACATGCACCTGCAGTTTCATTGCCGCACTATTCACAATAGGCAAGACATGGAAACAACCCAAATGTCCATTGACAGATGACTGGATTAGGAAGATGTGGTATATATACACAATGGAATACTACTAAACCATAAAAAAGAATGAAATACTGCCATTTGCAGCAACATGGATGGAACTAGAGACTCTACATGGAGTGAAGTAAGTCAGAAAGAGAAAGACAAATACCCTATGATATCACTTATATCTGGAATCTAATACATGGCACAAATGAGCCTTTCCACAGAAAAGAAAATCATGGACTTGGAGAAGAGACTTGTAGTTGCTGAGGGGGAGGGAGTGGGGTGGACTGGAGCTTGGGGTTAATAGATGCAGACTATTGCCTTTGGAATGGATAGGCAATGAGATCCTGCTGTGTAGCACTGGGAACTATGTCTAGTCACTTATGCTGGAGCATGATAATGTGTGAAAATAGAATTTGTACATGTATGTGTAACTGGATCACCATGCTGTACAGTAGACACAAAAATTGTATTGGGTAAATAACAATTTTTAAAAATCAAAAAAAAAAGAACGAAATTAATGTCTGGGAGGTCCCATCATGGCTCAGTGGTTAAGGAACCCAACTAGTGTCCGTGAGAATGCGGGTTCAATCCCTAGCCTTGCTCAGTAGGTTAAGGATCTGGCATTGCTGTGAGCTGTAGTGTAGGTTGCAACTGCAGCTCAGATCCTGAATTGTTTTGGCTGCAATGTAGGCTCGCAGCCATAGCTCCAATTCAGCCCCTAGCCTTGGAGCCTCCATATGCCACAGGTGCAGCCCTAACAAGGCAAAAGACAAAAAAAAAGAAAAGAAAAAAAAATTAATGGCTGAATTTTGACTACATAGGTAAATCAAAAAACAGTATGCATATATTTTTTGCTTATTACATTTTTATATCTGATTTTTAAAAACCTATATAAATAATTATAGTCCTGGGTTAGAGAATCTATAACAAGTAAATGAGTAATGTGTGTGTCAATAATATCACATACAAGGAACAATGAATGGAAATGTATGGTAGCAATATTTTTGTGTACTGTTAATAGTAATTTGGTATTAATTAAAGCTAGGTTGTTAAAGAAATTAGTTGTAATTCCTAGGACAACTGCTAAGATATTAAGTACAAAACAAAATGAAGAAATAAGAAGGATGTTAAAATGGTGCAGTAGTATATGTTTAACAAAACAGAGGGAAGTAATGGATCAAGAGGGAAATATTACTTAAAACATGATAGAAATTAAATAGGAATATGGTAAACATAAATCTTACCTTATAAGTAATTATGTTAGATGTAAATGTACTAAACACTTCAAAGAAAATATGGACTGAGCAAGATGGATAAAAGCCATGACTATATGTTTTCTAAAAGAGAAAGAATTTAGATACAAATGCACTAATATATTGACAATAAAGGTATGTCAGAAGATATAAAATACAAAGAGCAAACAAAAGATAGATTAGATAATGTCAAACAAATACAATAAAAACATTTCTAGAGACAAAGCAGACATTTTATAATCATAAAAGTTCCATCAATTCAGAAAATATAACAATTATATAAACAAGAGTGTCCCAAAGTTCATGATGCAAAAACTGAGATTTGAACAATTAAGTAGACTATTCAAGAACAATAATTTCAGGCCTCAACACCCTCCTTCAGTGATGAAGAGATCGAGGCAGAAGATCAATAAGGAAATAGGAGACTTAAACATCACTGTTAACCAAGTATATTAACAGTCATCTATAACACACTCTACCCATAACAGCAAATACACGTTCTGCTGAAGTGCAACTGAAAATTATCCAACATAAACAATAATTTGGCCATAAACTAATTCCAATAAGTTTTTAAAGAAATGAAAGTTTACAAGTATGTTTTCTGGCCACAATTAAATTATAAATCAACAAGGAAATTTTGGAATACATAAATGTATGGCAATTAAAAAAAAAACATTTTCCTAAACAAACCATGGCTTAAATGAATAAGGGCAGAAACATTACCAGATATTCATTTGTTACTAGAAACACAGTAATATTATGAACAACCTTGTTTCAATAAATCTAACATCATCAGTGAAATAGATTGATTTCTTGAAAGATAAAACAATTGAGAGGGAGAAATAGAGTATTTTATACCATAAAAATAATTAAATTTATAATCAAAATCCCTTGTACCTAGAAAAGTATTGATCCAGATGGCTTCTCTGGAGACTATTTTAGAAAACATTATTGCCAATCATATTTAAACAAAAAGAAATTTGCTGAGCAAATGAAGACAACATCCCACAACTTACTTTATAAGACCAGCCTAAACCTGATATCAAGACTTGACATTTATTTCAATAAAAGATAAAGACATAAAAATTCTCAATAATATTAACAAATCAATTCCACCAATGCATAAAATAACATATCACAAACTGATGATTTTAATCTCTGAAATACAAGGCTGGCTTCACATTCTAAAATTAATACAATTCATGATATTAACAGAATAAAAACTAAATTCATACAAATGTTTCCCAAGATGTACAAGATACATTTGGGAAATTTTAATATTCATTCAAGAAAGATCCTAGTGTCTCAGCAAACAGGGAACATAAGGAATCCTCCTCAACCTAGTGAAAAACATCTTGGAAAACTCTACACTTAACTTCACATCTGATGGTGAGGAAGTGAACGCTTTCACTCTAAAATCAGGAATAAAACACAAAATACCCTGAATAGCTAAAGCAACACTGAAAAACAGAACAGGAGGAATCAGGCTTCCTGACTTCAGACTATAGTACAATGCTACAGTCATCAAAACAGTATGGTACTGGCATAAACACAGAAGCATAGACAGTGGAACAGCATAGAAAACCTAGAAATAAACGCAAGCACCTATAGTCAACTAATCAATGACAGAGGAGGCAAGAACATACAGTGGAGGAAAGACAGTGTCTTCATCAAATGGCACTGGGAAAACTGGACAGCTACATGTACAAGAATAAAATTAGAACAGTTTATAACACTATACACACAAATAGATTGAAATTGGATTAAAGACCTAAATGTAAGGCCAGATACAGTAAAATTCCCAAAGGAAAACACAGGTAGAACACTCTTTGACATAAAATGCAGCAGTATCTTGTTTGATCCACCTCCTAGCATAATGACAGTAAAAACAAAAATAAACCAATGGGACCTAATTAAACTCAAGCTTTTTCTCAGCAAAGGAACACACCCCCCGCCAAAAAAAAAAAATACATCCCACAGAATGGGAGATAATTCTTGCAAGTATTGTAACTGACAAAGTCTTTAATCTCCAAAATACATAAACAACTCATACGACCCACCAACAAAAAACAAACAATCTAATCAATGAATGGGCAGAACTAAATAGACATTTCTCCAAAGGAGACCTACAGATGGCCAGTTGGCACATTTTAAAAAATGCTCAAAATCTATAGCAATTAGAGAAATGCAAATTAAAAATACAATGAGGTACCACCTCCCACTGGTCAGAATGGCCATCATTAATAAGTCTATATTAGCAAATGTTGGAGAGGGTGTAGAGAAAAGGAAACCCTCCTTCAGTGTTGGTGCTAATGTAAATTGGTACAACTACTATGGAAAATAGTGTGGAGGTTCCCCAGAAAACTAAATATAGAACTACCATATGATCCAGGAATCTTTCTCTTGGGCATATGTCCAGAAAAAAGCTTTTATTCAAAAAGATACGTGTACCCCTATGTTCACTGCAGCACTATTCACAATAGACAAGGCATGCAAACAACTGAAATGCCCATCAACAAATGAATGAATTAGAAAGATACGGTACATATATATATACAATGGAATACTACTCAGCCATTAAAAGGATGAAATAATGCCATTTGCAGCAACATGGATGGAAAAAGTTTATCACACTAAGCGAAGTCAGAAAGAGAAAGACAAATGCCACACACCACTTATATGTGGAATCTAAAATATGGCACAAATTGACCTATCTACAAAACAGAAACAGATTCACAGACATACATAACAGACTTGTGGTTTTCAAGGGGGAGAGGAAAAGGAATGGGATGGACTGAGAATTTGGGGTTAGTAGGTGCAAACTATTCACTTAGAATGGATAAGCAATGGAGTCCTACTGTATAGCACAGAGAACTATATACAATCGCCTGGGATAGAACATGATGACAGATACACGAGAAGAGTATATATGTGTGTGTGTGTGTGTGTGTATATATACAGCAGCAGCAAAGTGTCACAACACTGTAAATCAGCTATAATAAAATCTAGAATAAATAGGGTACTCTTCTTCACTATTTTTTATTCAATATTGTGTTTTAAATTTGGGGGGGAATGAAATGATTGGTATGAAGACTAAAAGGGAGAAAATCTGATTATTCATATAGAATATCCAATGAAATTAATAATATAGAAAAATCACTACAATTAATAAAATCATTTGATAAATTCATAGTAAAAATAAAAACATGAGAAATCAATTGTATTTCTAAACATATGTTCCAAAATATTTTTTAAATGAATTTAACTTAGTATAGAAAACCTAAAATACAGATTAACAATTTTACCTGCTGCAGCTCATTCACACTGCTGGCAGCTGATGCCAGCTATCAGTGGGAAGCTCAGCTAAATGACGACATAATGCAGGAAGTTACTGGTATTTCTTATTGTCTTACTCGGTTTGGGCTGCTGTAACCAAATAGTACCAATTGAGTGACTAACATTTCCCACAGTTCTAGAGGCTGGGAAATTCAAGATCAAGGCACCAGCAGATGTGTTTCGAGAACTTTCTCAGCCCTCACAGCCTGAAAGGGAATGAGGTAACTTTCTGGGGTCTTGTGTGTGTGTGTGTGTGTGTGTGTGTGTGTGTGTGTGTGTGTGTGTGTGTGTGTGTGCGCGCGCGCGCGCAAGGGCACCAATCCTAATCAGGAGGAGTCCACCGTCAGGATTTAGCCACTTCTCAAATATTCCACCTCCTTATATGATTATTGAAGTTAGAAGTTAAACCTATGAATCTTGGGGGAGGAGGAGACACAAATATTTAGTCTATAACACTCTTCTCAGTATGGCTATTCAGCAAGGAAGATAAACTCTCATCTGACAGAGACTGAAGCAGCTGTAAATCTAATCTTTATTGTCCTCCCTGGTGATCCTGGAGATGAACCCTGAATGACACAGTAAATGTAAATCACAAGTTTTCTTTTCAAGATTTTTGTGGCTATTCTTGGAAATTTAGTAGTATTTACATATAACCTTTGCATGTCCACCCATCATATAAAGATGATTATACATTAAATCATCTATAGATTACTTATAATACCCAATACAATGTATATGCCATGTAAATAGTTGCTAGTACACAGCAAGTTCAAATTTTGCTTTTTGGAAGCTTCTGGAACTTTATTTTTTATCTATAGTTGTTGGTTGAATCCACAGATGTAAAATCTGCAGATAGGAGTGGCAAAATATAAACTGAAAGAAAATAACATAATTAGAGTGAATTTATGAACCTAATTGCTCTAACCAGAGAGTTTAAGGTGCTAAAATCAGTACCTGAGAATAGTGCTTTGTTGATGAGCAAATCCTGGAATCTTGAGGTTGTCTTCATTATAATGTAATTGAATGCATTAAAAAATCAAATTGACCAAGGGAAACAAGCACAATTCGTCCTAGCTAGTAAAGTTGCTACATTTCATCTAGTATATTTGTTAATTCTTCCTGTAGCAAGATTTGTATGTTCATGTAAAACTATCTTCTTTCCATGTTAATCACATTCTCATTCCATTTTCACAAATAATATCTGCCTTCCTGAATTTTCTACTCTTTTGGCTCAAAACCAGTCTCATGTGCAGAATACTGTTACTGTTATTCCACGAGTTTAAATAACATGAACTTAAGTGGTCATGAACTTAAGTGGTTTTTTACCGCTTGCATACATAGATACCATTTAAATTCCAGATAATTAAATCTGATTTGAAGGACCTGAGAGCTATCTGCAAAGGTGGCTTGGAAAATAGGTATCCTGTATTTTAATATTCTATATGGTGTGGTTATATTTTGTTCCTCATGCTGAGTGTAGGGAGTGTAGGCTCATAGTGAGTGTGGGGAGTGCCTAGGAGGTGGGTTCTTAACATAGAAAAGATTTAGATGCTGGGTTAAAAAACGAGAAAAGATGTAGATACTGAGTTTAAAAATGAATATAATGAAACCATATATATGGTTTCCTCTGATTTGTGATGGGACTGGATTTTACTTCAATTAGGAACACATCTGAGCTTTCAAAATGAATAATATAAGAATGTACTCCTCTTATCCTTAATCTAGTTGACAGAAAACTATAACTTCTGAGGGAAATACTGATTTGGATACATTCAATTCCAGATGTAAAGACATTTGATGATAAATTTTTTGAAGTCTTATCAGGATACGCCTGCAGATCCTCAGAGGGTGTAACTGAGTCTAAATGAGAATTATGATGTTTTCAGAAACTCAGTTGAATTTCTCTCTCTTTTCATTTTATTTGTACCAACATCCGTGCGGTTAGGGAATACTATTCTTTGATTATTCTGTACAGAATTTTTTATTTAAAGAAGTTTTTAATTATTTAACATAATTCCTCTTCAGAATTCAGCAAAGTGCTGTATGCTCAGCCATAGTTTGCCAACCTAATTAACTGAATTTTTCCCACATTACACACTTCCAGTATCTTAGTTCTGGACCACACAGATTGATTTCTGGCATATTTTTTATGATCCCCCCAATTTCTAATTTCTACAAATTTTTGATTCATCAGAACAAAACTCTACTGTACCTCACACCTTACGCAAAATTAACTCAAAACTGGACCACAGATCCGAAAAACTATAATGATTTTAGAAGACGACGTGGAATACATTTTTGATCTAGGTTTAGGCAAAAAGTTCTTAGACAAGACAGCAAAGGCATGGCCATAAAAGTAAAAAAACATGAAACTAAATTTTATAAAAACTAAAAATTTCTCTCTGTAAATGTCTCTATTATAAGGATAAAAGTGCAAGCCACAGATTGGGAAAATATTTTCTAATTGCATCTCTAAAGATTTGCATACAGAACATAAGAAAATGCTAATTCAAAGTGTATGAAAGCAAATTATCCAATAGAAAATTAGAAGAAGTCTTTGACATTTCACCTAACAAGATATATAAATGGCACACAGCACATATGAAGATGATTAAAAGCTCTAGTCATTATGGAAATGTAAACAAAGCCATCATGAGCCAGCACTCCAAACCTAATATATGCACATTACTAAATGCTGGAAAGGTTGCAGGGCAACCATATCTTTCATACATTATGAATGGAAATGTAAAATAGTTACAATCAATCTGGAAACAGTTTGGCACTTTTTATAAACATACACTAAAAATATGACTCAACTTTTCTTGAATATTTACTCAAGACAAAAGAAAACTTTGGTTTACCCAAATACCTATATGTGAATATTTATAGCATATTTATTTCCAATAGTCAAAACTTGGAAACAATGTAAGTGTCCTTCAAACAACAAGCAAATAAAAAGATTGTGTACGCTATTCATCAGGGAAACGCAAATCAAAACCACAATGAGATCACCTGAGACTTGGTAGGATGGCTCAAGTTTAAAATGATAACTGCTTTGGCTAGAATGTGGAGAAACGAAATACTTTTATACTGTTGGTGGGAGTGTTGATAGGTGCAGCCACAATGAAAAACAGTATGGATATTCCTCCAAAAAATTAAAACTAGAGCTACTGTATGATCCAGTAATCCCTCATCTGGGTATATATACAAAGGAAATGAAATTGGTACCTCACAAAGATACCTTCACTCCCACTTTAACTGCATTATTTAACAATAGCCAAACTATTGAAAGAACACTGAAACAATGCAAATATCTGTTACCTGATGAGCAGATAAAGATATGGTATATATACCTTCCATGTATATACACACATGCACAGTGGAATATTATTCAGCCTTAAAAAGGAAATCCTTTCATGTGCAAGAACATGGATAAATCTGGAGGACATTTTGCTGAGAAAAAAGCCAGACACAATATCAAATACTGCATGATCTCATTTATACGTGGACCTAAAAGTGTCGTACTCACAGAATGGGATTGATGGTTACCCCATCAAACACTTTCTAAATTCCTTCATGGCTGGAAGGTGAAGGAATTCAGAAAGTGTTTGTCAAAGGTACAAAGCTTATACAGGATGTGTAAATTCTAGAAATCTTATTCCAGTAAATACATCACAGACTTTACACCAACTAAAATGACCAAAATAGTGTGACAATACTGTCTTTGTTGCCTAACAGAAATATAGGAAAGCTACTTGTTTTCCATTTTAGAGTAGTCATGCTAGAACATACACAGGTGATACTAAATTTATTTTTTAACCCAGTACATTTAAAATGTTAAAAATTTGACATGTAATCTGTTACTGAACAAATTCCTTTTGTCAGCTATGTGGCAATCTACAACGCCAGGACGCCAAGGTTTGCAGCGAGGAGAGGGCTTGTAGGCACGGCAGCCAAGGGAGGAGACAAGTATCCTGTAAGGCAAGAGGGTCAGGGTGTTTAATAGAATAAAGAAGCAAGGCGTTCCTGGGTGTGAGGAGCATGTGATTGGAGGAAGGTGTGGTAATCATTCTTCTGTGCAGGTGCAACTAAGCTACAGGCTTCTGTAAGTTAAAAAGTGGAGGCAATTAGCTTGTTTTTTTTTTTTTTTTTTTTGGTCCTCTGAGTCAGAAAGTCACTGAGGCAATGTTCGGGTCTGCCCAGTTGGGGGGCTGTTAGTTTTCTCCACTTAACCAATTCAGTTCAGAACTATACACAGCTGATTCCAAATCCTAAAAAAAAAAATAATAATAATAATAACACAGGCAAACATCCTATTGTTTATGCTGTATCCTGCTGGGAGGACATGCACATCCTTTGCAGATGACCTTGATTCTTGTAGACAGGTGAAATGGATTTGACTGATTACCCATAGTTTTATTCAATATAAAATGAGTGAAATATTTTGTACTGTTTTCCATCCTAAGTCTTTGAAATTCAGTATATATTTTACAGCACATCTCAGTTTAAACTAGCCATATTTCAAGGACTCCATGTGCAAATGTGGTTACTGGCTACCATAAATTAAGAAAAATACTGTAGTCATGACTCAACAGCGTCTTTTATTCCTCATTCTTAGTCTATACCCAAATGTAATAACATATGTGTGTTTCTTTTTCGTTTTAAAGATTTTGGAATCCTCAATGAAGGAAGAACTTACTTTTCTCAAGAACAGTTGCAAGAAAGCAGAGATTATTGCCAAACCTAACACGTGCAAGATAATTGCTTTTGTTTTCTGAGGCTTGTTATCTCTGTGAATTCTCTGTCCTTTTTAATGAAAAAAACTAGAAGTGATCAAGCTTACTGAGGAAGGTATGTTTAAATGAGCTGGGTTAGAATCTAGGCCTCTCGCACCAAACATTTAGCCATGCTGTGAAAGCAAAGGAAAAGTTCTTGAAGGAAATTAAAAGTGTTACAGCAGTGAACATACAGGTGATAAGAAAGGGAAGACAGCCTTACTGCTCCTATGGAGAAAGACGTTGTGGTCGGGATAGAAGTTCAAACCAGCCACAATGTTTTCTTAACCCAAAGCCTAATCCAGAGCAAAGCCCCAATTCTCTTCAATTCTATGAAGACTGAGAGAGTTGAAGAAGCTGCAGAAAAAGTTTGAAGCTAGAAGAGGTTGACTCATCAAGTTTAATAATCTATCTTCCTGCTGTAAAAGCTCAAGGTGAATCAGCAAATGCTGATGTAGATGCTCCAGCAAGTTATCCAGATCGTCAAGATAATTAATGAAGTTTGCTACAGCAAATAACAGATTTTTTAAAAATAGATGTAACAGCTATATACTGGAAGATGCCATTTAGGACTTTCAAAGCCAGAGATGGAAAGTCAATTCCTTTAAAGCTTTAAGGAACAGGCTCTTTTGGTAGGGGAAAATGCAGCTGGTGACATTAAGATGAAGCCTGTGCTCATTTACCATTCCCTAAATCCTAAGGCCCTTAAGAATTTTGCTCAATCTACTCTGCCTATATAAGTGGAAAAACAAAGGCTGAGTTATAGCACACTTGTTAATAACATGGTTTACTGAATATTTTAACTCCACCAATGAGAATTTCTGGTCAGAAAAAAAGATTCCTTCCAAAATATTACTGCTTATTTGAAATGCATCTGGCCATCCAAGAACTCTGATAAAGATGCACAAGATTTATGTTGTTTTTATGCCTAACACATCATCTATTCCACAGTACATAGATCAAGGAGTAATTTTGACTTTCAAGTCTTATTATTTAAGAAACACATTTTATAAGACTATAGCTGTCATAAATAGTGATTACTCTGGTGGATTTGGGCAAAGTAAATTGAAAAACCTGGAAAAGATTCACCATTCTAGATGTCTTTAAAATAATTCATGCTTCATGGGAAAAAGTCAAAATAATCATTAACAGGAGTTTGGAAGAAGTTGATGCTAGGGTTCATGGATGATTTTGATGGGTTCAAAATTTCAGTGGAGGAAGGAGCTGCAGATGTGCTGGAAATAGCCAAAGAACTAGATATTAGAAGCAGAGCCTGAAGACATGACTGAACTGCTACAATCTCAAAATAAAACTTAAATGACTGAGGAATTGCTTGTTATGGGTGAACAGAGAAAGTAGTCTTTTGAAATGGAAGCTACTTCTGATGAAGATAAGATGAAAATTGTTAAAATAACAAAAAGTTTAGAATATTATATAAATTTAATTGATAAAGCAGTGATGGGATTTGAGAAGATTGGGTGATTTTGAAAATTCTAATGTGGGTAAAACATTATCAAGTAGCATTGCATGCTATAGAGAAATTTTTCATGAAAGGAAGATTCACTTGCTTTATTACCTTACTTTAGGAAATTGCCACAGTACCCCCTGACTTTTTTTTTTTTATCATCCCCTGACTTTTAACAATCAACACTTTGATCAGTCAGCAGCCATTAACATCGAGGCGAGACTCCACCACCAAAAAGACTGGGATTTGCTGAAGGCTCAGACAATGGTTAGCACCTTTTAGCAATAACGTATTTTAAAATTAAGGTGTATACATTGTTATTTTTAGACATAATGCTATTGTACACTTAATAGTCAACAGTAGAGGGTGAGTTTTATATACACTGAAATGATTTGAAAAAAATTCATTTGACTCTTGAAAAAAATTCATTTGACTCTATTTATTGCAATCTTTGCTATATTGCAATCTTTGCTATATTGCAGTGGTCTGAAACTCCTTCCACTACAAGTGGAAGAGGTCTGGGCTGATATTTGATAGAGTGGGTCAGGAAATGTTTCTATGGAAAGGCAAAAATATTGAGGGCAAGTTGTTAGGATATGTGAATGACACTATGGCAATAGTGCCTTGAGTTTCAAGTCCTGGAAATAGATATCCTGCATGTGAACATTTGATTGAGCTAATCAATTTAAATTAAGAAAGCATACAAATACTCTTGGGAATATGCAAAAATGACTTACCACATCTAAAATACTCAGATGAAAAATCTTAGTCAGAATAAGGAAATAAATCCAAATGAGACATATGATAAAAAGTACAGTTAACAAAGTTATCAGGTGAAATTTGACTTGAAAATTAGAAATTTCTGATACAAAATCTAAGCATATTTAGAATTAAAATGATTGTATTGTATTGTTATTGTTAACACATAAAAATGATTATATACCAGATATGAATCTATGTCCTTCACATGTAATTCCCTAACCATTTATATTTTCCAAATAGAGTAGTTCAAAACATAAATGATAAAAATCTTGTTCAAACTCACACATGTAGAAAGGCATGAGGTGGGATAGCTAAGAATAAAATCTAAGATGTGAAAATTGAAAAATGTATTATAACATGACACATGGATTAAACTATAAATTATAAAAGAACTTATGAAAGTATAAAAATGTTAGAATAATAAGAAAAAATTCATTTAAAATTTGAGAATATACCTAAAGCAGTTCCTAGATAATTAAGTTTTGAATTCAAATAATCTTTAAAAATTTACCTCTAAACATCTACAAATCAGAAAAAAATGAATATAATAACAATAGAATGAAATAATAAATACAATGGAAGAAAACATTTTAAAAATAAAAATAAACCAAGTAAAGAGGACAATAAAAAATGACACATTATTGATAAATTCATGTCAAATTCAGATTTTGAATTTTAAATATTAATCCAATGTAACTCTTATTTATGATTAACTTGTTTGAAAAATCCTAGCAAATAAGAAGGAAAAGTTTGTAATGAAAAATATCTACCAACGAATAAAATATATCAACAGCAAAATTATTGCTATAAGCGTCATACTAAATAGTGAACTTTCCTACTTAAATAATGAGCTTTTTACATAAAGTCAGGAGGGAGACAGGATTCTCACCATCATTACTTCTATTCAACACTTTGGCATTGATTGTCATAAACAATGAAATTAAGTAAAAATATAAACAAAAAGGTAGGGCCCTTTCATAATAATAAAAGATTCAGTATCTTATTAAGTTATAATAATTATAAGCATATATGCACCTAAAAATAGAAGAAAATCCTGAAAATGCATGAAGTAAAACCCAACATAATTGAAAGGAGAAAAATACAATTCAATGATAATAAATTTCAATACTCAACTTTCAGTAATGGATAGAATAAGGAGGCTGCAGAGAAACCAGGAACAGAAAACTCAAAAAACAATAGACACAAAGTAGACCTAATAGCCATTAGTAGAACAAGTCACACAACAGCAGCATACATACATTTATCTCAAGCACACATAAAACATCTTACAGAATAAATCATATGGTAGGTATCCATAAATTTATAAGGATTGAAATCATACTAAGTGTATTTTTTAGACATTATGCCATGAAATTGGAAATTAATAACAGAAGGGAACCTGATAAATTCATAAATATATGGAAATTAAAAAGTATACTTGTGCAATGAAGGTTATCAAAGACATTTTCACAAAATAAATTAGAAAAAATCTTGAGATGAATGAAAATAAAGACAAAACATTCCCAAACTTACGGAATACTGTTAAAGTAGTGCATAGTGGCAAATTTATAGTTCTAAATACCTTCATTAAAGAGAAGAAAGATCTTAAAACAACAAGCTAAACTTCCATTGGAAATAGGAGGAAAATTCAACCCAAAGCAAGTAGAAGGAAATAAATATTGAGATTAGAGCAACAAATGAATAAATAGAGAGAAGAGGGACAATAGAGAAAATGAAGTGAAGCAAAAGTTGCATATATCAACAAAACTGAAAAACTTTAAGCTAGGTTGACCAAGGGAAACAAAGAATAGTCAAGTTACTAAAACCAGAAAGTAAAGAGGGAGCATTACTACCAACCTCAATCAAATGAAAAAAGTATTATAATGGATCACTACGAGTAAAAGAATGCCAACAAATTGTATATCATAGAATGGACACACTTCTAGGAAGAAATGAACTATAACCACTGATTCAAGTGAAATAGAAATCTTGAATAGATCTATAAAAATAAAGGAACTGAATTTGTAAATTTAAACGTTTCCACCAATAAAAGCCCAAGACCAAGTGGCTTCACTGGTGAATTTTCAGACTTTTAAAAAAGAATTAAAAGATAGGAAAGAATGCCCATATCTCTTACCAACAGAGAGACCATTGCATGAGTCTAGAATACCAGGGGGAGAGTATTCAAAAAATGGGAGAGTGACATGAAAAGAGGTTGGAGAGGTCAACTCGGGAGCAATAAATAACCTATTTAAAAGTTGGTAAAGAACTTGAATAGACATATTTCCAAAGAAGATATATAAATGATCAACAAGCATGTGAAAGATGCTCAACATCACTGGTCATTAGGGAAACAGAAATCAAAATCACAATCAGATGCCATTTCACATCCATTAGGATGACAACTATCAAAGAAACAGCAAACAAAAACTGTGAAGATGTAGAAAAATTGGAACCCTTATGTACTACTAGTAGGAATGCTAAATGGTGCAAACACTGTGGAAAAGAACATGGCAGTTCTTCAAAAAATTAAAAATAGAATTATCATAATATCCAGGTTCCACTTCTGGATATATACTTAAAAGAATTGAAAGTTGGGGCTTGAAGACCCATCTGTACACCCATGTTCACAGCGGTGTTATTCACAACAAGCCAAAAGATGGAAACAGTCCAAATGACTATTGACAGATAAATGGATAAACAAAATGGGGCATATACATGCGATGGAAAAATACTCAACTTTCAGCAGGGAGGTCTAAGATGGTGGAGTAGCAGGACATGAGCCTCGCATACTCCCACAAATACATTGAAAATACAACTACATATGGAATTATTTGCACTTAAAAATTTCAACAAACAAACAAAAACAAAAACAACAAAAACAGAAGACCTTGGGATTAGGATAGAGCAAGGAAAACTTTACAAAACCAGATAGGACAAAAGAAAGAAGAAAGAGAAGAATAGAAAAAGAAGCAAAAGGAATTAAGATGGTTCCTGCTTTTCCAGGAGGGAGCTGGAAAGAGGAATGGCTCCTACACTCCAGGAGGTTCCCCCACCAGTAAGGAGATCAGCCAAAAATGGAGGAGGAACTACAAACTATTGTGCGAAGCATTTAAAAATGAAACAATCCTCCATAAACCAAGTGTGCTTCCAGCAACGGGCAACCATAGGCGGGTGCCATCAGGTGTTGGGAAATAAAACTCTGGCCTTAGAGATCAGACCCAACGAGGGATATAGAGCTGGCTACATTAGAAAAAACCAGAATTGGCCATGCAGAAACAGCCTGGAGGGATTAGAGTGTAGGGTGACCACAACTGAGGGCATCTAAATGTAGGCAACTCAATTAGGCTTAGAGACTCAATGCCAATATTTGGGGGTGCTGGAAAGAAGGGTTGGGATCCAGGACACTGCCTACTTCAGCTCAGGGAAACACTTGGCAGCAGAAGTTGCCTAGCAAAGGCTGGAAAGCAGCCCCACCCTTTGGGCTTCTTGGAGCAGGCGGAGTAATTGCTTAGGGGAATAACACAAGATCCTGGCTCCTGCCAGTGGCCCACACAATAGGGGAACCCACTGAGCACCAGAAGAGCTGCTATCGGGAGCTTCCATTCCCCACAAGCAATCCAAAGGTGCCTGCACTCTGCCAGAACTGGGGGCTGCCTGACTGGTGAAAAACACAAGCTGCAGGGCCCCTGCAAGTGGCTCTGAGAAGGCCCATGTCAGTGGCACTTGTTTCATACCAAGGGAGCTGGAGGGAGGCTCACTGACACACATTCCAATCCACAATGACTACAGAGAGCACTCCTACCAGCAGCATGGGGTGGGGGGCCAGCCAGAAGCACATATCCTTTACCTACAGAGATCCTTTTAGCAACAGTTAGGGAGAATCCCCCCTCTCCTGACCCCTGGGACTTTATAGTGAGATCTCTAAAGAAAGCAAGGGGAGTGCTGGCAGAACAGTGGCACATACCCCTATAGCTATAGAAAGCATTCCCTAGAGCTTCCCTGCAAAGGGAAGGGTGGCAGGAAAGAATTCTGACATTGCAAGCCACAGAAAATGGCCACAAAAGCTACCTGGTAGCAGGAGGGGCTGAAAAAGACACTTACCACCACAAGCTACAAAAGCAATCCTGTGAATGGTGTGCCAAAGTGTTGGTGTGGTCAATCTACACTGCCACCTGCCCCACAGACCCCATCCAAAGCAGCCACCCAGCTCCAGGAGAAGTAGTGTGATACTGCTGCTCCCAACACAGGCTCTGGGTACATGTGAACCACTGCCATGCCTGAGAACTCCAGGACTGAGCATCAACTTCAGCATCTACATACCAACTGTCGAGGGGACTATAAACAGAAAGGTAGACACTATGAGATGACAAGGAAGCAGCTTCCAAAGGAACAAGACAAAAACACACAAAACCACTAAGTGATGAGGAGATGGGCATCTACCTGAAAAAGAATTCAGAGTAATAATAGTAAAGATGATTCAAGATCTTGAAAAAGAATGGAGACACAGATCAAGAACTTAAAAGATCTCCTTGTAAATCTATTCTAGGTTGTGTCTGATACTCATGTCGCAACAGAAGAAAGGGTGGGGGAAAAAACTGTAACTGCAATGTATACATCTAAGGATAACCTGACCCCCTTGCTGTACAGTGGGAAATAAAAAAAAAAAGAACTTAAAAGAAATGTGTAACAAAGAGCTAGAGGAAGCTAGAGGATTTAAACAGCAAGATTCCTTAATCTAGAAGGAACCAATAGCCAGGCTAATGGAGGCAGAAGAACAAATATGTGAAGTGGAAGTCAGAGTGGTAGAAATCACTGATACAGAAAAGAATAAAGAAAAAAGAACAACAACAACAAAAAAAACAGGAGCATGTAAGGGACCTCTGGGACAACATTAAACTTATCAATATTTGCATCATAGGGGTTCCAGAGGAGAAGAGGGAGAGAACATTCCAGAGAAAATATTTGAAGAGATTATAACCAAAAATCTCCCAAATATGGGAAAGGGAGCACTCAAATGGAGGAAGCACAGAGAATTCTATATGAAATAAACCCAAGAAGAAACACAGCAAGACTCATTCTAATCAAACTGACAAAAATTAAGTTTAAAGAATAAATATTAAAAGCCAAAAGGGAAAAGCCACAAACCATGTGTGAGGGAACCTCCATTAGGATAACAGCTGATCTTTCAAGAGAAGCTCTATGAGCTAGAAGGGAATGGAAAAAATATATTTGAGGTGATGATGAGGAGCAAACTAGAACCAAGAATACTCTGAGAAAAGCTCTCATTCAGATTTGATGGAGAGATCATCAGACAAAAAAAAATGCTTTACAGACAAGAGAATGCTAAGAGAATTCATCACCTCTGAACCAGCTCTACATCAACTACTAAAGGAAATTCTCCAAGCAGAAAATATCACTGATGAACATACACACAAAAATCCTCAACAAAATATTAGCAAACTGCACAAAACAATACATTAAAAAGATAATATGCCAAGGTCAAGTGGGATTTGACTCAACTATTAAAGCTCTTCAGTGAATTTGGTAAGGCTGCAGGATACAAAATTAATACACAGAAATCAATTGCATTTCTATATACTAATAATGAAAAAATCAGAAAGAGAAATTAGGTAAACAATCCCATTACCATTGTATCAAAAAGAATAAAATACCTAGGAATAAACTTACCTAATGAGACAAAAGACATATACTCTGAAAACTGTAAGACCTTGATGAAAGAAATCAAAGAAGAAATAGATGGAAAAAATGTATCGTGCTCTCAGATTGGAAGAATAAATATAGTCAAAATGACAATACTACCCAAGGCAATCTGCAGCTTCAATGCAATCTCTATAAAATTATCAATGACATTCTTTACAGAGCTAGAACAAAATATCTTAAAATTTTTATGGAAACACAAAAGACGTCAAATAGCCAAAGCAATATTGAAAAGAAAAAAACAGAACTGGAGGAATCAGCCTCCCTGACTTCAGACTCTACTACAAAGATACAATCATCAAAATGTCAAGGTACTGGCACAAAAAGAGAAATACAGATTAATGTAATAGGCTGGAAAGCCCAGAAATAAACCCAAACACCTATGGTCAATTAATCCATGATGAAGGAGGCAAGAATACACAGTGGAGGAAAGATAGTCTCTTCAATAGATGGTGGTAGGAAAACTGCAAAACTGCATGTAAAAGAATGAAATTAGAACATTTTCTACCACCATACACAAAAGCAAACTCAAAATGTAAGGCCAGACACTATACAGGCAGAACACACTTTGACATAAATCACAGCAACATCTTGTTTGACCACCTCCTATAATAAAGATGATAATGACACAAATAAACCAATGGGACCTAATTAAACTCAAAACCTTCTGTACAGCAAAGGAAACCATTAAGAAAACAAAAAGACAACCCACAGAATGGGAGAAAATCTTTGCAAGTGATTCAAACAATAAAGGTTTAATCTCCAAAATATATAAACAACTCATACAACTCAACAACAATAAAAAAATCAAACAACCCATCTTGGGTCCAAAAAATGGGCAGAAGACCTAAATAGACATTTCACAAAAGAAGACATACAGATGGCCAGCAGGCACATGAAAAAAATGCTCACCACCACTAATTATTAGAGAAATGCAAAGCAAAACAACAATGAAATACCACCTCACACCAGTTAGAGTGGCAATCATTAACAACAAACAAACAAGTCAACAAACAACAAATGCTGGGGAGGATGTAGACAAAAGGGAACCCTCCTTCACTGTTGGTGGGAATGTAAATTGGTATAGCCACCATGGAAAATAGTATGGAAATACCTCAAAAAACTAAATATAGAACTACCATATGATCCAGCAATCCCACTCCTGGGCATATATACAGACAAAACTTTCATTCAAAAAGATACATGCACCCCCATGTTCATAGCAGCACTATTCATTATAGCCAAGACATGGAAACAACCTACATGTCCATCGACAGATGAATAGATTAAGATGTGGTATATATATATATACGCAATGGAATATATTCGGCCATATAAATGGACAAAATAATGCCATTTACCGAAACATGGATGGAAGTAGAGATTGTCATACTGAGTGAAGGAAGTCAGAAAGAGAAAGCCAGACACCATATGATATCACTTATATGTGAAGTCTAAAATATGGCACAAATGATCTGTCTATAAAATAGAAACAGACCGAGGACATGGAGGACAGACTTGTGTTTGCCAATGGGGAGGGGGAGGGGGAGGGAGTGAGATGGACTGGGAGTCTGGGTTTAGCAGATGCAAACTATTGCATTTTGAGTGGATAAGCAATGAGATCCTGCTGTATAGCACAGGGAACTATATCTAATCACTTTGATGGAACATGATGGAGGATAATGTGAGAAAGAGAATGTGCGTCTATATATATCTTTATGCAAATGAAAAAAAACAGTCAAAAAGGACAAATACTGTATGATTCTACTTATGTGAGGTACCTAGGGTAGTGAAATTCATAGAAACAGAAAGCAGAATGATGGTTGCTGTGGGTTAGGGGGAAGAGAAATCAGAGTTATTGTTTAATGGGGATAGTGTTTCAGTTTTATAAGATAAACAGAGTTCTGGAGATGGTGATGATGTTTGTAGAACAATGTGAATGAACTTCATACTTTGGGGCTATACACTTAAAAATTATTAAGATATTCAATTTTTATATGTATTTTACCACAATAAAAAAGGGGTTGGAGAAGCAGGCAGGAAAATGGAGTTTGGATTTTGTACATTCCCTGAATATTGCAGCTCAGATCTGAAAATTTGGAGCTGATACAATCAGTGGTTGTTGAAACCAAGTGCGTTCTTTTGCTAGAGGAAATAAACATGTGCATGTAATATGCAAAAAAAGAATAAAATTTTAATAAAATCTTCCAAGAAACAGAAGAGGTATAACTTTTTAATTAATTCTGTGAGACCAGTATTACCCTGATACTAAAACCAGATAAATATGTCATAAAAGAAAACCGAAGACCAATATTTTGGTCAAGATAGTTTCAAATATCCTCAACAAAACTCTAGCAAACCTAATCCAACAGCATATTTTAAGGACATGAACCATGACCCAGAAAAGTAAGGTAGGCTTATCAAATGAAAATCAACTAATTTAATACCCTAAAACCATAGAACAAAGGACAAAAATCATATGATTTTCTCAATAGATATAGAAGATGCATTTGAAATTATTAAAAACTCTTTACAATAAAAAACACTCAACAAACTAGGAATAAAGGAAATATCATCAACTTGATAATGTGAATCTATGGAACACTCATAGCTAACATTATATTTAATGGTTAAAGACTGAATACTCTTTCTTTAATATCAAGAAAAAAAAAGGTTTCTGCAGTGGCCATTTCTGTTTAACATTGTACTAAAGTTGCTAACCAGAGCATTTAGGTTAAAAATTAAATAAATGCATTTAAATTGAAAAGAAAGAAAGGATAAGCAGCAGATGACATACTATCATATACAAAAAAATGCTAAGAAATACATTATAAAGTTATTAACCAAATTATTTCAGCAATATTGTATGATATAAAGTCAATAAAAACTTCAATTGTATTTACATCCAGTAGCAATGAACAAGCCAGTAATGAAATTTAGAAAACAATTTCATTTATTAGAACTTCAAAAAGAATTTAACACTTAGGGATAAATTTACAAAGGAAGTAAAAAAGCTTACTCTAAAATCCATAGAACATAGTAAAATAACTAGAAAGATATTCCAAGCTCCTTGGTCATAAGACATAATATAGCAAAAAGAACTTCCCAAATTTATCTTCAGAGTGAATGCAATTCCTACCAAAAACACGACTTACTTTGCAGAAGTGAACAAGCTGGATTGAAAACTTGTATGGAGATGCAAGAGACCCCAAATAGCCAAGACAATCTTGATGAATAAGGACAAAACTGTAAGACTCTCGCTTATTTTTATAACTTCATACAAGGCTATAATAATCAAAACCATATGAAACTGAAGTAAGCTTAGACATAAATTAATTAAATAGAAATGAGAGTCCATGAATAATACTCACATTTATAGTCAATTGGCTTTTGACAAGGGAGACAAGAATCGTTTTTACCAAAAAATGGTATTGAGACAATTGAATGCCCACATGCAAATAAGAAATTTGGACCCTTAACTCATACCATATAAAAATATTAACTCAAAATTGACCAAATATTTAAACGTAGGAGCTAAAATCAGAACTCTTAGAAAAAAACATAGGTGAAAACCATCCTGACCTTGTATTAGGCTATGATTTTTAAAGATATGCCAACAAAACACCAGCAATGATGCAAAAAGTAGACTGAAAATAATAAAAACAGAAAATGAAAAAACTAAAAACAAGACACTTTGGATAAGTAAAATGTATATCTATACAATGTGCTATTATTCAGGAATAAAAAGGAAAGAGGCACTGATACATGTAACAGAATGAAGCTTGAAAATATGTTGCTAACCTAAATAAGCCAGTAACAAAACGCCATATTTTGTTTGACTCCATGCATATCAAGTGTCCATAATAGACAAGTCCACAGAGACACAAAAGTGACTCCCTGAGACTGGGGAAATGGAGATTTGATGGGGGATGATAGTTAAGGATGCCATTCGGGGTGCAGGAGGTGATATTGAAGTGTTCTAAAGGTGATTGTCGTGATGGATACACAACTCTCTGAATATAATAAAACTGTTAAATTGTGTACTTTAAATGGGTGGGTTGTGTGATATAGTAGTTATATTTCAATAAAGTAATTAAAAATACATAAAGGGCTGAAGATTGGCCATGAAAAATAAGATTATTTCCAGTCGGCATGATTTTATATGGAGAATATCCAAATAATCTAAGAACAAACTGTTAGAATTTATAAGTGAATATACTAAAGTCACTAGATATAAGGTGTATATATAACCCATAACTGCATTTTATATAAATTTATATATACTAAGCATTTAAAAGATTTTTATTAAAGTAATAATAATCTATAGTAAATATAGATTATTTTATATAAATTGGGAGTTCCCTTGGTGGCTGAGTGGTTAGAGGACCCGACTAGGATCCATGAGGATGTGGGTTCAATCCCTGGCCTTGCTTTGTGGGTTGGGGATCTGGTGTTGCCATGAGCTGTGGTGTAGGTCATGGACGTGTCTCAGATCCCACATTGCTGTGTCTGTGGTATAGGCCAGTGGCTGTAGCTCTAATTCAACCCCTAGCCTGGGAACTTCCATATGCTGCAGGTGAGACACTAAAAAGCCAAAAAAAAAAAAAAAAAAGACAAAAATTTGTATAAATTCAACAAAAATTAAATTGATGTCATTTGCAATAGTATTGAAAAATAGCAAATACTTAGGGATAAAATTGATGAAAAATTATCAAGGTATTTACATTAAACATAGACATAAATTTATGCATTTATGTATTTTAAACCAAAATATAAAGGTATGGACTATCATTTGATCCACAGATAAAATGTAACTCCACTCAAAATAATGCCAGGTATTTGAAACGACAAGCTGATTCAAAAATATTTGTGGAAATGGAGAGAGCAAGGATGAGCCAAGGCAAATTTGATTACATTTTTAAAAGCTGTAGTATTGACACCAGTAGCTGTTATAAAATTTCACAAATATCAAGGCTAATTTTGAAAAAGAATAGCGAATATCAAAGAATTGATTTACTAATAAGAAAACATATAGCAAACCTTATTCTTAAATGCATTGTGGTATAGTTACAGAAGCAGAAAATTTGACCAATGGAGCAAAATTAGAGGTTGAAATAGTTTTATATGCATACTTTTTGTATGTACACATAAGCACTTTTTGCTCCTTTTTGTTCTCCCTCTCCCCAATGACTTTGAAAGAGTAATAACTGATATCTTAAATATTTAAAACAGTAATCAAAGTAATAAAACATCAATGTAATATTTTCATTCTAAAATACTAAATAAAAACCTCAATAATATGTACATTATAACCTGAAAATATAATGTACTTTCAGAGGTTAAAAAAAAAAATTAATGGCTCTCCTTTTGTTTTATTACTACTCCTTCTAAATTTCACAAAAGAACCTGAAGAATTGAAATTGCCTAGAGTCACACAACTAAGAAACAAAGAAAAGCATTTAAACCCAGACATAGTTTTTCTCTAGTTTGGACTCTTAACACCTAT
Source organism: Sus scrofa (assembly GCF_054392235.1). NCBI lineage: Eukaryota > Metazoa > Chordata > Mammalia > Artiodactyla > Suidae > Sus > Sus scrofa. The sequence continues at coordinate 17,180,991 of NC_139386.1, forward strand.
ATCTGTGAGAGATCATGAAGAATAACCCAATCCCCTTATTTTACAAATGAAAGAATTAGGACTCAAACCACTACCATGTCACCTCAAGTGAAGAAAGAATGGTTTTTCCACACTTGTCGATCTGTCTGTGCAGTTGGTGTCAGTGCTACGTTTGCTCAAGGAGCACTTGATGCAGAAGAGAGCAGTAACTTCCTTGTGATCAGGTGCAAACTGGTATTCTTTTCAGTGTTTGGTCCTGCTTAAGATTTGGATGGTTTGTGTATCTTTATAGGTAAAGAAACTTTCAAACATGGCAAATGTATTACCCTAGAAATGCATTAAAGATTTAATTTCAAAGGCCAAGTAAATAAAATGCAATATATACATATTACTATTATTATTACTAAGATGTTTCTGAGTATATAATTTCATTGTAGGGGTGGATTACCATCGATGTTTCTGGGTGGAAGATCTAGGTGTGAAAAGTGTAAACAACCATTTTAACAGGACTGTAGCTTTATTTTGTGTTGTGTTATGAGAGAAAGTATGGGTAATGCAGATAATGGTACTACTGACTGAAGCCAAAAAAGAGGAAACATTACAGGATGAAAAACAGTATTAAAATTTAGGGGAAAAATTAGACATTTGAAAATTACTACATTTAAGAGGAAATTTAATACTTTCTGAGAAAATATAAGGTCATGATAGGCAGATACAGAATATACTACTAAAACCATGTGTTTGGATGATTTGATAAATCTAAGATTAAAGAATCTTACTAACACAATCACAACATATAGAACATACTTAAATTTACAAATAGTTGATGAAAGAATGCACATATTTTCTAAAAAAAAATGAGGTGGAGTGCTCATAAGAAGAAAATGTGTATAATTGAAAGGAAAGATACATATTTCCTCCTATTCTGAGAAAAACCTCAAATATTCATGGCACATAATCACTTTATATTTATTAAGCACTGGGTGTTGGACTGTATATAACATTCTATAGGACATGCAAAGAATTTAATAAAAAATGCCTAAGTTTAGAGTGTTTACCCCTCTTCCCCTGCAGGATCCTAGGCCTGGGGATGTATATTAACCTCTCTATTTAGAGAAAAAACCTGAGAAGATAGTAGGAGACATGACACAATGAATAAGAGTTGAATAAGTACTAGCTTTGGCAAAACTACTTGTTTAGCCAGCTCATTGACTAGATTGAACTCAATCTAGACCATTCAGGAAACATTTTTTTTTCTTACCATTTTTTTCCAAAACCTTAATCGGATCTTTTCTAGCCTGGACAATATATCTTGCAAATGCCATCATTTCCTTTGTTAGAGTCTGGTGTTAGAACAATCACATTTGCAGATACTAAATCATATAGGAAAATCTATCATGAAAACTTAGATTCAGCTCATATTTCCTCACTATCAGTATCCAATTCAGTTCTGATTCACATATAACATATATATGGAATGAATATATATATACACACACACACATATATATATGGAGTATGAATATATAATCCAAAGTGCTCAACCACTTTGTCTAATACTTTTCGTCTGAGTTTTTCCTAATTTAGAGGAGGAAGGGCACAAGAGAGTTGAGAGGAAAATGGCAAATTCTGTCTTGACTAGTACTGGTGCAAATCTGGTTGTTGCTATCTGTGATAGAAGAGAAACCCTTGCCCTGACACTACATGGCATTTTTGAGAGTTTGTTGGATACTAACATTCATGCTCTGAAACAGAAATTACCACTCGGAGTTGCCTCCATATGGAGCCAAGGAGAAGGCAACTGCTGCAAAAGATGTAGAAGGTGGGGCACAGGTACATAAAACTGTAAAAGGAATTGCCAAGGGCCCTGAGCAGGACACCAACAATGTTAAGTAGAATCTCATGTAGGTAAGAGATGCTCTACCCTCATAGAGAATTTGTTATTCAAAGCAATGGGACCAGGGAGAGAAATTTGTGCTCCTGCCAATACTGGTTAGAAGAAACCCTACAGATGACCCATTTCTGCTGGGAGCCACAAAGTGGCTAAAAAAAAAAAAATAATCCTGCGTGAGGCCTAACTGTAAGAAAAGCTACAGCAAAGGCTGAAGAAACTGAAGGTGCAAAGCAGTTTCGAAGAATCCCCCAGCTGATCCTGTTTAGTAAAAATTCCTGAAATATGATTTCCTCTTCTATTCTTGTGCTTCTTTCCTGTCTGACATTTATGTGTGTTCTGAATCATTCTTGGCTCATAATATGGGAACCTTTTCAAATTCCTGAGGCTTCACCCAAGCATGGGCCATTACCTACTTGTAAACCGAAGCCCTTGTCAAATAGGTTGAAAATAATTGAACTATGCATTAAGAATTTTCCTAAGAATGGGAAGTTTCCCTTCAGAGGGGTAATGGTAAATATTACACAGAACTGCCACGTAAGCCTGGGGATTTTGTTGGACTTTGGTCCGCCCCCATGGAGACAGATTAGGGGGTGGTTTGGGTGTTGCCCATGGCCCAACAATTGTGGATACTATAAGGCAAGATATTTTTTTCTGCAATAAACGCTACCTGTTGGGACCCAGCAGATGGAAATTATCATTATAATTCGCAAAATTCTTTTAATATATAGATTTTATAATTAATAAAGATTTTTATAATAAGTAAGGTTTATTTAAGACAGCTTATGTTCCCACAACCTGCTATGGTCTGAGGTCAGCTTGACCTCAAAAGCAAGCCACGTGTGAATACCCCACTCCCCATTAATGGCTGTACATGCCTGCTAGAGGAGCACAATAGGTAGCTTAAGGCAAGAATATCTATCACCTTATGCCAAATCATTGTTAAAGTAAAAATTAAATACCTATTATTCTGCTTGCTATTTACTTATTTTCTAAGAATAAAAGTACAGTTTGTACGTAATCTTTATTTAAAATCTAAAACTAAAAGAATAGTTTGGAATAATAAATTAACATATATTATTGTTTTGTATAATCATGCACAAAAGTAAAATGTATAAAAGCTGATGCTCTCCTTTCAATAAACGGGTCATCTGCAGCACTTGCTGAGGGAGTTGGCTCCAATTCTTTCCACGCCTGTTTGTAGCCCCTCCTGCTGTTCATCGTCTCCTGGCTGCTGGGGCTGGACCCCGGCACATTTCTATTCTCAAATCCTTGTACATTTTATTTTAACTCTATGCTGACGTAGCTCCCTTAGATTCTAATTAAACTACAACCTGAGAAAATTTGTGCATAGTCAGTGAAAATAAGCTAGGGTCCCAACAGGTGCAATTCACCTTAAGGATTTGATTGATACTATCTCCATCCTCTAATATCTATTTGATAGTCTCCTCATCCTAGGGTAGCACTTCTGCCCATATTGAGGGCAATCAAGACATTCATATGAGAGAAGTGATTGCTACCAGTGTTCACGATTTTACCACTCTGTTTTTGCTGCAATTGCTCATTCACTGATAAAATTGGGCATTTGAGTACTCAGAGATACCCCAATAAATAATCTGATTGAAGATATTCCTCTATCCCCAATTATATAGCAGCAACCCTATCTCTTCACAATGCCCAGTACCAGTACTAGTATCTTAACTCTGCCTTTCGTGATTTTTGTTTTTTGTTTCAGCTGCACCCTTGGCATGTGGAAGTTCCCAGGCCAGGGACTGAACCTGTGCCGTGGCAGGGACCCAAGCTGTGGCATGACAATGCCCATCCCTAATCTGCTGTACCACAAGAGAATTCCATAGTAACTTTTTGTTTGCCTGCTGGTCTATCCTTGCACAAAATGTTCAGAGTGACAAGAGGCAGACTTAGCTTTAAATTTAGTGGAATTTTTCTCATTGTTTCCAGGTGGAAGTATTTTTTCCTCTGCAAACCAGGACCTCTAGAGTCAAGAATTTACACTTTCAAATATGGGAAGCATATATCCCCAATTTGGTCACTAGAAATATTAATAAGCAGGGCCACTCATATTTGTATCTCTTACTTTCATCATTCAGTTCTAAGTTCAATATTGTAAGGGAGAAAAAAAGTTTCCCTTTTTTCCCTTGATGTTCTTTGGCTAATCACTATATTAAATTAATCAAAAATAGATTAACAGGATAAAAACATATTCAACTTCATTATACAGGAGGCCCCCAAATACGAGGCTCAAAGAAGTGACCGAAGAAGGCAGCTTTTGTACCTTTTAGACAAGGAAACAATACATTTGTGAAGACAAGTATAGACAAGACAAAGGGGGTAGGGTTTAGGGTAGCAAATAGTGAATAAATAGCAAGGTTTGTTTATACACAGTCTTATGCTAAATTCCCTATCTCTGGTGATCAGAATGGCTTCTACCCTGGTATAGAGAGGATACCATTCACAAGAGAGATTTATTTTCTGTTTTCCAGGGGGACAAGGAGGTTTAGAGTGTCCTTTTTGCCCTGGTTATCTCTTAAGTAAACTCAGCTTAATCAATATGCCAAAGTGCGTATCTGGGGTGTTCCATTCGGCTCCCATTCAGGATGTTCTACCTCCTAAGGACATAGCATCATAAAATGGCCTTTGAAAGGAGAAATACACTGAATATTGAAGAACAGGTTTGGTGCACACAGGTTGCTGTCTCTAAGCTGGCAACACCTTTAAGAATACACCTTGAAGGAGTCCTATGTTGTTGGAGCAGTGAATTCGACAGTCATATACCCACTGTCACTCATGTGCCTTTATGTGGTCCCTTTGTCGAAGGCAGTTAATCAGACTCTATTGAAGTAAACAACTCTGCTTTCAGATCTGTTAACTTGAGCACTTGGACAGGACAGCCATATTTGTATTCATGTCAACACTTGTCCAAATAGTGTATTGCTTTATCCAAGGTGGAAAGGGTTCTATGTAATGAGGCTGTTGGGCTATTGAACAGACCTCAGTCTCTAGCTGGCTGTGGCTGGAAGCTACATTCAACTTTTACCATGTGACCTTTCCAACATGGTTACTTGCTTCATCAAAGACAGCAAAGCGGGGAAAAAAATAAAAAGGCAAAAGGGATTCTTTTAGTTAGACTGAAGTCACAATCCTTTGAATCTAATCAAGGAAGTGACATTTCCTAAATACTAAACTATTGGTTAGAAGTATTTCAAGGAAAGTAATTATGGGAGTTAGCTGACAGGATTCTAACCTTACATAATATATTCATTTTGCTGTGACCCCTTCTATGATATTTTTGATTCCTTCTTTCATGTTCTAAGTAAGCATACTTAGAAACTGTTTCATTATTTAAAGTGGGATTTTTTTTTCGACTTCCAAGAATCATTTTATCATTAGATTGACTGACAGTAATTTATCATTAATTCCTGAGTCATGGCAGAGTAGCTGAATGTCAACAAATTCTTCCTCATCAAGATTATGTTGAGATATAGCTAACATATCATTGTATTAGTTTCAGGTGCACAACATAATTTTTTACATTGTATATACTGCAAGGTGATCCTCCCCAAAGGTCAAGACAGCATCTATCACCACACATAGCTACAGGTTTTTTTCTCGTGATGAGACTTTTCAAGATCTATTCCCTTAGCAACTTTCAAACATACAACATGGTATTAAATATAATCATCATATGTACAACATTACATCCCCAGGACATTTTTTAACTGGGAATTTGTAACTTTTACACATGTGCCCACGCTTCACCCCCCGCCTCTGGCAACCACCAATCTGTTATCTGTATCTCTAAATTCTTTTATTTTTTTATTTTTAGATGCCATACATAAGTGAGATCATATAACATTTGTCTTTCTCTGACTTATTTCACTTAGCCTAATGCCCTCAGGGTCCTCCCATGTTGTCCCATCCACATTAATATTCTACCCCCTTTGATTCAATTTCCCGAAAATCTATGTTCAGGCATGTGTACCTTGTTTGTTCAGGTCTGAATTATCTAGGGTCTGCAATTCCTTTCGAAAAAAGTTGCTCTCCTTCTTTATCAGATTCAGTACTTGGTTATGTTGAAACTTGCCCCTTGTTTTTGTTTTGCGGGCCAGGAATGAAGTTAAGCAGACAATTAAGAGGAAAAAACACACTGCAACTTCTTTAGTTCCATTTTTTGGAGTTTGCTTACCGTTTTGAGTTCCGCAGTTTCTGCTCCCGTCTGCTCCACATCTTAACCATCTGACACAAAAGCCCGAATGCTTCTTCATTTGGTTCTGGTGGGAAGTTCAAACCACTCTCAGAAAGCCTCACCTTAGCCCCTCCCCATCACCACTGTAAAATCTCCAAGCCAATCTCTTTTCCAGGACATTTTGGGACCTTCTTTGGAACTGTCCTGCTATCTCCAGTAAATCTCAATATATGAGTAATAAACCTTCTCATGCCTTCTTGATGATGAGTGGTGTCATCCAGTATTGATATCAAAATTAAATTTTGGTCAGTAGTCCATACTGACTCTACCATATGGCTGCAATATCAGGCCATTTCGGGAGGCCCAGGAGATTGTGCGTCTAGGCATTCAGGTGAATGTTATTTATATAATCACACTCATGATCCCAATTCTCTATTAGGACAACTGATTTTGATGTGGGAGGTCTGGCCCAGTTTTCAAATCAGCTTTCTTTAAATGTTTGCAAGTTTTGTCACTCTTACTTTAAATTCTATGTCTAATCTTCAGCTATATTTACCTTTATGCTGCAAATGATAAAGTTCTCTTAAATACTGGATGGAGGTTGTCTGACTTTCACACTTTAAGTTAGTGATTGAGCAACTCATGTTTATCATTTTCTCTCCTCAATGCATCAGTATAATCCAGTAACAATCACCTATTCCCATAGTCCTTATATGTACTGCGGTTAAGTCAGAGCACTTCTTTCCATTTGTGTATCACCAGAGTGGAGACGCTTAGCAGTTTTAAACCTGAATCATGCTAAGGGCTATTGACAATCCATCTGTCACCAATGACTGGTTCCTCATTTCCATCTCACTGGCAAGTGATCCAACATAGAATGCAATCATTATAGTCTACTTCTTTGACCGTTATTGGTGCCAAGTGTTTTGGATTGTTTTCTCTGAAAGCAGAGTCTAAACCAGGGATTCAGGTGAAAGTGATTTTTTAAGAAAGTGCTCTCAGGAAGAACCAATAAGGCATGGAGGAAGCAGGATGGAGAAAGAAAAGGAGGCAAGCAAGCAAGGGTTTAATTTCAGATGAAGTCTCAGACTCAGATCCAAAGGGAGCTTCAGACCAAAAATTATACCTGAGAATTCTTCCTGCCATGAAGCAATGTGCTGGGCATTTGTTTTTCCACTTCACTTAGTCTTTAGCTTCAGGAAAAGCAGTGTGTGTTGAGGGTGGGGTAAAATTTCCAGGCGCTTCTGGATTCCAAGCCTGCAAAGAAAGCAATTAAAATGTCCAGAGAAAATCTTCTAGAAGCCCCAATGAGAGAGAAAAAAAACATACAGAACATGAGGGATTGTCTGTATAGCTAATTAAGAATTGGAGGGAATCTAAGCAGAGCATCAACATTCTCTGCCATGATGATACTTACTGAAGCGTTCCTATATGATACATAGTTTACCTAGAATATAATCGCCCTGATATACTTATATTCTACCTAGTATACTTATCAGAAACTTAGCAAGAAATGTCCAAACCGAAGTGAGGATAATAAGATAGTATTAGCATGACCCTATCGTCACAAACCTAATTTTGCTAAAAATCTGCGTAAGTTTTCTGTTCTAGATTTTATTTTTATTTTCCAATTAATGTGTTCCTATTTGATGATCCAAATTACCTCCAGAGCTTCTGGAAAATTCTACTTCATGCAGTTATTTCTTGCTCTTTTATTGGTAGACCAATCAACTGACAAGTTTTGTCACTAGTCCACAATTACCAGTCCAGTCATTCCTGGTTTAGCAAATGATGTTTTGTAGAACTGAATCAGTCCCTCGAATACTGTGGCAAGACCTTCATAGTGACAGTTTGCTCTTCCTGTTTTATCTCATGATTTTTGGTATCTATGGCAAGAAGCTTCCTCTTCACATGAAAATATTGAATGTTATATTGGCCTATCTTTGTCTAGCATTAGTGCACAGCAGATAACTTAAACTTCAGATGACAAGAATATAACAGGGAACGAAATATTTAATGTGATGATAGTTAATTTTACATATCAACTTGATGGGGCTAAGGGATGCCCACATAGCTGGCAAAATAGTATTTCTAGTGTGTGTCAGGGAGTCTCTGGAAGAGATTAGCATTTGAATCAGTAACCAAGTAAAAAAAAATTGCCCTCACCACTGTGGGTGGGCATCATCCCATCCATTGCAGACCTGAATAAATTTAAAAAGGTGGAGGGAAGGCAAATTCATTCTGAGCTGAGACATCCCTCTTCTCTTGCCCTTGGACACTGTCTCTCCTGGATCCCAGGATTTCAGACTCAGAACAGGATTACCACCATCACACATTTATCCCTCAAATATTCATCAGTTGATTGATTAACATAAAAATTATGGGCTATCCATGCAACAGAACTTTTGAGTGAAGAACATTTTGTTTTGAAAAATTTCACTTAACTTGCAGAGCGATACATCCTTTCGAAGACTCAATTTATTTGAGAGAACAGTTGAAACCTAAAAGACAAATTTTCAAGTTCCCACTGGGTTTCCTCAAGAATATATTTGAAATTCCAGAGGAAAGCAAACAAAACAGTACTTTTTCTCAAAAATAATACTGATAGCAGAAGGAAAAAAATACCTAAGGGAAATAATACACTTTAGTAGCTTTTGTATATTCATGCCATTTATAGAGTATATTTTCAGGAGCTCTTGGAGACAATTGCTAGTAGCACTCCTTCAATTTATAATTCTCAAATATTTGTCACCTAAACAAATGAAAATCAAAATCATAGGGTTATTGTTGATGCATTTTCTCCCACCAGACCACATGTATAAATTTACGTTTCACCCCTTTGTGTCACAAACCAACAAATAAGGACAATAGGAAGATGTGGGGTGCCCAATGAGAGACTAGTTATGAGCACTCCCTAAGAAGAGGACAAAATGATGCTGTTTCTTAGGTGTAGGGACTCCATGAATGTTGATAGACCAGTCCCTGAAGGTGAACATCTCATGTTTCATCTTGTTCTGCCTCTAACATAAGTGGTGTTCTTCCTGGTGTGAGAAAATCTTAGATTTTTGGCCAAGAGAGATGATATTTTAGCCTCATTTGATGAAAGATATGCTTTTACCCAGTGTTAGTTATTTCTCCTGCAGATTTAGCCCTTGGCAATACTTCCTGTAAAACCAGTTGATTGAACAAGTTGAACTTTACCAGAAAAGCGTTATTTATTTTTTAGCACACTGAAGAAAACCCTCAGCCTGACTTTCTTTGTCACTGGCAGATAATATAGATTCCCTTCCCTTTCTGATTTTAGAGCCAAGATATTTTCAGATATGTAGTAATATTAATAATAAATTTTCAACTCCTCATTCAGTTGGAATGTCTCTTATTACATTAACTGTAATAACCTTTCGCATCTTTGGTTCCATAGATTATTAACAATTTTCCTTTACTGTCTAAAGTTCTAGGGGTGATACAGGTGATGAACACATTAGAAAAAAAAAAAAAACTTGTCCTCTCTAGTGCTTTTCTAACTTTGACTCATGGGTCTGCCTGGGCTTATATTTAATGTGACACCAGTACGTGTTCCTTTGTCATCAGTGACAATTACATCTTAATCACCCCTCAATGCAATAATACTCTTTATTGATGTCTAAAAATTTATTCAACCCTATTCTCATCCGAAAGGTGGAAATACTTTAAAAATTCAGAATTTTTATGAACACAGTGGAATTAAGTTTGTCATCTCTCTTCTTTTTCCCTGATCAATTTGACTAGAGGTTCATCAATGTTGCTAATCTTTGAAAGCAAAAACAAAAGCATTCTTTTTGCCTCATATTTTTTCTGATGTTTTCCTGATTTTTATGTTATTGAATTCCACTCTGATCACTATTATTTTCTTTTTTTCTACTTACTGTATTTTAGTTTGGTCTTAATTTCCTGGTTTCTTTAGGTGGATTCTGATGTCATTGGTTTCAGACAACTTTTTTTCTGATATTGGTTTAGTGCTATGCATTTCCTTTTAAGTACTGTTTTAGCTACATCCCCAAGTATTGTTATGTTGTTTTTTAATCTTCTTGAATCTTTTTCATTTTCTAAATATTATTGTAGTATTGATTTCTAATTTAAATCTGTTGTGTTGCATTTCTCACAGTAGCTACTAAAATTAATGCCAAATGGGTCATAGACCTAAATGGAACACCAAAGACTGTAAACATTTTGAGAAAAGAAAGGAAAAACCAAAATCCTTTTGGCTTTGGGTTATGTAGTGATTTCTTACCGAGGACGTGAAAAGTATAGCCCAAAAGAAGAAAAATGTTAAATTGGACTTGATCAAAATTTTAAAGTTCTTGCTGTATATCTATTTGTAATTTCTTTAAAAATCAAAGTCCCAGGGAGTTCCCATCATGGCTCAGTGGTTAACAAATCCATCTAGGAACCATGAGATTGCAGGTTTGATCCCTGGCCTCGCTTAGTGGGTCAAGGATCTGGCATTGCCATGGGCTGTGGTGTAGGTCGCAGATCCTGTGTTGCTGTGGCTCTGGTGGAGGCCAGCTGCTACAGCTCCAATTATATCCCATCTGAGAACCTCCATGTGCCATGGGTGAGGCCCTAAAAAAGACAAAAAAAAAAAAAAATCAAAGTCCCAGATGAATAAAATAGATGATCTCTCTGGCTTTGAAATAGCTCCATCCTGCATATGACTTTTGCTCCTCTTTTGTGGGGGACATGCTCTTGGCCCGCAGGGAATATGATTCATTATTTGCTTATTCAGTGTTCATGGTGATTTTATAGACCATGATTTTCATGAATAAGAAGAATTGACTCTGTGTGTGTTTACTCTAAAAAATTGACCATTTGAGTAAATATTTTTTTCAAAGCTTCAAAGAAGAAAAATAATTGCCTCCAGCCCAGAATCAAACTTTCTTTCTTTCTTTTTTCCTTTGTGGAGTTTTTCCTCACCTCATAACAAAATGCTATTTTTTTCTTTGATCTCCATTTGCTATTTCTCTCTGTGCTTCCTACCTGCAAACATAGGTCCCAAGTGCAAGATAGACTTACCACTATACAAACATTTGCTTTAGTTCACTTCCTGGCTTAAAATCCTCAGTGGCTTATTTCGTCATTAAAATAAAATTTACACATCTCATTTTGATCAATAATGCTCGGCATAACCTAGGCCTTATTTAAATCCATCTCCCCCACAAGCCCATTTTCCTACTGGTTTTAGCAACACTTGTTTTTAACAATGAACGTGAGAGCAGGGGGTCTCTTTTGAATAAGATGTGGTTATCTTGGGAAGACATTACTAGTTATTTGTGAGAGGCAGAGTGAGTAACAGAGTCTTGGAATAATGAAGAATATGGTTTTTGAGGAGAAAAAACTTTTCAGATGAATGTAAAAAAAATAAGGTGGATTTTTAATAGTTACTGTGCCTATTTTAATTATTTTTTTTCATTCATTGAACAGATATCCATTCATATTAACTGATTGACAACTATGTGCCAGACGTATATTTAGTTTTGCAAAAAGCAAAGGGCATTTAGAATCCCTGTGCTCCATCAAGTTGAAAGTGCCTGATTACTAGAGTTCCCGTAGTGACTCAGTACTACCCATCTAGCATCCATGAGGACAGAGATTCAATCGCTGGCCTCACTCAGTGGGTTAAGGATCTGCTATTGCAGTAAGCTATGGTGTAGGTCTCAGACATGGCTCAGATCCCAAGTTGCTGTGGCTGTGGTGTAGGCCTGCAGCTACAGTTCTGTTTCTACCCCTAGCCTGGGAACTTCCATTTGCCATGGGTGCAGCCCTAAAAAAGACCAAAAAAAAAAAAAAAAAGGAAAGAAAAGAAAAGTACCCAATTTCTAATTTGTAGAATTTTTCAGATATATGGCTGGACTTCAGCTTTCTCATTTTACAAATGAGAAGAATCACACTTTTATGTTCTCATAGGAATAAGTTAAAAGTTCAGCAAATCAGAATCTGCCATAACATAAGAGTTTAGTCAATGTTAGATATATTCATTTCATTTTAATTCTTTTCTAAAGAATATAAATGTGGTTTTGAAATCCAACATAAGGCAATTTGGCTAAGCATAGCTACCAAAGATCTTTTGGTATCAAAATGTAACTATTAAAGAAGTTACAGTAAGTGAAAGATTTGCTGCTCCACAACGTCATATCCACATTGTAATGAAAAAAATCCAGAACAAATTTTTATATATTGTTTGCATATAATATAAATAGTCAGGATTCTCATTATGGTTCAGTGGGTTAAGAACCCATCATAGCGTCCACAAGGATGTGGGTTTGATCCTTGGTCTCGATCAGTGAGTTAAGGATCCAGCGTTGCTGCAAACTGCAGTGCAGCTTGCCAATGTGACTTGGATTCTGTGTTACTGTGGCTGTGGTTTAGCCTGCAGCTGAAGCTCTGATTTGACCCCTAGCCTTGGAACTTCCTTATGCTGCAGCTGTAGCATAAAAAGGAAGAAAAATATATAATAGAAATGATTTTACAACTTGTTTTCTAGGCACAGGGAAGTCCCAGCCCTCTTATGTATGTCCCTTACTATCTTGAAAATAAGTTTTAGAGGAAGATGTCAAGATTGAAGATGTAAGCTTAGCCACACTTTAGCAAATAATATCCAGAATTTATAAGTGGCCAACAGACTTTTAGGGACTTAATGTAAAGAATCTTCCCAAAAGATAAAGAATGAAGCCCTCTCTAGATTCTTGTAATATTCCTGCAAGGATGAGGAATGTCATAAAAATATTATAGTCAACTCCCACTTATTTCATTAATACCAATCCTTTGAAATCATTCCACAAACATTTCTTCTTACATGATGAATGCAAACTAGCATTATTAACAGAGATATTACAAATATAAATACCTGTGGTAGCCTCTGCTGGAATGTGGTCTTTTAGTGCCTTTTTTCTTGAATACCTCTCCTGGTTGATTTATTAGGGAATTACATTTTACTGTGATTTTTTTTTTCTTCACAAGCTCTGAGTTGCTCTAAACTAAGCAAAATAGTCATAAACTATAATACTAAATACTATGGTTATATCTTAGGTGTATTACAGGTATCATTAAGTCTGGGCTCTATTTGATGATTTTTGAATGAATGTTTTCATTTTTAAAATCATTTGCATGCATATGGAAGAATCTTTGAGTGATCTAAAAGACTGTAGAATGAAATACTAGTCTCCTTCTTACAGTGTCTCTAAATAGTCTTCTGATTTTCAGTTGTGTGTTAGTAGTTGTATAAGTTTTCAGAGGAATTTTAAATATATGCCTAATGTATAATACAATATATAACATATAATTTTATATGTAGTGAACATACACAAATATTTAAATATATATGCTCCTGCACTAAGTCTAATATGAAATAAAATTGAAAACTTCCATTGTTTTTTGATGTGTATTATTCTTCTGCAATTTTGCAAGTAAACTGTTGGAAATGTTATACTGTCTAAATTTATAGCTTCTATACTGTACTTACTTTTTCTTTCAGGCCAGTATCTACTTTTTATTTTTGAGTGATGCAAGCATAGAAAGACTTTCATACAGTTCTTTATTTCCCTTCTTTGATCCCCTATATTTGATAATAGTCTATTTTATTAAGTATATATAAATAACAATGTAAAATAATCATTAAAAAACAAATAATATGCTATAAGAAATCAAACTCTGGGAATTCCTGTTGTAGCACAGTGGAAACAAATCCAACTTGTATCCATGCGAATGTGGGTTTGATCCCTGGCCTCACACAGTGGGTTGGGGATCCAGCATTCCATGAGCTGTGGTGTAAGTCTCAGACATGGCTCAGATCCCAAACTGCTGTGGCTGTGGCATAGGTCTGCAGCTATGTTCTGTTTCTACCCCTAGCTTGGGAACTTCCATATGCCATGGGTGCGGCCCTAAAAAGCAACAACAACAAAAAAGAAAAGAAAAGAAATCAAAACACTTTGGCAAGGAGTTCCCATTAAGCCTCAGCAGAAATGTACCCAAATAATATCCATGAGGTTGCAGGTCCCATCCCTGGCCCCACTCCATGGGTTAAGGATCAAGCACTGCCATGAGCTGTGGTGGAGGCTGCAGACATGGCTTGGATCTGGTGTGGCTGTGTCTGGCAGGTAAAGCTCCTATTTGATGTCTAGCCTGGAAACTTCCATATGATGTAGGGGAGGCCCTAAAAAACAAAACAAAACAAAAACAAAAACTCTTTGGTGGAGGGCACAAATGTATATGGAAGATTTGAAAATATTTCCATGCTTATATCATTCAAAGTAGGAAGTGGATGCTGTATACTACAAATTTTACCCAACCCACTCACATTTCTGGTTGAATCCTAACTCACATATGTATAGAAATGAGTAAAAGTAGCTCAACTAAATAATTAAGTAATAAGTACCTACTCTATAGCACAGGAAAATCTACTCAATAATTTGTAATAACCTATACTGGAAAAGAATCTATAAAGGAATGGGCATATACATATGTATAATTGGTTTACTTTGCTATACACCTAAAACTAACAAAACGTTGTAAGTCAACTATAATCCAATAAGATGTGTAAAAAGTAGCTCAGAGGACAAAAAGTTTTTAATTGATAATAGAGCTGAACCCAAGTAAAAGGAAAGTAGTCCAAGTTTTAAGGATACTGTTGGGCTAAAATAAAATAAAAACATATCAGAAAAAAAAAAAGAAAATCTGGACTCCATAATTCACTATCACTTTAAAAATATAAATTCAATGTTACCTCAAATGTAAAGAACCAAAACAAACAAACAAATGAAAACCTTTCAAAGAAAAGAAAATACACTGAGACTGATCCTTCTATGACATAGACTTTGAAATTATTAGACAAAAATTTTGAAGGTGTTATTATGACTATCTTCAATGAAGTGAAATAATCTATGCTCCAACAAATGAAGCATTTGGGAAATCAGGTAGAAAAGTAGCATAATTTTAGAAAGCCAAGATGAATATTTTGAAATGAAAAATATTGGCAATAAGTAATTTATTGGATAGAATTAAGAATAAGTGAATTTAAAGATAGATTTTTGGAAACAGTCCACTGTTAAGAACAGAGATAAAACAATCGGGAAGTGATATCTGTACCTATTAGACAAAGTTAACCAGTCCAACATACATGTAATTACAAGCACAAAAGAAGAGTAAGGAATAGAGTGGGGGGTGGATCTGTATAAACAAAGGCTAAATACCCTGAAAGGAATTAAAAGGAAAATATTTTCACAAATACAATCTACTGAGAATAAACATGAAGAAGCCAAAATTGAGACACCTCCCTGTCCTACTCTTGAAAGTCAAGGATCAATAGTAAGTGTTGAAGGCAGCAAGACAAAAATGGTGCAATAACAACCAGGGGATATGAAGGAAGACATTTTTCAATATGAGAGAGTGAAAAACAAAAACAACCCAGAATTCTAAATCTGGTCTGTGCCAGTGATCACATTCTTGCTTCTCAGATGCAAATGTACCCTGTCTTGTGCTGTGAACACTTGGACATTTCTTCCTTTTCAGCCTACATGATGTTAAATTTTGTTAGTAAACTAGTGCTGAAGGGACACAGGGAAGGAAGGGCTTCTCTTTCTGGTTTTAGTGTGCTTTTCTCTCATAAACCTCTGGCAATGGAATGGCTTGTGTGACACCCAGTGTAGTTCATTCTCAGTGAGTAATATTAGCTGCACTCACATACTCAAGTTTGCAGGAAGTTCTATACTTTCTGCAGCTGGCTTCTCTCTGTTGAATTAGTTGCATCTCCTGTGGGTTGTTGTGCTAAGAAGTCACTGTCAACCCCCTGGGATGGCTGGAAGTGAATTCAGTGACACAATCCAGTGGATTTTCAGTAAGTCCCATGGTCAACAACACTGCCAGTTTCTTGGGTAGTTCAGCAGTAGCCCTCCACAGGCAATTTTTAATGAGTACTTCATGTTCTCCAGTGGGCTCCCTGGCAGGTTGAATATCACAAACTGTGGTTGGCTTCCTGGTGAATCTGTAGGTGCTCACGTGGCTTCCTATAAACTTTAATCGCACAAGCCAAAGTATGGTTCTGTCACATTTTGTCTAAACACCAGCAAGTGGCCTTGTTGCTAGTGGTCTCCTGCAGTCAGCTGGCATCCCAGTGAGAAAATTTTCTGCCTGTAAATTCTGACTGAAGATTCCCTACCCACCACTTTGGTCCATCAATTTTGGTCCTTCAGTTTTGGACCAATTGGTAGCCTGGAAAAGTTTCAGTGAACTTCTCTGCTATCCAGTGGGCTGAAAACACATCCTCCAATAAGGTCAAATTCTAACATTGTCAAAGGTCCCCACTTCAAATAGTTCCTATTCTTACAGTTTCATTTTACTCACTCATAGTAGATAATTTCTTATAGACAGTTAATAATTCTTGACATATCACCCTCTCAGTACAAATTATTATGGAATTTGTATATCCTGGATGATAGGGACTTGGTGCAATGACTGGTCTTACAAGAGAGTCCTGCAAATCTTGGGTTTGGAAAAGCTTCAGACATGCTCTTCCCTTGACTGCAGTGTAGAACCAACTGCCGATGGGAAATGGGGTACTGGTACTTGATGGCATATACTGGTATCAATTAATCAGGCGACTGCCTATTGTAGATTAAGATAAATTACCAACGAAGCAAGTTTCTCAGGAGTCTTAATGGTTACTTAACTTGATGGTGTTGGCAATAATGACGACCACGAAGACTCCAGTATGAGATGGATTCTGGCAAATGCACTATAGTATTTACTTTAAAAAGGGAAGTTAAGACCCATTAACACAGCACAAGTGACGGCTTTTGAGTGAGAAATCCTCAATGACAACCCTTAAAGAATCTCTTACTGCCTTTAGACACAGAACTGATATTGTGAGAAAAGAAACACAAAATTTAATTGTGTTGATAGTTGAATTACATCTTAGTTGAACTGATAGTCTTACCAAGATTCCCATGAAAAATTAAAGTATTGATTGAGGCAGAATGGGAACCTGAAACTTAGAATGGGACTGTCTGGTGGACCCATATGAAACTGATAATCTCAAACTTTTAAGTCAGTCTTATTATCTTTTACCAATGGAAGCTTGGAATTGGCATCTGAGGAAACTATCTTTGATTGTTTGAAAACCCTATGAAGACATTACTAGAGTATAAGCCATAAAAAGTACATGGATATTATCCTCAAGACCAGCCAGAACATTCCCTTTTTCCACTAGACCCATAAGTAAAATCAAAACTCAGTATGCCTTAAGAGTATGAGTACATATTACAACCCAGTTGAAGATAACTTACTCACCAAAAGAATTGCAATACTTTGTTAATACACATCTGCAGAAGAATACGACTGGGGTGGATTCTAATGCGGAAAGATCAATGAAGTTAAAATATAACACAAAACTGGACCGAATTCAACCATATGCATGCACTTAGTAGAGATTCCAGATTTTATTATTTGGCTCCAAAGTTGGAGGTAGCTCTAAATTTTAATTGTTTGATTAACTGAAACTTAGATAAAATTTAGTTTATTGAGTTTGAGATGCCAGAATTTCCCTGGCGGCATGTAGAGAAGGAGATCCAAAGGGTTTGGGATTAGAATGTATGCCTGCATATATTTTCTATGTGTTGGAACTCACTCACCACAATTACATTTCATAAGAGGGCTTATAAGATTACCTTTACTAACACATTGAAAAATACAATTGTGATGGAGCAATATACATCCTTTAGATTTTTGGCTGCTCTCCTTTTAGGGAAGATAAAACAATAGGGGATGTGGCTGTTGTGTTAGGAGTCCCTGACTTGAATAGGGTGATAGGATCCTAGAAGAGCAGAAGCAAAGTGGCAGCACTTAATCAGTGAAGACTAGCTTGGCAAACTTACCATGAAGGGAAGCAGGGACACAATGAGAATGTCTTGGCCTGTGTAGACCTTGGTAGTGTTGAATCGAAGTGTCCTTAGGGATGAAATATATGCATGGTCTACTAGACTATTTCTTAATCTATGGAAGAAGAAAAGCTTCAGAATGGTTGGGACTTGGAAGTAATGTTTGACTAGAGGAGGAATGAGGGTATTTTCTGGGGTTATAAAAGTGTTCAGGAGTTCCTGTCGTGGCACAGTGGAAATGAATCCTACTAGGAACCATGAAGTTGCGGATTGGATCCCTGGCCTCGCTCAGTGGGTTAAGGATCTGGCATTGCCAAGAGCTGTGGTGTAGGTCACAGATGAGGCTCAGATCTGGCGTTGCTGTGGCTCTGGAGTAGGCCAGAAGCAACAGCTCCCATTAGACACCTAGCCTGGGAATATCCATATGCCATGGGTGCCGCCCTAAAAAGACAAAAAAATATTCAATATCTTGTTTAGTATTTTAGTTACATGTTGCATACATTTATCAAAAATTAAGGCATGCACTTAGGTTACATGCATTATACTGTATGCTAGTATTATCTCAATTAAATCATAAAGTATTACATCTATAATAAATTTATATAGCTCTTTATCATTCCTATTGGAAAATACTATTATATCTTTTCCAAGACATATTCCCATTTCACCCATGCTTGCTTGTTATCACCTCAGATCATTTACCCCATTAAAAAATTGCATTCTACTCCAATCACACTTGTTCTTTTTCCACTTCTTTCAACATGTCAAGTAACTCCCAAATCAGGTTTTTTCATTTAATTTTCATACCTACAATATTCTGCCCTTAATGTTGATAACATTAAAGATAGTAAAAATACTACCTGATACTATGAGTTAATGTTATAAGCTTCACACTTCAGTTGGTGTATGCTAACATCATTACCTTTATATAGATATGAAGGATGTAGCCTGAGGTACTAGTTAAAATTCCCAAAGTTATCCAACAATAAGTGACAGAGTCATGATTCAAAGGCAGGCAGTTTGGCTCCAGAGAAAAACATCTAATCAGCTGTCAATATTGCTGATTCATTCAAGTCTCTGCCTAATGTTACTTTATCAAGAGATATTCTAATCTGAGTTTCATTATCCCTCTACTTCTTCTTATGACTTATATTTATCATAAATGGTATTAACACCTAACACACTAGATTTATGTATTTTTTTTATCTACCACTTCTACAAGAAGTTGAGCTGCATAAGAGCTAGAACATCAACTATTTTATTATCGGCTAGATCCACAGTGCCTAGAACAGTGCCTGGTTACTTGTACGTATTCATTGTGATCACTGAATTAATTTTGTGGAATAGTACTATATGGTATTATTACAGCAATTTAAAAAATAAGTTTTAAAATAGTAGAGCTTTGCTTCATGTCATACAATGATAAGTTAACGAGTATCTTGGGAATATGAAAATGGTTTATGTAATATCAAAAAACATAGTGCTCTTAAGCTTTTCCAAATATTGTTTGTTAGTATAATTTTATGTCTTCTTAATCAGTCCAAGCCTATCAAATTATTCCATGATGGGTCTCTGACCCATGGAAATTCATATGATTTTAATTTTCTCATGTCTCTATACAACAATTTCGCCTATTCTTTAGCTCTTGATTTTTTTCAGCTTTATTCTGTATTCTGATATCCTAGATACCGGTTTTGTCACCCTAATAGAATGTTAAGCCCATCAAAGCTGGCATATGGTATAATGCTGGTATAATACAAGAACATCCCATAAAATTTATATATTTTACATAGAAGACAATCTGTATAAAGTTGATGTAACCAAATATTTTGAGCTTGGCAGTGACCCCAATACAGTGAGATTGACAATGACCCCAAAACTTTGGAAACATGTCTGCACGTGGCAAGTTCTGCCTTCACTGTGAAAGTCAAAACCTCTGAAGAGAAAGGAGCAAAAGTACATTTATTCATAAATATATAGGGTAATGATTAAAAGCAATGACTATTACCATTCTTTGGTATGGAATTGTTTTGCTCCTTCATCCTATAGCCACCACATTTTCTCAGTCTTCCTAAGGAACTTTCCTTTAAGAAAGTAAATTGCTTTGAGTTTGAAGGAAAGAACACAAAGCATATCATGCAGAAGTATTGTGCCTTAGCACCCTCAAGTGAGACTGTATTGGACATATTATTAAAACCAAGGTATGAGCTACAAGAAGAGATTTGAAAAATAGTTGGGTTTTTAATATTTCATGAGTAAATCAATGGTTCATAAGGGCAATTTGAATATTATGTTAGCTACTCTGAGTCCTATTTAAATATTCTATTTTATCATGCAGTCAATCTGTTTAGGTTTAGAACCCAAGCCATATCCTACTTTTGTGGCCTGAGGTTCCAGAGATAATTTACTTTCAGAGCCTTTGCGGTGCTATTTTGGCCAGCTTGGTTTGTCTTGCTATTGTCCCTCCTACTGACCTATGCTGCTTCCTCTTCTGGGGGATGAAGATGCATCTCAGGAATGCCACCTCATGCTTCCAGTGAGGGAAGAAAGTCTTTAGCTCCTGGAGCCAGGCACTATTTATCCCTTTGCAAGAAGGGTTAGACTTTTAAATCAAACACTTTGAATAGAAATTGTGAGAAGTGAATATTGCACATTTTTAGAAAATGTCTTGCCTTTCTACAGTTTGAATGTTACCATTTCTTTTCAGATTACAGTTGTAGATTAATTATACTTTACAGATCATGAATAAATCACCTTGATTTTTAAAATAGAGGATTCACTAGGCACTAAAGACTATTCTCTTTGGTAGTTCCTGCTGTGGTGCAGCAGGTTAAAGATGCAGCATTTCTGAGGCTTGGATTCAATCCCTAACTCAGGAACTTCCCTATGCTGTGGGTGGGGCAAAAAAATTCTCTTTGAATTTTTGTTTTGTTTTGTTTTCATATTAGGATGTATAGAGGGAGATAGGAAATTAAATTTACAAGGTAGCTCTCTTAAATTTTTATGACCGGGTCCCCAAAGCGTAATCAAAATAAGAATAAAATTTCGCTTACCATTGTAAAGGAAAATAGACAAAATAGGACACAGAGATAACTGTATCCATGTGCCAGTCTCTAAGAACATGCTGTCTAGTCAGTAACACTTGACTGTCGCCAAAGATAATGACAATGCCATCATGACTGTGGGCCAAGGCTTGTTTTGAGTCCATTCCAAAACATAAATGAAGAGGAAGCATTTCAATAACCAACAACACAGAAGGATGGAAATACTGATCCTATCTAGTTGTGGGATTATATTGTACATAAATAAGACAAAACTTACAAATTCCACTTGGATTCTCAAAAAAATGTTTTCAGAAGCAGTGGTATAAGAAATCTTATTGAACAGAGAATTAGGCAGGGTTGAGGCATCATAGATCCTCAATATTTCAAAGAGCAAAGTACCACATTGTATTAGAACCTCCTGGTAAAATCAAGGGGAAAACACAACTGAGTTAATAAAGTGACTTCACAAGAGACAAGGCTATAGTAACGATTTTTGTCATTGCTCAACGTGGAAGCCATCTCAGAACTTCCAGTTTGCTAAGCACCTCTTTCCCATGTGTTTCCACAGTACCTGTTGTTTTAACACATTTGGGCTTAAATGTATTTAAAACACATTGGGCAGCTTACAAACAACAGAAATGTATTAATAGGTTCTGTAAACTGGAATTCAAGATTGGAACACCAAGTATAGTTAACTGAGTTACAAACTTCTCATGTAGCCTGACAAGTTGGAGTTTAAGTGTCTCTCTGGAATCTCAAAGGGCATTCATCCCATTCATAAGGGCTTTATCTTCATAATCTAATCCACTTCAAAGGTCCCATCTCCTGATACTATCATCCTGGGTTAAGTTTCAACAGATGCATTTGGGGAGACATCAATATTCAGACTGCAGCACTTGTAATATGCATCCCTTTATACAGTAATAAAAATATTGTAATAAACATCCATTTGTTTCACAAGTGTGTTTTGCTTATAGTCAGGAAACCATTATTCATGCTTATATCTTCAGTATCTAGCTTAGCATCATTTACACCAAGCATATGGAAAAATATTTGCTGTATCAATTTGTTGAAGAAAAATTCTTTAGTCTCTTCTTGGAAGTATGATCCTTGGCTTCACTCTCTATCCTGTGTTTTATTGTATCTTACATTCAACTGTACAATGCCTTCCCACTTTTTAAATATTTTCAGTGTCATCCTGTATGACACCCAAGATGCATTACACCTACTCCTTCCCTAGACTCAAAGATAAAACTTCTCCCACCTCTGTTCAATTGTATTTCCTCTATACTCACTGTACTAATCCTGAAGCCCAGTGTTGGACACAGAGGTTCTCAACCCGCTCCTTCATATAATTTGCATGTTCTGTTTGAACTGTCCTTTCATATACTTCTCTGCTTGCTTTAACGCGTCATTATCACTCAGCCACAATCTACTTTGTGTCACACAGAAATGAGTAATTTTCTATCGTATATTTTTGCCACAGAATTAAATTCAAACCCCTCAGCCTCACTTTCAAAATTTATTAATACTTTGGCTTTTAAAATTGAGATCTTATTAGAAATCCATATGTATTTCTGGTTCTAATTATTTTTCTTCCACCTTGAGTACACCAGTTACTTCCCTTTTACTGAAACTTGTCCTGCTGCTGATATTAAGTAGATTCTTGAATTCTCTTACTTCTCATGTTATATGGAAAACTTTCCCACTTCAGTCTACCTTCTACCTATAGAAAAAATTTTCCTTTGGCTACACCTCCATTAATGGATTGATATATTTTTACCTACTAGCAGATATGAAAATATTATATTTTCTAAGTTTCTTTTGTGCTTCCTCATATTCAGTCAGCTCCTAACATAGGTATCTCATTTAGAAAATATCTATTTTTGTGTATTTTTATATTCTGAAGTGAGACTCATCTGCCAGAAAAACAGCATGTGAGTAACCAAACATAAGTGTTGGCACAGAGATGAACTAAGACAGTAATTTAAGCAATCAAGGAACACATGCTAAGTCACACTATAAAGAAAAATAGGAAACACCTAAAATATCAAAAATAGATTTTTAAAATGTAATCGATTAGGGAAGGGAGGGCAAACTGTATTTGAATAACAATGTTGTTTTAAACTTTATGACACCATAAAACTCTTAGAAGAGAGCATAGGCAAAACATTCTCTGACATCAACCTTACAAATGTTTTCTCAGGTCAGTCTCCCAAAGCAATAGAAATATAAGCAAAAATAAACCGATGGGGCCTAATCAAACTGACAAGATTTTGCACAGCAAAGGAAACCAAAAAGAAAACAAAAAGACAACTTACAGAAATGGGAGAAAATAATTTCAAATGATGCAGCAGACAAGGGCTTAATCTCTAAAATATAAAATCAACTTAAACAACTCAACAGCAAAAACGCCAACAACCCAATGGAAAAATGGGCAAAAGAATTGAATAGACATTTCTCCAAGATGTACAGATGGCCAACAAGCACATGAAAAAATGCTCAACATCCCTGATTATTAGAGAAATGCAAATCAAAACTCCCATGAGATACCATCTCACACCAGTCAGAATGGCCATCATTAATAAGTTCACATATAACAAATTCTGGAAAGGGTATGGACAAAAGGGAACCCTCCTTCACTGTTGGTGGGAATGTAAGCTGGTACAACCACTATGGAGAACAGTATGGAGGTACCTTAGAAAACTATACGTAGAACTACCATGTGATCCAGCAATCCCACTCTTGGGCATATATCTGGACAAAATCTCCTTAAAAAAGACACATGCACCTGCATGTTCATTGTAGCACTATTCACAACAGCCAAGACATGGAAACAACCCAAATGTCCATTGACAGATGACTGGATTAGGGAGATATGCTATATATACACAATGGACTACTACTCAGCCATAAAAAAAGAAAAATTGTGCCGTTTGCAGCAACATGGATGGAACTAGAGACTCATACGGAGTGAAATGAGTCAGAAAGAGAAAGCCAAATACCGTATGATATCACTTATATCTGGAACCTACAATATGGCACAGATGAACCTTTCCACAAAAAAGAAAATCATGGTCTTGGAGAATAGACTTGTGGTTGCCAAGGGGAAAGGGGAGGGAGTGGGATGGATTGGGAGCTTGGGGTTAATAGATGCAAACTCTTGCTTTTGGAATGGATTCGCAATGAGATCCTGCTATATAGCACTGAGAACTATGTCTGGTCACTTATGCTGGAGCATGATAATGGGAGAAAAAAGAATGTATACATGTATGTGTAACTGGGTCACCATGCTGTACAGTAGAAAAAAATTGTATTGGGGAAATAGCAATAAAAAAAACTTTATAACATGTTTTTCAGTTTTGATTACTTTCCACATACCACACTCTATTAGGAATTTGAGATTTGCAGTATTAAAGACAGACACCATCTCTGCCCTCACTCTGCCTAGAATCTGGTATGGAAGACAGTGAGGCCCAAACACTTACCAGTATGAAGAAGGCTAGGATTGATTAGGCAGAATTCTGCTAATATAGTGCAAGAGAAAATGAACATGGCTTTTTTTTTTTTTTTTTGGTAGAGCACACTGTTTAGTCTGAAAATAACAAGATGGTTGGGGGAAACGGGAAAATATTGATTATTGGCTGGGATAAATATTATTGCCAAGGAGGATAATATTTTCAAACAATGGAAAAAAAAAGTGTCAGTGCTTGTGAAGAATAAATCTGGAATATAAAAGTTAGATCATTTAGGGAATTGTAGAACTAGTTTTAGACTTTGGACTTTAATTATTATGAAAAACTTTGAAGAAGTTGAGGTTCACATTTCCTTTATGGAACTACCAGATAGGACAAAACGAAATCAATTGGTCGGAGAGGTAACAATGGATGAGGGAGACCAGTTAGAGGACATTATTTAAGGTGAAGGATGTTGGAAGACCTGACTGTATTTTGCAATGGAGAGCAAAACTTCATGGTTATCCATTTACTACAGTGCTAAATTATAGAAAAACTTGAACCATATTTGATTTAAAAAAGAAAAGCAAGTTTATTATGTTTTTAATATACATTATTCATCAAAAACTTAGCAGTTTGTATATTAAAAACCTTGAAAATCACAATTTTTCTTGAATTCATCTAAAGGTGAGTCACGGTGAAATCAACTAACCGAAATTGAAGGCAAGGCAGGCTTCACTAAGGAGAGATTGGACTTGCTCATCAGAATAGCTGCTAGATTTGGAATGATGTGCCAGAGAGTGGGAAGAATTGAGCTAAAGTTTTGACAGAATTCTTATGGCAGCTGGTGGACTAGTGTGAGAGTAAGGAAGTCCTGAGCTGCACAGACACAAGGCAGATCCCTGCCCACTCAAAGCCTGTTTCAGGGACCTCACTGAGGATCTCCCAAGAAGAACTGAGGCAAGGATGGAGAACTGAGGAAGCCTCCACTTGAGGCAGGACTGGTGGAGAGGCAGAGTGCTGCTGCAGGGAGAGAGGTCTTTGCAGCTTCTGAATCATCCTGAAGCAGATGGAAGAAGAGAAGCTAATTTTCTCACCCCCAGGACAAGGATGAAGGAAGGGAACAGAAAGTTTATGTGCAGAACAGGGGCAGGGATACATCCAGGGCCCAGGTTATCAATGGAAAGGGACACCGAGAAGACCTCACATGGGGACCCAGGATTCCAGTCATCCATCCATTGCTTCTCAACTCCAAATTCTCCTTTCTTGTTCCGTGTGATACAAGAGCATTTTTCCCCCTTGAAAGAACACTAGAGAAATAAGGGGGCTCTCTTCCTGGTTCTGGTATGCTTTGCTTCCTTTTGTTCCAGTGGTGGTGGACCCTGGATGGAGCCCATTCCTGTAAATGTCAGTGGCATTCTGCAGGTATCTTCACCAAGAGCCTCCTGCATAAAAGTGCCCCCACAGACGCCTCTTTTGATCCTTCTGTGGCAGCTCCAGGCAGCTGCCCAGAAGTTTCACAGCACCCTCCCCTCTGCTGGCGTCTTCCCAGTGACTTTCTGGTGAGTCCAGCTGGTACCCAGCCAAATCCCCTGTGAGTTCTTCAACTCACCTGACTGACAGCTTGACAGCTTCCTGGTGGATTTCCTGCCCACCCACCTCAGCTTGCTCCTATGCTTTTTGAGAAAAAAAAATCACTGCCAACCACTCCTGGCCTACAGTTCTCCAACTACCATCCTGAAATCACCAGTGTTCCAGGGGCAGATTTTTAGCTTGTCAGCCCAAGCTTGTAGTTTTTAACCCACCTGCTTTAGCCCACTGACTGTGTACCAGCTCTGACCAAGCACAGTTCAACAAATGTATGTGCTGGAACCCCACACACTCCAACAAAATCTGAATCTCAAGCTTGGGGAGGATTTTCCCCTTCAACGCTTATGTCTTCCTGGGGTATTATCTCTCAGCATTGGATGATTCTTTAGAGTTTTCTTCTATTCACTTTCAGCAATCAATTCCTTGAAAATAGTTCATAATTCTTTCATGTTATTGTGTGGTTTCCATCTCCTGACTGGGCCTTAAATGATAACAGAATTGGTCTCGGGAGATCAATTCACAAAGGTGAGATTTGGGACTGATTTGGTCCTGCTTTGGGGATTGAGCTCAAAGAACAGACTGTACCATTTATTAATTTCTTACCTCTTGGCTCTAAATTCACCAAATTGCCCTGTTTGTGGTACTGGAACTTAAAAAAAAAAAAAAAAAAAAAAAAAAAGTTTTGACAGCAGAGGGCACTGGAGTGACACTCTAAGAGAATGAAGTTTTTCATCCTGGTTCAAAAGTGATTTCTTTCTTCCTGAAGCTGACCCTAGGGAAAGTGGACTCCTAGTAAATTTTGATAGCACTCTCACAGTTGGTTTTGCAGCCCAGTTGGTTTTCTGGGTGGGTCAGCAGTACCACTTATAGGCAGCTTCCTAACAAGATCTGTAGCCCCAGCAGGCTTCATCTGCTCTACACAGTGGAGGGCTCCACAGATGCCCACCCGATCTCCCTGAGGCAAGTCCAATGGCTCTCCCCAAGAACAATATCTGGACAAGTTCCATGGGTTCTCCATCCAATTTCCTGCCAAGTTTAGCAGCAACCAATGTGGGTAAATTCCCACTGAATTCCATGAATGGTCCCGCAGGCTTCACCATGATGAGCAGTGTTCTCGCAAGGTCAGTTTCCTGATTCTGCAAGTTCCCTAGCCAGCTTCACAAAGTGCTTAATATACCCTCCTTTCTCCTCAGCTCACTGCTTCCCAGTGGCTTTCTGCTGAATACAGTTTGTGCTCTATCTACCTTTCCAGCAACTTCAAAGTCAACCCCCCCAACCAATTCACAGTGAATTTCTTCAGCGCCTTAGAAAGGAGTTTCCTGCCCACCAAAAGTTGCCTTCTGGTACTTTAGTGGGGAATTTCCAAGATGCCATTCTCAGCCCATACTTCCTTGCCCACCAACCTCATCCCACAAGCGTTCCTGTGCAAGCTGTGGAAAATTTTTTTGCCAGGGAGTAATACAAGAGACGTCTCTACTCTTCAGTGGGCTGCAATCATACCCCCTTCGATAATGACTGGATTCCAGCCTCAGGAAACACCCATAGTTCAATGTTTGTTTCACTCTTGGATACTTCCTTTCAATCCAAGGATATTCTTTTAAAGTCTCATTATCTCTTTTTGTAATATTTAATTCTTCATTCATATTAAACATTCCTTATGTGAAAAATCCCCATTTCATATTACTCTGAGCTGTCTACCGACTGAACTTTCTAATACATTCGAAAGGTGAGTACCTAACTAAAATTGATGTTGACCCAAAGGAATACAGAATACCTCCCCCTTGCCCCACTACCTAAGCCAGCATGTATCAAGTAAAAAAATAGCATATCTGCACAAAGAAATGAAGAATGTTGGAAATGTCATAAAGAGAAATAAAATAAATTTCCTCCACTTGATTGCTCTTAAATGCAACTATCAAAAAATCACAATATTTGTCTGTTTATAGCATATGTAAAGGTAAAATATGACACAAAGTTAGTATAGTAGATATGAGGAATATATCGGGAGTATATTGTTTGAGGCCCTTAGGTTACAGCAAAAGTGTCATAATATTATTTGAATATAGAGGACAATTTGTTAAACATATATTTGAAATTCAAGAACATCTATTGAGGGGACATAATATTTATAAAAGATTTTTAACGAGTAAGCTAATTGTAGATAAAAAATAAAATGATAAAATAATGCTCAATCCGAAAGAAGCAAAAATAAAAGAAAGAAAGAACAGATGAAATGAATCAAAAACATCTGGAAAGATTTTAATTCAACCATATAAAAAAAAAATCACATTAAATCTCAATGATCTAAACCAGGGGCTAGCAAATTACAGCACGAGGGCCAAATCCAGCCATGCCCATTTGTTTGCATATTGATTATGGCTGCTTTTATACTACACTGACAGAATTGATTAGTTATGACAGAGACCTAATGTCCTGAAAATATGAAAATATTTATGATCTGGTCTTTTACAGAAATGTTTACCAACTTCTAAGCACATCGGTGAAAAAAAATGAGAAGATTATCAGTTTAAATAAAACAGGCAAGGACCAACTACATGTGTACAGGAAAGCCACTTTCAATATGAGAAATATATATGTTAAAAGTAAAAGAATTGAGGACCTCCTGCTCTGGCACAGTGGGTTAAGGACCCGGAATGACCCAAAAACTTCCATATGCCACTGAGGCGGCCAAAAAAAAAAAAAGTAAAAGAATTGAAAAAGATAGAGTAGACAAGGACAATCGGAATTTTAAAGAGTCATGGTAGAATACATATGCATACATGTAAACACATTATTTTTGACTGTTCATAAGTAGAATCAACAAAGTATATTATACCTTAGGACATTAAAAAAAACCAATAAATTAAAGAGGCTTGAAATAATTCAAAGCATGTTCTCTGACCAGAGTGAAAGTGAACTAGAAATCATGAACACAAAGATATGTGGAAATGGCCAAATACCTGGGGTTTACAGTCTGCATTTAAAAATCCCTCTTGCACTGTTGGTGGGAATATAAGCTGGTATAATCACTATGGAGAACAGTATGGAGGTACCTTAGAAATCTATACATAGAACTACCATATAACCCAGCAATCCCACTCTTGGGCATATATCCAGACAAAACTTTCCTTGAAAGGAAACATGAATCTGCATGTTCATTGCAGCTCTATTCACAACAGCCAAGACATGGAAACAACCCAAATGTCCATTGACAGATGACTGGATTGGGAAGATGTGGTATATATACACAATGGAATACTACTCAGACATAAAAAAAGAATGAAATAATGCCATTTACAGCAACATGGATGGAACTCAAGACTCTCATATGGAGTGAAATGAGTCAGAAAGAGAAAGTCAAATACCGTATGATATCACATATCTGGAACCTACAATATGGCACAAATGAACCTTTCCACAAAAAAGAAGCTCATGATGGACTTGGAGAATAGACTTGTGGTTGCCAAGGGTGGCGGGGAGTGGGATGGATTGGGAGCTTGGGGTTAATAGATGCAGACTATTGCATTTGGAATGGATTAGCAATGAGACCCTGCTGTGTAGCACTGGAAACTATGTCTAGTCACTTATGATGGAGCATGATAATGTGAGAAAAAAGAATGTATACATGTATATGTAACTGGGTCACCATGCTGTACAGTAGAAAATTGACAGAACACTGTAAACCAGCTATAGTGGAAAAAAATAAAAATCATTATACAAATAAAAAATAATAATAATCTCCCCCCCAAAAAAATCATGGAAGGGTTCTCATTGTGGCTCAGTGGGTTAAGGACATATTGTTTTCTCTGTGGGGATGCAGGTTTGATCCCTGGCCTTGTTCAGTGGGTTATGGATCTAGTGTTGCTGTAAGCTGTGTTGCTTCAGTTGCTACTCAGATCCAGTGTTGCTGTGGCTGTGGCATAGACCCCAGCTGCAGCTCCAATTCAACCCCTGGCCTAGGATATTCCATATGGTGCAAGTGCAGCCTTAAAAAAAATAATAGTAGTAAAATAAAATTTAAAGAAGTAAAAAATAAATCATGGATCATGGAGTTCCCTGGTGGCCTAGTGGTTAATGATTCAATGTTGTTACTACTGTGGCTTGGGTTTAGTGCCTGGTTTAGGAACTTCCACATGCCGTGGGCATGGCCAATAAATAAATAAGTATAGAAGTGAAGAAACAAACCACAGATCAAATGCAAATTACAGGAAGGTAATGCAGCAAATTAAATAAAATCTTTGGAATAACACTAAAGTGGTATTTTGAAGAATTTTATAGCTTTAAAGTTACCAAATTTAAGTTTCCACCTTAAGAAACTAGGAAAGAAACAAAACATATCCAAAAGATGCAAAAAAATGAGATCAGCACCAAAATTGAGTTAAATACCCCAAATAAATTGGTTTTCAATATATTGTCAGTAAATAGTTGGAAATTATAATTTAAAAACATAATAGCTCAAAATTATGAACATTTACATTTAAATTTCACCAAATAAGTACACTACCTGAACTGTGAAAACTATAAAATTCTGGTGAGAATAAATATATAGGGCTATGTTCATGGACCAAAAGACAAAATCTATAACTATTAATTGTCCAAAACTCTTACAAGTACTGGAAATTTCATGGATCTGACAATCTAAATGGATATAGGTTAATAGATAAATGATAGATAAGTGATAGGTAGATAAATAGATGACATATGTGTGCATGTGTATATAATTTCAGATAGCAATAAGTGATATGGAGAAAAATAATTACATATTTTGCCTTGTTTAATAAATATCTACTTCTATGATGACTAAAGCTACATTCAAGAAGGCATCTTTTTATTTGCTATGTATATAAGGATAATGGCAGGCCACAGATATGAATAAAGCAGGATGCTCTACCCTTATTCACTGGTACATTAAGTACTTATCAAAGGGCCTATAAAATCAACATATTTCCTAGGCTGGAATTAATAAATGCACTCTTAAATTAGATATATACTTCCAAGGATTTCTAAAAGAGAAAACAGATACTCTTTATAATTGAAAAGGTGTATCCATTTGTTTAAACCTCTTCTTCATAGTATTTTACCTTTTTGGTAATGAATTTAGGTAAATATATTAAAGATCTATATTTAAGTCTATGTTTATGGATGTCTTAAAATTTCTTTTACAAGAAATGGAGTAAAACACAAAAATAAAGTCTAATATTTTATATGAATGGATATACATGAAAGATTTTTTATCTACATGCAGTTAGAGAAAGTTTATGTGTGAGTTTTCACAGGGTCTGTATGCTGAGCAGAGAGATGCAGAATGGAGGTGTGATAGGGTCATTTCATCAGAACTTGTCTTCTGGACAGGTTTTGAGTTTCTAGAGGAAGAGGAGGGCTTATAAGACTCAAAGCACAGGCATAAGTGAGTCACAGAATTGGGGGGAAGGCCAGTCTTTCTTATCCCACCCCAACCTTACATTTATCTCTGGAGCACAGAAGATGGGGGCAGGAAGGGGAGGTGGAAGTAGTTGAAAACTGTTGGTTCCAATGCAGAAGCAGGAACATCTATGACTTCCACGTGAATGGTGTTCTAAAGAAGGTCAATGGCAGGCTGCCAACCTAAAGTGAGTTTTGAAGTGAGTAAATGGTGAAAAACAGTTGTGAAAATGTCCTATAGAAGATCCTTTGAAAAAAAAGCAAATATAATCATAGCTGGCCCTGTCTTTAATCATACGATCACTTTCCATTGCTGATGGCCATCGTAAATAAAGTGGTGGGCACTCTACTAGTATCCCCGCATTTTACCTAATTATGAGCTAATTAATTCTGTGATTAGTTGTTTAATCTTAATCTCCTTTACTAGAATGCAGTATCCTATAAGGATGCTCCCATGAGTATCTTTTCCATCATGTTATCCCCAGCAGCGATCGCAGAGCTTAGCACATTGGTTGAGTGAATGAATGAATGAATAAATGCTCTACCTGAATTTAAATTTGGAGTTTCCAAGGAATTAGTAGTATTAGTATAGAGTGTATTCTCTACATAAAAATATTGACCCAGTAGTGGTGGAAAAGATTGATCTTATATAGAAAAATCACAGAGGTTTGGAAAGGGAGAAAATCTGAATATGAAGCACAGATGAACTTCAAGTTTTTCATACCAAACTTGGAGGCTTGGGGATGACTTTTGGTTTGGCTGCAAGTAGCAAGCATATGGTCTGCCTTGTAGAGATTGCCATTTCTTTCATCTGCTGAAGGGATTCCTAACGTTGGTTTCTTCACCCTCTGTCACTGCCCAGGATTTCCCAGGCTTCCTCATGTACCTCCTTTGACTACTTCAGATCCAGAAGCTTCTTACAGGAACAGTGTGGCTGTCTTTCAGCAACTCTTAACGATAAGATAACATTGGATTTCACCCTTCATTTCTAAGTTTCTTGGCATTTATCTTCCCTCTGTTGGGTGCTTTCAACCCCTGCTATCTTCCTCAGATGCCTGCTAATCTCTTGTGATAGTTACCATCTTGACAGACATCACAGCTCTCCACACAGACTCTTATCTGCTCCAGCAACTCCCACCCTCAAGTCTTTTGCTACTGCATGTTTTAAGAAACCATATGTTCCACAGTATCAGGAAGTTCTGTCAAATTTTATGAAATATTGTAACATAATTGAATCCTCCTTTGCTCGCATCCTTTTTCTCTTTGGATTTCCATATATCCTTATCCCCAGGTGTTCCTGCAATGCATAGTCTCTCACAGAGATAATTTACAGAATTTAAAGAATAATTATACTAATAAATAAGACCCATTATAAAATAGATTGTTATTCTATGCACTTTGAATATATTTTCTATAATTCTTACAATAGTCTTGCAAAGGAGGAATTGCAAGATCCCATTTTACAGATAGGGAACAGTCAGACACTCTGGGTTCCTTTTGACGAGGTCTCATCCTTCAGTTTGGGAAGGCATAGTGCCATCTCTAAGGGATCCTGGAAACAAATGCTAGTGTTTCCTCACTCTCTGCACCTCTTAAAAATATGGAAGTGATTGAATGCTCCATCCTTGTCACACCCACAGAGGATGGATAATTCACAGTATTTATTTAAGGTATCCTGGAAAATACCAGAAGAATTGCCAGAGTTTTCTCTATCAAAATAACTTGTAGATAAGTCCCCAAATTTCCTTAGCTTAACTTCAGGGAAGATTTTGGTCATGACTGAGAACACAATTGAACTTGATCTCATGGTTGTTGTCTTCAGGAAGTAAAAGCAGCATCAGATTTATATTGGTATAATGCTTGATCTGCCTTTCATAAAAACGTTCTCTACACTGTTACCTGATAGAAATTTCTAAATAGAAATGTCATTTTGTCCTTATGTGAAATCCTTCTGTGGATCTCATTTACCTTGGTCGAGTATAGTGTTTTTTACTGTGACATATGAGATGCTTCAGAATTTGTGTCTTACAGGGTCCCCACAATTAACATCCCCCTTTTTCATTTCCTACTTTCTGTGTTCCAGCCATACGAGTGAAAATTAGTTGTTCTTGATTATTGTGTTATGTTTGCATATACTGTTCTCTTTACTCCCATCTCTCCTCATTTTTATTCTCAGGAACACCTGTTACTGATGAAATTGTATCATCTTTCATGTGCATAAGAGATAGAAAACAGTTGAGAACCTCTGCATATGGATTTCTACATAATTACGGCACTATTATCATTTTAGAGTAATTATACGTTTACCTGACTTCTCTCTTTACTAGGTTAAAACTTCCTTTTTTATACATGTTTGTACCTCAGTGCCTGGCACATAGTTGATGATGAGTTATTTGTAATTGAATGTGTGAATGTTAGAATATTTTCCAGAAAGATGGCTTTCTCAATAACCTTCTTTCTTTGCTTTTAAAGATATTCATCTTCAAGAATAAGAAGTCCCAGTTTTTGGGTTTTTGTATCTTTGAAGGAGACTGCAGGAAAACAAAGTGATCTTTATCAATACAGTGAAGCCAACTCAGTCTTGGTACCATTAACTTGATTAACTCTAAAACATTTTAAAATGTTCTAAACACCAATACAAATAGCAAAGAATAGAAGAGAAAGCAACCTGGTATAACTATGTTCAATAATGGCAAACCCTGGGCATTTTGAGAGATGAGTAGGTTTGATGGCATTTAGAACTTGATATTTGCACATTGAAGAAATAAATTCTTATGATCACAACAAGCAGTTAGGGTTCTGTTTCGAGCAGTTCATAAAATTCAGCTCCAAAAGAAAATCTCAAAGGGCACATTCTCAACCAAGACTTGCAAAATTGCACAGACTTCTTTAAAGGATCTTTTTCACTTGAGTGGGGGAACTCTTCACCACAGTGATTCCTCTTTTCCAGTAATGTACTTACTGCCTCAGCTGTTTGTAAACGCCAAGTCTGCTCAATGGTGACTGACATACTGTCTCTTTGAAACAGCAGGAAGGTCACAGAGAAGGCCATTCCTTAAAACAAGTCGTTCTAAATCCACTGTAGGGTTTGTGGCACCCACAATCCTACTACCCCTGTGTTACAAACGTTATTTGGCATTTGCATCTGCTGATAGCATGAGCTGAGGATTGCATAGTGTCTGGGAATATTGGAGGGTCTCTATAGGCATTAATGAAGACAGCTAACATTGTAATCTGGTTCTTTCTATGAGGGGCAGGAAAATCCAAATGTTTTGAATTCAACATTTGAATGAATTGATAAATGAATAGAAAATGCTAACAGACCAACTGCCATTCCCAATTTCCCCATAAGGTCCTTTCCTTTCTTAGTAGCAGAGATTGTCTTGTGTCCTTGAATTTGAGACTTAAAGAACAGTTGTTACAGCTTAATGAACTAGAGTTTGAATTATTTAAAAAAGTAGATAAATCATTTATCCTCAAGAATTTGGAAGATCCTATCTTGCAGAAATTGAATAATGTAGCCAACATTTACTAAAAGCCTTCTGCATACCTGGTGAAGTAATAAGAACAGGGAACAGAAATAGGAATTTCTTTTTCTTTGCCCTTATACAGCTCAAGTAGGGAAATAGGGAAACACATTTATAAATCAACAATCATTTGAAAACTATTTTTTGATGTCTTTTATATACAAATCTAGGCAATTCAAATTCATGAATATGCTAGATTTATACATAAAGGATATCACATACTATGTATGCATTTTTTACTAGCATCTTTCATTTGGATAATTATTTTGAGATTCAACCATTAGTACCATGTATCCATAGTTCTATTTTTTATTGCAGAGTATATCTATTGTATAATTTTTTAGCAACTTTTTTCTTAATGATTAACCTTTTGAAGGACATTTAAATTTTTTCTAGTTTTTGGATAATATAGATAGAGCTATTATAATTATTCATGTACAAGTTTTTCTACATACATTCTCTTTCTCTTGAGTAACTATCAAGAGTCAAATGGCTGGATTATATGGTAGATGTACATTTGAGATTTAAGAAACTACCATGTTGTTCTTGCAAAGTGTTATACATATTATATATATTTATATACTTATATAAGCTTATATATTTATATATATGTTTACTATATACTTATATAAGCTTGCATATTTATAAATATAAGAGTTTAATATATGAGTTTGTATTCATATACATAAGTTTATATATTTATGAGTATATATGCTTTTATAGGGAGAGATTTTAAAGAATTGATTCATGCTATTTAAAGGGGCTGGGATGTCTAAAAATCTGTAGGGCTGGCCAGTAGAATGGAAACCTAGGCAGAATTTTTATTTTGCAAATTTGATGAATAATTCCTTTTTGGGAAGGAAAGTCTTTGCTCAAGTCTTTGCTCCAAAGGTCCCCAGTGGATTGGATGAAGCCTACACATATTACAGAAAGTTATTGCCTTTATTTAAAGTCAAGTGATTGAAAATTTTAATCACGCCTAAAAAGACCTTCAAAGCCACACCTAGACTACTGTTTGACTAAACAACTGGGCACCATAACCTACCCAAGCTGGCAATAAAGCGAACAATTATATGACATCATTTAAATGTGGGCACACATACACATACACAATCACACTACGGTTATTCCCTCCAAGGGGACCGTTCAGAATCACGTTTAGTATCCGACTCCTTTAAGTAAAGAATTTTGAGATTCCCACGCTTCTCAGTTAGTTTAAATGTAGATCCTGATCATTCTGCACCCTACAGTTGGAAACAATAATGTAACCCCTTAAAAAATATGGAGGTCCAGGGAGAATACCATTAAAACTCCCGGGATGAGCAAAGAAAATATAGTGAGTGTGCATATAGAGAAGACTTCACATGCTATTTGCTTAGGGTGGACATTAACCCATCCTCTGATAATACTGTGAGTTACTTGGTTTCACAGTCTTGCAGCTTATAGTTATGCTCCCTGGGATAATTGTATTTATCTCTGGTCATTCAGTGACATAACCCAGGACATTTTAACTGAAAGTAATAAAGGACAGGAAACCATCTATTTCAATTGGCTAGCTTATACAGTCCTAGAACTGCTTTGCTGTTAATAAACAAACAAACAAAACCCAAAAAACAAAACCTAGACTGTTGAATAAAATCGTTGGGAGGTTCTCAGGTATAAATGTAGGACCCTACTAGGCAGCTAGTCAATTTTATTATAATGCTATGAATTAGAAACTAAACATGGATATGTGGAAATGGTGTATATCCATAATCATTAAGTATGTATCACATACTTTTTTTTTCCCTAAGCAATAGTCTTTGAACCTTTCTATCTTTTCCTATAGCTCTCAGAGTAATGGCATCCATTCTTTTTGTATCCAGAAACAATGTAAAATAAATAGTCAGGGGTAGCAAAAGCATAGCTCAACATTTTCCTGTCACAAGGCTGCATCCCATAAAATGGAAGCAATTATTGCCTCTGCCTTGTGGCGTCAAGAACAGGAGATAGTGGAGGGATGG
Organism: Sus scrofa; assembly: GCF_054392235.1. Lineage (NCBI taxonomy): Eukaryota > Metazoa > Chordata > Mammalia > Artiodactyla > Suidae > Sus > Sus scrofa. Next base: position 17,218,011 of record NC_139386.1, read on the forward strand.
AATAAAAAGAATCAACATAGCACATTCCTTTAAAAACTCCTGGATCCAAAGATTAATCCCCACTGCACTTGCTGCCTTTTTGTCTATTTGCACATCATCTTTGAGAAACATGTTTTGTGTAACTCCTGGAAACCAAAGCTTATTTGATCCTCCATACTCTAGGATTGTTGGCATTGGATAGAAAATAACCTCTCTTAAAAAAAGAAACAACTGCTTGTAATACTCTTTGCAATGTCAGACATTATACCTGAGACAGAAATTCCTATTAATATTCTACTGAAGACCATAAGAAACAACTACCACATCCCAGCATCCTGACTTTTCTGCCAAGTTCTTTACCCCTCTAGATTTTGTGTGCACATGAACTGAAATCCAGATAAAAGTTCAGCCATCTCCTATCTTAAAGTATAACCAATGGAGCTCCCTCTTACTTCTCTCCTCAAAGAATCTCCAATTTATCTTAGTCTGTCCCTTGTTTTGGAGCATGTTATTTTCAACTCTAAAATCTTGGTCTCACTTTCTATATATTTTGTTAATGATTTGATTTGAAAGTTAATAGAAATCTAACTCAAGCTAGCTAAAATAAGAGGATTTAGGAGTTCCCGTGTGGGGCAGTGGTTAACGAATCCGACTGGGAACCATGAGGTTGCGGGTTCAATCCCTGGCCTCGCTCAGTGGGTTAAGGATCTGGCATTGCCATGAGCTGTGGTGTAGGTTGCAGACGCGGCTCGGATCCCACGTTGCTGTGGCTCTGGCGTAGGCTGGCAGCTACAGCTCCGATTCGACCCCTAGCCTGGGAACCTTCATGTGCCGCGGGAGCGGCTCAAGAAAAGGCAAAAAGACATAAATAAAATAAAATAAAATATAAAATAAAATAAAAAATAAAATGAAATGAAATGAAATAAAATAAAATAAAATAGAGGATTTATTTGTTCCTTTTATCTTGGAGGTTCAGAAGTAGACAAATGTTGGGGACCAGTTATATTCAAGATGCAAACTATGCTATGAACTTTCTCTTGCTCTGCCTATTTTTAAGTACTGGCATGATTCCAGCCTATAGTAGGTGATTCAGATGTAGATAGTCTATAAAACAGATTTGAAGAAATAAGTCATAGCATTTTTTTAGAAGGGATCTTGTAAGCCAAGTCAATGACTCAGCAAATAGGATGAAAATTCATTTGCAGAAGTGGTGTGGGGTTTAAGTTAGAAAAGTGGAAAGGAGGTGGGCATAAACAAAGATAAGAACACAGAAAAAAACTTTCCCTGTTTCTGCTATTGTAGATACAAAAATCATATCTCTTTCTGTATCCCTTAGTGGTGTCTTATAAGGAGAAACGGAAGAAGAATGGAATTTCTCTAATTAACATGGGAGATGCTTCATCAAAAAACAAGGTTTGAAGTTTGGAGGTGGGTTTCTTCCTTTACACAATGTTGGATGGATGACTTAAAAACTGCTTACGCTCTTAGCTTTATTAACTTGACTGCGTTGCATTTTTTTTTTTCCCACTGTACAGCAAGGGGGTCAGGTTATCCTTAGATGTATACATTGCAGTTACAGTTTTTTCCCCCACCCTTTCTTCTGTTGCAACATGAGTATCTAGACATAGTTCTCAATGCTATTCAGCAGGATCTCCTTGTAAATCTATTCTAGGTTGTGTCTGATAAGCCCAAGCTCCCGATCCCTCCCACTCCCTCCCACTCCCATCAGGCAACCACAAGTCTCTTCTCCAAGTCCATGATTTTCTTTTCTGAGGAGATGTTCATTTGTGCTGGATATTAGATTCCAGTTATAAGTGATACCATATGGTATTTGTCTTTGTCTTTCTGGCTCATTTCACTCAGTATGAGATTCTCTAGTTCCATCCATGTTGCTGCAAATGGCATTATGTCATCCTTTTTTATGGCTGAGTAGTATTCCATTGTGAATATATACCACCTCTTCCGAATCCAATCATCTGTCGATGGACATTTAGGTTGTTTCCACGTCCTGGCTATTGTGAATAGTGCTTCAATGAACATGCGGATGCATGTGTCTCTTTTAAGTAGAGCTTTGTCCGGATAGATGCCCAAGAGTGGGATTGCAGGGTCATATGGAAGTTCTATGTATAGATTTCTAAGGTATCTCCAAACTGTTCTCCATAGTGGCTGTACCAGTTTACATTCCCACCAGCAGTGCAGGAGGGTTCCCTTTTCTCCACAGCCCCTCCAGCACATGTTATTTGTGGATTTATTAATGATGGCCATTCTGACTGGTGTGAGGTGGTATCTCATGGTAGTTTTGATTTGCATTTCTCTTATAATCAGCGATGTTGAGCATTTTTTCATGTGTTTGTTGGCCATCTGTATATCTTCTTTGGAGAAATGTCTATTCAGGTCTTTTTCCCATTTTTCCATTGATTGATTGGTCTTTTTGCTGTTGAGTTGTATAAGTTGCTTATATATTCTAGAGATTAAGCCCTTGTCTGTTGCATCATTTGAATCTATTTTCTCCCATTCTGTAAGTTGTCTTTTTGTTTTCTTTTTGGTTTCCTTTGCTGTGCAACAGCTTTTCAGTGAGGCCACCATCACCCTCATTCCAAAACCAGACAGAGATACCACCAAAAAAGAAAACTATCGCCCAATATCATTGATGAATATAGATGCAAAAATTCTCAACAAAATCTTAGCCAACCGAATCCAACAACACATCAGAAAGATTGTACACCATGACCAGGTGGGATTCATCCCATGTTCACAAGGATGCTTCAACATACGCAAATCAATCAGCATCATACACCACATTAACAAAAAAAAGGTCAAAAATCATATGATCATCTCAATAGACGCAGAAAAAGCATTTGACAAAGTTCAACATCCATTCATGATCAAGACCCTCGCCAAAGTGGGTATAGAGGGAACATTCCTGAATATAATCAAAGCCATTTATGAGAAACCCACAGCAAATATAATCCTCAATGGGGAAAAACTGAAAGCCTTCTCACTCAAATCTGGAACAAGACAGGGATGCCCACTCTCACCACTGCTCTTCAACATAGTTTTGGAAGTCTTAGCCACAGCAATTAGACAAACAAAAGAAATAAAAGGCATCCATATAGGAAGAGAAGAGATCAAACTGTCACTGTATGCAGATGATATGATACTATACCTAGAAAACCCTAAGGACTCAACCCCAAAACTCCTTGAACTGATTAATAAATTCAGCAAAGTGGCAGGATATAAGATTAACATTCAGAAGTCAGTTGCATTTCTGTATACCAGCAATGAAACATTAGAAAAGGAATACAAAAATATGATACCTTTTAAAATTGTACCTCACAAAATCAAATACCTCGGAATACACCTGACCAAAGAGGTAAAGGACCTATATGCCAAGAACTATAAAACTTTAATCAAAGAAATCAAAGAAGATGTAAAGAAATGGAAAGATATTCCATGTTCCTGGATTGGAAAAATCAATATTGTGAAAATGGCCCTACTACCCAAAGCAATCTACAGATTCAATGCAATCCCTATCAAATTACCCATGACATTTTTCACAGAACTAGAACAAACAATCCAAACATTTATATGGAACCACAAAAGACCCAGAATCGCCAAAGCAATCCTGAGAAACAAAAACCAAGCAGGAGGCATAACTCTCCCAGACTTCAAGAAATACTACAAAGCCACAGTCATCAAAACAGTGTGGGACTGGTATCAAAACAGAGAGACAGACCAATGGAACAGAAGAGAGAACCCGGAAATAAACCCTGACACCTATGGTCAATTAATCTTTGACAAGGGAGGCAAGAACATAAAATGGGAAAAGGAAAGTCTATTCAGCAAGCATTGCTGGGAAACCTGGACAGCTGCATGCAAAGCAATGAAACTAGAACACACCCTCACACCATGCACAAAAATAAACTCCAAATGGCTGAAAGACTTAAATATACGACAGGACACCATCAAACTCCTAGAAGAAAACATAGGCAAAACACTCTCGGACATCAACATCATGAATATTTTCTCAGGTCAGTCTCCCAAAGCAATAGAAATTAGAGCAAAAATAAACCCACGGGACCTCATCAAACTGCGTTGCATTTTTAACCACTTTAAATAATGCTTTCATGCATATGCTTGAATATGTATTTCAGACCATATCTTTGAGTACTCCATCAGAGTAGATTCCTAAGCATGGATTTACTGAATCAATGTATATAAACATTTTTATACCAAAAAAATTTTAGTAAAAAACATAAATAGACACTCTCATACAAAACTCAAAAGAAAATTCAAAAAAAGCATTTTACACAGTCGTTCTCTCATCAACTTTAAAATACAAGATTATATTGCATATGTATAGAATGTATAATAAATATATATCATAAATATATATATATAACTCTGCAGATATATGCGTATTATATATAATTGTGTATGTGTGTATACTACTTGTACTCATTATCAATTTTATTTTTTTGGCATTAAAATGTTCTCAACACATTCTCAATATTATTTCAAGAACTTTGCCAATATGACTCAAGATCCTCAAAACATTTTTCACTTTTATTTGGAGGCTTTTTTAATAAGAAGATATCTATTTTCCATAAAGTTTTTTGTTATGTTTTGGGGAAAGAAAAACTTTAAAACATGTGATTCCTACTGCTACCCCTAAATTCCTATCATACAACCTGAACTACATACACCTCTTACGATGTATCATATGTTCTCATTTCAAGGAAAAGGAAAAGAAAGGAAAGGCAAAAAAATACACTAACATCTTTAAAATAATTATTTCTGGGTAGTTAGGTTCAGGGTACTTTTCATTTTTTATCATTTTCTTTTTTAATGAACTTAATTTTAGAAGCAATAAAAGTCAATAAACTACAAAAGAAAAAAATCCAAATACACAGAGAACTGAAATCAATAGCAGATCTAGTCAAGCTAGGGCCTTTCCCCAATAGAAGGGCACAGCACGGTGCACTGCAATATTTTGTCACTTGTAATTACTTTAAATAATATTTTTATATACCTAATATATCCAAATATTATCATTTCAACATGTAATCAATACATTACACATTATTCATATTTTACATTCTTTTTTCTGGACTGTATTTTTTTAACTGAAGTATAGTTGATTTATAGTATTGTATTAGTTTCATAAGTACAGTAAAGGGATTCAGTTATATATGTACTTTTTTAGATTATTTTCCATTATAGGCTATTACAAGATATTGAATATATTTCCTTGTGCTGTACAATAAATCTTTGTTGATTTTGTTTTCTATATAGCAGTTTGTACCTGTTAATCCCATACACCTAATTTATCCCTTGTCCTCATTCCTTTCCCCTTTGATAACCATAAGTTTGTGTTCTATGTCTGAATCTGTTTTTATATGATAGAGATTAATTCATATTATTTTTTAGATTCTACATATAAATGATATATTTGTCTTTGTCTGACATTTCAATAAGTATAGCATTCTCTAGGTCCATGCATGTTGCCGAAAATGGCATTATTTCATCATTTTTAAGACTGAGTAGTATTCCATAGTATGTATATACCACATCTTCTCAAGCCAATTGTCTATTGATAGGAACTTGGGCTGTTTGCATGTCTTGGCTATGAAATAGTGCTGCTATGAACATTGTGGGCCATGCATCATTTCCAATTAGAGTTTTTGTATTTTCCGAATATATGCCCAGGAATAGGACCTGCTGTATCACATCAAAACTATTTTTAGTTTTCTAAGCAACCCCCATAGTGCTTACCGCAGTGGATGCACTTATTTATATTCCCACCAACTATATGGAAGGGTTCTCTTTTCTCCACCCCTCTCCAGGATTATTGCTTATAAAATTTTTGATGGTAGATATTCTTACAAGTGTGTGATGATACCTCATTGTAGTTTTGATTTGCCTTTCTCTAATAATTAGAGATATTGAGCACCATTTCATGTGCCTGTTCCATCTGTACATCTCTTTGGAGAGATGTCTGTTTAGGTTTCCTGTCCATTTTTGATTGGTTTATTTTTTGATATTGATTTATTTGTGCTTTTTGTATATTTTGGATTTTAATCCCTTTGCAAACATCTTCTCCCATTGCACAGGCTGTCTTCACTTTGCTGATGTTTTCTCTTTCTGTGAAAAAACTTTTAGGTTTCCTTAGGCCCCCATTTGTTATCAGGGTGCTCTGTATTGATGTGCCTTTAGGAGTGCTGAGAAATGGTAGAAAAGATTGGGTATTCCTCTGGGCCATTAGTTCAAGTTCTTAGACCAACTTCAAGTAAAAATTTCATGTTATAGAAGTCATACCTAGCAAAAAATAAGTGACTTAAAAATTTAAACATAGATTAAAATGGTGGAATAGAAAGACCGGAGCCCACCTTCTCTCATAAAAACAGCAAAATTATGCCAGATGACCTTCAGCCAAATGGACTGGAAACTTTCAAAAAGGTATCCTACTCCAGAAGGATAGGAGGAGGCCACATCAAGAGGTAGGAGGAGTGATTACATGATATAAGCAACCCCATACCTGCTGATTAGGAAGCCCACAGATTGGAAAGTAACTGTATCATGAAGACTCACCTACAGGAGTGAGAGTTCTGAGCCCCACATCGGGTCCCCATGACTGGGATCTGGCATTGGGAGAAAGAGCCCCCAGAGCATTTGGCATCAAAAAGGAGTGGATCTTATGTGCAGGAGCTCCATGGGACTAGGAAGAAACAGAGACCCATTCTTGAAAGACACACACAGTTTTTCATGTGCACTGGGTCCCAGGACAAAGCAGAGACTCCATAGGAATCTAGGTCTGACCTGATTGCAGTTTTTGGAGGATCTCCTGGGAAAACAGGGGGTGACTGTGGCTTGTTGTGGGGGAAGGACATTGGAGGCAAAGATCTCAGGAATATTCATCAGCGTGTGTTCCTCTAGAGGTGGCCATTTTGGGAAAATCTGGCCCCATCCATCAGCTCTGAGAAGCCCCAGGCCAAACAATAATCCAGTTTGGATCACAGCCCCACCCATCAGTAAACAGGCTGCCTAAAGACTGCCTAGTCACACAGCTGCCTCTAATCTCACCCTGAGACAAAGTCCCACCCACCAAAGGGATAAGAATCAGCCTCACCTATCTGTGGGCAGGCACCAGTCCCTCCCATCAGGAAACCTACAGCAAGCCCCCATACCAACTTTAGCCACAAGGGGGGCAAACATCAGAAGTAAAGGAGCCTACAACTCTATTTTCTGCAAAAAGGACACCACCCTAAAAACCTATAAAAATGAAAAGGCAGAAAATTATAACTCAGATAATGGAGAAAGAAAAAAAACTTAGAAAAATAGCTAAGTGATCTCAAGATTCTCAGCCTCCAGGAAAAAGACTTTAGACTGATGATAGTGAAGGTGATACAGGACATTGGAAATAGAATGGAGGCAAAGATTGATAATTTGTGGGAAACACTGATTAAAGAAATACAAGATTTAAAACTTAAGCAAGCAGAGATGCAAAATACAATAACTGAAATAAAAAATTCATTCAAAGCAACCAACAACAGAATACAGGAGGCAGAAGAATGAATAAGTGAGGTAGAGGACAGATTAGTGGAAATCACTGATGTGGAACAGAAAAGAGCAAAAAGATTGAAACTAAATGAAGACAGTCTAAGAGAACTTTGAGCCAATGTTAAATGCACAAGACATCCATATTATAAGGGTGCCAGAAGGAAAAGAACAGAAAAAATATTTAAAAAATAATAATAGCTGAAAATTTCCCTAGCATGGGAAAGGAACCACTCACTCAAATCCAGGAAGCACAACAAGTACCATATAAAATAAACCCAAGGAGGAACACCCTGAGACACATATTAATCAAACTGACCAAAATTAAGACAAAGAGAAAATATTGAAAGCAGTTAGGGAAAAGAAACAAATAACATACAGGGGAACCCCAATAAGGTTATCAGCAGATTTTTCAGCAGAAACTCTGGAGACCAGAAGGGAGTGGCATGATAAAGTGATGAAAGGAAAAAACTTCCAACCAAGATTACTTTACCCATCATGGCTTCCATTCAGATTTGAAGGAGAAATCAAAAACTTTATAGACAAGCAAAAGCAAAGAGAATTCAGCACCACTAAACCAGCTTTACAACAAATACTAAAGGAACTCCTCTAGGCAGAAAAGAAAAGGCCACAACTAGAAATGAAAATACTACAAATGACTAGGATCACCAGTAAAGACATATATTCAGTAAATGTAGGAAATCATCCATGCATAAATACACTACCAAAACCAGAAATCATGAGAAGAGGGGGGTACAAATGCAGGACAACGGAGATGCACTTGCAAGTAAGAGACCAACAACATAAAACAATCTCACATATAGATAGACTCCTATATCAAAACTTCAGGGTAACTGGAAACCGAAAAATCTACAATTAATACCCACACAAATAAGAAAAATCAACTCAAATACAACACTAAAGATAGTCATCAAACCACAAGAGGAGAGAGAACAAAAGAAGGGAAGAAAAATGAGCAACAAAAACAAATCCAAAACAGTTAATAAAATGGCAATAAGAACATACATATCAATAATTATCTTAAATGTAAATGGACTAAATGCCCCAACCAAAAGACATAGACTTGCTGAATGAATACAAAAACAGGATCTATATATATGCTGTCTTCAAGAGATCCACTTCACTTCTAGGGACACATACAAATTGAAAGTGAGAGGATGGAAGGAAATATTCCATGAGGACAGGAATCAAAAGAAAGCTGGAATAGCAATACTCTTATCAGACAAAATAGACCTTAAAATAGAGAATATTATGAGACAAAGAAGGACATTATATAATGATTGAAGGATCAATCCAAGAAGATATAAAAATTGTAAATACACATGCACCCAAGATAGATCAATATATAAGGCAACTGCTAATAACCTTAAAAAGAGAAATTGACAATAATACACAATAGCAGGAGACTTTAGCACCCCACTTATTGTAATGGACAGATCATCCAGACAGAAAACCAACAAGGAAACACAGCTCCTGTGTTTCCAAATGGACCTGATAGATCTTTATAGGACATTCCATCCAAAAGCAACAGAATACACATTCTTCTCAAGTGCACATGGAACATTCTCTAAGATTGATCACATTCTGAGTCACAAATCAAGCCTCAGTAACTTTAAGAAAACTGAAATCATATCAAGCGTTTTTTCCGACCACAACATTATACAACTGGAAATCAACAAGAAAAAAACTGCAAAAAAAGACAAACAAGTGGAGACGAAACATGTTACTAAACAACCAATGCATCAATGAAGAAATCAAAGAGGAAATTTAAAAATACCTAGAAGCAAATGACAACAAAGACACAACACTCCAAAACCTATGAGATGCAACAAAAGCCATTCTAAGAAGGAAGTTTATAGCAATACAAGCCTACCCCAGGAAACAAGAAAAAGCTTAAATAAACAACCTAACTTTACATCTAAAGCAGCTAGAGAGAGAAGAATAGACAAGACCAAAAGTGAGCAGAAGGAAAGAAATCATAAAGATCAGAGCATAAATCAATGAAATAGAAATGAAGAAAACCATAGAAAAGATCAATGAAACAAAAAGCTGGTCTTTGAAAACATCAACAAAATTGATAAACCCTTAGCCAGACTTATCAAGAAAAAATGAGAGGACTCAAATCAATAAAATTAGAAGTGAAAAAGGAAAAGTAACAATGGACATCACAAAAATACAAAGGATCATAAGAGAATACTCTATGTAACTATATGCTGATAAAATGCAAAACCTAGAAAAAAAGGACAAATTCTTAGAAAAGTACAATATTCTAAGACTAAACCAAGATGAAATAGAAAAGACGAATGGACCAATCACAAGTACTGAAATTGAAACTGTGATTAAAAAACTTCCAACAAACAAAAGTTCAGGGCCAGATGGCTTCACAGGTGAATTCTATCAAACATTTAGAGAAGAGCTAACACCTATACTTCTGAAATTATTCCAAAAAATTGCAGAGGAAGGAACACTCCCAAAGTCATTCTATGAGGTCATCATTATCCTGATACCAAAACCAGGCAAGGATAACACACACACAAAAATAAATTACAGGCCAATATCACTGATGAACATAGACGCAAAAATCCTCAACAAAATACTAGCAAATCGAACTCAACAATACATTAAAAGTATTGTACACCATGATCAAGTGTGATTTATCCCAGGGATGCAAGGATTCTTTGATATCTGAAAATCAATCAGTGTGATACACCACATTAACAAACTGAAGAGTAAAAACCATATGATCCTCTCAATAGATGCAGAAAAACCCTTCGAAAAATCCAACACCAATTTCTGATAAAAACCCTTCAGAAAGTGGGCATAGAAGGAACCTACCTCAACATAATAAAGGCCGTATATGACAAACCCACAGCTAACATCATTCTCAATGGTGAAAAGCTGAAAGAATTCCTGCTGAGATCAGGAATGAGACAAGGACAACTGCTCTCACCACTACTATTCAACATAGTTTGGAAGTCCTTGCCACAGCAATCAGAGAAGTAAAAGAGATAAAAGGAATCCAAACTGGAAAGAAAGAAGTAAAACTATCACTATTTGCAGATGACATGATACTATACTTTGAAAATCCTAAAGACACTACCATAAAACTGTTAAAGTTCATCAATGAATTTGGCAAAATTGCAGGATACAAAATTAATACACAGAGGTCAACTGCATTTCTATATACTAACAAGGAAAGATCAGAAAGAGAAATTCGGGGGACAATCCTATTTACCATCTCATCAAAATAAAATACCTAAAGAGACAAGAGACCTGTACTCTTAAAACTATAAGATGGTGATGGAAGAAATCAAAGATGACACAAACAGATGGAAAAACATACCATGGATTGGAAGATTCGATGTTATCAAAATGACTATACTATACAAGGCAATCCACATATTCAATGCAATCCCCATCAAATTACCAAGGACAATTTTCACTGAACTAGAACAAAATATCTTAAAGTTTATTTAGAAGCACAAAAGACCCGGAATAGCCAAAGCCATCCTTAGAAAGAAAAATGGAGTTGGAAGAGTCAGACTGCCTGACTTTAGACTATACTACAAAGCTACAGTCAGCAAAACCATATGGTACTGGCACAAAGACAGAAATGTAGATCAGTGAAACAGGATAGAAAGCCCAGAATTAAACCCATACACCTACAGTCAACTAATCTATGACAAAGCAGGCAAGAATATACAATGGAGAAAAGGCAGCCCTTTCAATAAGTGGTGCTGGGGAAACTGGACAGCCACATGGAAAAGAATGAAATTAGAACACTCCCTAACACCATACACAAAAATAAACTCAAAATAGATTAAAGAACCAAATATAAGACCAGACACTATAAAATTCTTGGAGGAAAGCATTGGCTGAACGCTCTCTGCCATAAACCACAGCAATATCTTCTCAGATCCTTCTTTATTCCTAAGTATTTTATTCTCCTAGATTAATGACAGTAAAAACAAAAATAAACAAATGGGACTTAATTAAACTTAAAAGTTTCTGCACAGCAAAGGAAATCCTAAACAAAATGAAAAGATAGCCTACAGAATGGGAGAAAATATTTGCAAATGAACTAACTGACAAGGGATTAATCTCCAAAATTTATAAACACCTTCTGCAGCTCAATACCAAAAAAACAAACCACCCCATCAAAAAATGGGCAGAAGATCTAAACAGACAATTCTCCAAAGAAGACATACGGATGGAAAAAAAAAAAAAAAAACACACACATGAAAAGATGTTCAACATCACTCCTTTTTAGAGAAATGCAAATCAAAACCACTTATGAGGTACCACCTTACACCAGCCAGAATGACCATCATCAAAAAGTCTACAAACAACAAATGCTGGAGAGGATGTGAAGAAAAGGGAACCCTACTCCATTGTTAGTGGGAATGTAAATTGGTTCAACCACTGTGGAAAACAATATGGAGATTCCTCAGAAAACTAAAAATAGAATTCCCATTTGATCCAGCAATCCCACTCCTGGGCAACTATCCAGAGAAAACCATAACTCGAAAAGATACATGTACTCCAGTGTTCATTGTAGCAATATATGCAATAGCCAAGACATGGAAACAACCTAAATGTCCATCGACAGAAGAGTGGATAAAGATGTGGTACATATACACAATGGAATGTTACTCAGCTATCATAAGGAAAGAAACAACAGCATTTGCAGCAACATGGACGGACCTGGAAATTATCATGCTAAGTGAAGTTAGTCAGACAGTGAGACACCAACATCTTATGCTCTCACTTACATGTCAAATATAAAAAAGGATACAATGAACTCCTTTGTAGAACAGATACTGACTCACAGACTTTGAAAAACATGGTTTCCAAAGGAGACGGGTTGGGGGTTGGGGGATGCGCTGCGGGTTTGGGATGGAAGTGCTATAAAATCAGGTCATGATGATCACTGTACAACTATAAATGTAATAAAATTCCTTGACTAATTTTTAAAGAAAGAATTCATGCCTAGAATTCCCAAGGAATAGCAGTCCAACAGATTGTACATGAAGTGAATCTCACTCCATGGCTAAATCAAGGATTTTAAAAATGCTAGATGCTGATGGAAAGCAGTTAGAGATTTTCTCCTGGTGAAAATTTAGTGGATTTGGAAAGTATAACAATCTTGGCTAAAAACGTAAATTTTGTGGTCAATATCTTTCTCTTTTCTGATTGTTTTATCTTCCTCCATTAAGGAAAATAAAGCATAACTTCATGCTCTTCATGACACTCAAGATTTTATAGGCAGTGATCTGGAAAAGCAAAGTGTGGGTTGGATCCCAATAGCTCCCATCTGCTGCTGCCTGATGTTTCCCAAGAAGTCCCTTGGGGCAGAGGAAATAGTGAGTGAATGGGAAGCAACAGAACTGATGAGCAACCCTGTAAAAACTGAGTCACTGGGATAACGTTCAGTACAACGAGGCTAGACTTATTCTTTTGGAAGAAACGATAAATGATCTTTCACTCTACTTGAAAGCGAAGATTTGGTTTGACCATGTGGAAAGCATTGTTTCTTTTTTTCACTGTTTTTATTATAATGCCAAGGCACAGTGTGTTTTACTTGGATGCTGCAGTGAACATCATATAGAACTTCTCAGCCTGAACACGAAATATTGTCTGATAATAGGGAGGGAAATGGAGGTTTGGAAGTAGGCAGTCTGATACACAAATGTAATAAGTTATGAGAGAGCACAGTTAATAAAGAAAAAAATGACCAGGAGATATGCTAAAAGGAGCATAGTCCCACTGTCCCATAGCAATTTAGTCAATTAATTCCATTAGAAACTCATGCCTGACTCAGGATACAAAAATATAAATAGGGCAAAGAGGACTTGGAAAGAACTCAGAGAAAAATGATAAAAGTATTAACAACGTGTAAACCATTAAACAAGCCTGAAAGGATCTAGCTCAGATATTTACTGGTTGCTACACCAATCTGAGTATCATCTTTCTCACCTGGCAAGGAAGGAGTTGAGACGAATGATGACATTTCCTTCAGAGGAAATCTCTCATTCTAGAGAAAGATGACTTCTTTTTATTTTTAACTGTTAAACTGAATATTGAGTTTTACTTATTCTCTATCCCTTCTTCCTTCTCCTCTCTTCTCTCCTCCATCTCTCTCTCTTCTTGCTTCATTTCTTTTTTAAAATTTTTTAGTCTCTCCTCTACTAGTTCTCTTCCTTAGGAAATAAACATGTTCTCATTCTACAGTAATAATAATTTAAAAAATGATCTCTCTTGAAATGTTATGCTCCTATCCCTCTATTCTTTCTTTGATTTTTAAGTTAGATCATGTAAAAGTTTACCCTGTAATAAGTACCTTAATCCAGTCCTTATGGGAATAACCAGGATCCAGAAAGGCAGAAAGACTAGGGTATTTTTGATGCAATATCATTTCTAGCTCAATTCGATATGAAGAAAGAACAAAGTTGACCAGAAAATTTCTCCGAATACTCTCTCCAATATAAAACATAAGCCCCTCAGAATAAGTGTGTTCAGAAATGTGGTAAAATCCAGTAAGTTTCTATACACTACAAATAAAATATAAATCTGCCAGGTCTTGGTATATTTAATTCAACTTTCATTCTTAATTTAATCCCCAGCTCTCTCTATACATGCTTGGTCCATGAAATCATTTTATATTGATTCTTCAAGTTCTTATATGGTAATTTATTTATTTTGAAATTCAAGCAAATTACACAAAGATATATCAGATATGGATTTTAAAAATGTTGTTAAATACTAGCCCCTGGATTGTTCTACTTATATATTCTCAGAAATATTACTGTTGCTCATTTCCTCTGGCATCTTCTCTTCTGCTCTCATCTTAAATAACATATTTCTTTTTTAGCTGGGTATATCACTGGTCAGATGAAAACATTTTCCAAGATACTTTGCAACAAGTTGTGGCAAATGACTAAGGTTGAACCATGGAATATGAGCAAAGGAGCTATTTACAGTTTCTTGGTCATCTCCTCAAGTAGATGGCCATGGGCTTTCTTTTGTAATCTATAATACTATAAAGTTATGTGGGGTGATACAGTGGTTGGCTTCAATTATGTAGACAAGGCCAAAATACCAAGGAGTGATGAAATAACATGGATTGAAGCAACATGGAACCTTGGACAACCTTATAGGGTAGAGTGGCCTGCTCACAAGGGGTCCCTGACAATTTTGGGCTATTATATGAGTGAAAAATAATGCCTCCCTCTTGTGTAAGTAATTATTTATAGTGTCTTTTTTTATTTTGTCTTTTGTCTTTTTAGGGCAACACCCATGGTATCTGAAGGTTCCCAGGCTAGGGGTCGAATTGGAGATTTAGCTGCCAGCCTTCACCACAGTAATGTGGAATCCAATTTGCACCTGTGACCTACACCCCAGCCCATGGAAATGCCAGATCTTTAACCCACTGAGTGAGGCCAGGGATCAAACTTGCATCCTCAGTATACTAGTCAGCTTCATTAACCACTGAGCCACGAAGGGAACTCCAGTGTCTTTTGTTTTATAGCATTTTACTCCATACATTAAATAGTATACTTTGTGCTCACTAGTTTATTAATCTTCCTGTAGAAGGTGGCTAGACTACGGACTGAATTAGAAGAAATCTTATATAGTAAAATGACTGGTTTATTAACATAGGAATGTGTACAGAATAGTGTTTAGAATGGGTTGGAGAGTGGTTCGGCTGGACACACCTGGTGGCGGCTGACACAAGCCATCAATGCAAACAGTTTTCTTGAGAAGAAAATCAACCCCACTCAACTTACCTGTTTTATCAGTTGAGAGCTGTTGGAATAACTTGGGATCTGCTTGGAAGTGAAGATTCTCTTTGCAGAGGTAATATGTTTTATTAGCCTAGGGGTTCACAAGCCACTAAACTGCATTCCTAATCTTCTTCCCTTCTGTTAGCCCAATAGAAGAAACATCCTCCAAATTTCTAATATTAGGAGGATTTATCTTCTAGCTAGTATCTGTCTCTTTTTCCTTTCTTATCAAGAGTAGGTGAGAGGCAGGAATAAGAATAAGCACTAAAAGCAGACACTTAACCTGGAAGTTGATGTCTTCAAAGAATAGGATCATGTTCAATAATCACAGCTGAATGCTGAAAGTCTGAGATAGTTCTAGGGCTAGGTCAGTAACCAATGGAGAGTCTATAAACTTTGTCAGTATATCCCAGAATTTTATGCCCAACATAACCAAATTAGAAAGAGTGTCTTCCCCATTATAAGGCTTGGTCATGTTTTTATTTTCCTTTCTTTGTGATGTTGGACCATGTTAGAAACTAAGTATCACCATTGAACACCTCCTAAATATTTTTCTCATGAGTCTGCCTGTAGCAACATGGAGGCCATTGCATTAGCTCATCAATGATGACTAAGTTCAAGTGATGACCTAATGAAATACTGTTTTTACTGGTCCCTGCCAAAAATCTTACCATAGCCCACTCCAATCATCTACCACAGTTCTGAAAATCCTGTTTTTCTATGATCAAGTTGTTTATTAGGTTTCACCTGCCTCAACTCTGGCACAGTTGCTCATGATTCTTCCTAATTGGGCTACTGCCTTCCTCTCTCATCTATTTTCTCACCACATTATCCCATACAATCTGCCCTTTAATCACACCAACTATATGTTGTATATTTCCTTTTCCTTAATGCTCTTTCCTCTTTTTTTTTTTTTTTTTTTTTTTTTTTGGCTATGCCTGAGGCATGTAAAAGTTCCCAGGACAGAGATCCAAACCATGCCACAGCAGAGACCCAAGATGGTGCAGTGACAACACCAGATCTTTAACCCACTGCACCACAAGAGAACTCCCTGGTGCTCTTTCCTCTATTTTTTAATTAAAGTGTAGTTATTTACAGTGTGATACAAATTTATGCTGTACAACAAAGTAACCCAGACATACATATATATACATTCTTTTTCTTATATTATCTTCCATCATGGTCTATTCCAGGAGATTGGATATGGTTCCCTATGCTGTACAGTTGGACTTTATTGCTTATCCATTCCAAATGTAATAGTTTGCATCTGCTAATCCCAATCTCCCAATTCATCCCACTCCTGCTCTTTCCTCTTGGATCAACTTTTCCAACTTCAACTGGTAAAAGTCATGTCAAAAGGTGCTTCTTCTTTGAAACTTGCTCTGGACACCACCCTGAAACTGACAACACTAGTGGCCTGAACCCAGCCAGAACCCAGACTGGGACTTGAACCCATGTGCCGGGACTTGAACCCAGCCTAAAGCCAAATTGGGACTTAAACTCATGGTTTTAAATTAGAATTACTCACCCTGTGTCTGGACTCACTGAGGTTCAGGTTCTTCATGCCTCCACACAGAAGGAATTCGGTGAGAAACAAAGCGATAGGAAAGAAACAGATTTATTAGGTTAGGACGCTTGTGAGAGATGCAAGCGGACAGATAAGGAAGCTCTGCCCCGCGCGGAGAGTGGGGGTTGGAAAGGCCCGCCTCTTCCTTTCTGGGAGTAGTAGCTCCTCCCTAGTATCCGGTAAGTTGTGTATTCCAATCAGCTGAAGGTACTCAAATGCTTGCCCTTGGTCTGAATCTGAATGCAGGCCTCATCCCATCACCCACCCAATGACCTGAAGCAATTCTCACACCTCCACTTGTCAAGTGAACCTGCCTTGTTCTGATGGCTTTCTTTACAGTGGTCTCCCAGCATCCCCATGGTTTCCCTCTTTATCTATGATCCCCTATTGGGACTTCAACAACCACCTGTGCCTACTCTATCTCTATCAACCCCAACTCCTACAATACTCAGTTTTACTGAGATAGTGGAATTAATCAAGGCCATACTTTTTTTTCCTCTTTCTCTATTTGATGCTGATTTCTGCCATGTTACCCGCAATATTAAAACATTTTTGTAAATATCTTAGCAATATACATTCCAGCACCCCAAATAATATCTGGCACATGATAGGCACTCAGGAAATATTTGCTGAATGTATTAATAGATTGCTATTTTAGCAAAAATAAAATATATTCTTAGAGGGATATTGATTTCAGTCACAAAATTTTAAATATTAGAGAACTTTTCATTTTATAACCAAAATTAACATTCTGAGACTGATTTCCTGAGAGGTGCCTTGCCCCCCAAAAATCACTTAGCTAAGAGCCAGTTCATTTAATTCAAATTTACTCAGATGTATACTTCAGACTACCTCTAAAGTCTATAGCAATTCAGGTGAGTTAGATTGGCAAAGCTTAAGTGAGGGATGAGCGTCTTTTATTTGAGGACATAAATGCTTCCAGATCCTCCTCCTTCCACTAGCCTCCCTCCCTTCGCCACATCAAATCTCTAGGGTACTAGAGCCAGTGTGTTGCATTGAAACTCCTGTCTGTCTTTCTGCCAGCAGAGGGTCCCCTCACTCTGCACCAGTTTTCAAGATTCAGAAGTAGAAAGCTGGGCATACAACGGGTTTTCTTAATTAGCTATTGTGACAGCAAAAGAAAAACCAGCCTAATGACTCTGCAGATATCTTCAAACACAGTTAAAACTATCCGTATTAATATTAAACATTGTAAGTTTTCTGAAGAGTTAAAATGAACAAGGATTTTTTGTAAGAAAATATGAAAATATGAAACATTTTAAAATCAGCAATATTTGAAAGAATCCTAAAAACTACTAAAGTTTTGGGAAAATTGGGAACAACTTTAAACAGGTTAAAAATAAATCAATATAAAATGGCATCATACATGAAAGAACTTTTAGTTATGATCATAAGAAAATAAAATTGAGAAAAACTAAGTTATCTAGTAATCATTAGGTTTGACATCTTATAAAATGATTTTTACAAGTTGATATTGATCAAATATATTTGAGAGTTCTTTTAATAGTAATATTTCACATCTATGAAAATATTAACAATCATCAAAGAATATTTTTGTTCATGAATGTCGATTAATACACTCAAGTTAGATTTTGAGCACAATGATACTTTGATAAATTAGCTTTTGGAGGGTTGACACTTTTCTTCATATGAGAAAATTAGAATACATCAGACAACATGATGACCATACTGATGGCCAAGCTGAGGAAGAGAAAAATAATACCTCCTAATTACAAATCTACCTCTCTTTCTAGTATAATGCATTGGCCATGTTGGTACTCATAGACACAAAACATAAACAAAGATAATTTTTAGATAAAAGAAACAAAGAACTTCTAAATATTCTAAATAACCAGTAGAGCTTTAAAATAATGTGAAGTGGAGCAGAATGAGAAAACAAAACTTAATAGGTGTTATGTTAAAATTTCTTATTGGATAGAGTATAAATAAATCAACCAATTTTTTTTTTGTCCTTTGTCTTTTTAGGGCTGCACCCATGGCATGTGGAAGTTCCCAAGCTAGGGGTAGAATCAGAGCTGCAACTGCTGGCCTATTCCACAGCAATAGCAACTCGGGATCCAAGCCGGGTCTGTGACATACACCACAGCTCATGTTAACACTGAATCCTTAACCCACTGAGCAAGGCCAGGGATGGAAACCACGTCCTCATGGATACTAGTCAGGTTCATTAACCACCGAGCTATGATGGGAACTCCAAATCAACCAATATTAATTTGTATTTCAAGAAAGTGATTTTCTCAAATCTATGCAAATATTAAGTTTCTACTGTTAATTTCCCCCACCCCTCCCCCCTCATTTCGCTCTCATCCTTCACTCCACTTCATCTAGGATGTCAGGATTTTCTTAGGTCTGATTTGTGTGATACGTATTTTCTCACCTACCATACTTAACCTAAAATCCAGAACAATTCTGCTAACAACAGATTGATTCTTCTAATGACAATAATGAGACTTAAATTCATTTTGGCATTATGTACCAACTCTTTGGCAAGGGCTTGGAATGTCCTATCTGGACAGTGAGTCATAAAGAGTTCCCCAAATGATTAGCAGCCCAAGGGAACAATAAGGCCACATGAAAGCTTGGTTTTCAGACCACGAAGGTCTGAAACCACAGGAATTTCTACCACATCTTAGGCAGAGCTGAATGATCTCTCTAGTTTCCAGTATTGGGCAACTACTCTTTGTAGAATCTCTAAAGGTCAGGCTGATATCTGAATCACACTTGACAATGATTCAAAACTGATTTTCAGCATAAGAAAAATTAGCCCTGGAATATGTTCCAATCAAAGGGAACTGAATCCTGTTTGTAAGTAATGCTATGTATTACTGGGACATTGTTGAAATAATGATGGAGAGATGGAAATTCATGGAAAGCACTATATACTGATACTGCAATGACCTCTTCCTTTACAGAGATATTTAAAGAAATCTAAACTTTGTCCAGTTTTTAGTATCAGTTTTTGCAGTTCTTCCTGACACTTACAGGCTCTGATAAAAAGCATGGGAACTTGATTTGTTCTATGTCCTGAAGTGATATTGGTAGGCTAACTGAAGTAGCACATATATGAGCAATTCAGGCCAGGTAAAAAAGTCCACACTAGATGTTGAGTCAACTAGTTGTACAATTCTGAGCTTGTTAGGTTGAAATAGTCTAGAATATCACATTCATTTCACATAGTGTGAGATTTAAACCCAGGGACTGTGACTGTTTCAGAGAGTAAAGGAATAGTTAATTTTTAATTTTCTATTATGTGTTAAAAATTGAGCAAATTACCTTTAACATTTGTTAAACATTAACATCATCCTAGCAAGGTAGGTTTTTTTTTTAATTTATTTTAAACACACAAAATGAAGAATTAAGAAATTTAAATAACTTGTCCAAGGTCACATGACTTAACAAATAGTAGAGCCACATTTGAAATTTAGATCTATTTGATGTAATGGTCACTTTTTTTTTTTTTTTAATTTTATGGCTGCACCTTCAGTACATGGAACTTCCGGACAGGGATCGAATCCAAGCCACAGCTATAACCTATGCCCCGCCAGATCCTTGAACCCATTGTGCTGGGCTGCGGATGGAAGCTGCACCTCCCCAGCATCTTGAGCCACTGCAGTCAGATTCTTAACCCACTGCACCATGTAGGGAACCCCTAATGTTAATCTTTTTATTATAACACAAAAAGGTTGACAAAGTGAGCATTCCTCTCTAGGGGTCCACCAAGGGCTTCAGAGAATCTGCTAAACCTTTCATTTAGGTGACATGACATTGCTCCTGAGAGTGAATACAAATATGGTACATTCCATAATTCAATATTTCAAATAGTTATTTTCATGAAACCAAGGCTCTAAGACAATGATCAACTCAGTAAATGTAAAATAAAGTTGTACTAATAAAAAGCCACTTTCACTTCATATTTTGGGCTTTTGTATAATATTATATTTAAGGGTTCTACCACAGATTGGACAAAGGAAGAAAGAAAGAAGGAAAGAGGAAGGCAGGAGAAAGGGAAAGAAAGAAATAACAGAAGAAAAGAAGGAAAGAAGAGAAAGAAAGAAAGAAAGAAAGAAAGAAAGAAAGAAAGAAAGAAAGAAAGAAAGAAAGAAAGAAAGAAAGAAAGGAGGGAGGGAGGGAGGGAGGGAGGGAGGGAGGGAGGAAGGAAAGAAAGAAAGAAAGAAAGAAAGAAAGAAAGAAAGAAAGAAAGAAAGAAAGAAAGAAAGAAAGAAAGAAGAAGGAAAGAAAACTATTTCACACTCAAGGTTTCTAGACATACTTGGATAGTGTGTGCCAGTATAATCAAGAATAAGGGAATAAGGCTCTGCTTTCCTGATTCTCCATCCTATGATTTTTCCTTTGTAGTATGTAGCTTCCTTCAATAACCAAACTCCAGAAGTTATGCATTGATTTTCATTTTCAATTTGTCTTCTTTCTCTATTTTCATGTGGTTGACATATTCTTCTCTAAAATTAATGTATTGCAAAAAGTATCAATTATGCAGTTATTACTATGCCATAGCTGCCAAATTCAAAAGGAAATCAAAATTTTTTAAAAAAGAGAGAGAAAACTAGGTTTTCAAAAGGCAGGAGAAAATCAAGTTCAATCTACAGGACAATTTTAAATTTTAATAATGTAAGAATTGAATTGCAGACATAAAGAACAACTTGATTGAGACTATCCAGGCATAAAATTGTAGAGGAAGACTTTGAAAGTCTGTAAACTCCCTACAATTAAAATTGTTCTCTGAGAATGTGGTAATCCAAGGAGTCTGAGAAGGCTAATTTGTGAACAAAGCAGTTCTACCAAACACATATGTATCTGTGTGTTTGTGTGCGCATGCACGCATATGTACACACAGATATATGTGTTTTTCAGAACAAGAGGGTCCATAGTTTTCATCAGACTTCCCAAGCAATTTGTGTTAGTTGTTTTTACAGACTTCATATTCAGAAACACAAACCTCTTTAAGGATTGTTCTCATTCTAGATTCTGTGATTTGCAAATGACCATTTGCTGCCAGAGAAGAACATGAATGTTGATATTACTCAGTGTAAAGTGGGTCTTAGTGAAGAACAATGACGGTTGGATATGCCTACTGGAAACTCTGAAGGAGCACAGATTAAATGACTAAAATGAATACATACATATATCCTGAGGTAAGTCTAAAATCTGTGAGGACAGTTGCCTGGCTTGAGTCAATCTTGTATGTGCCTCAAAGCAGTTCACTTAGTTCGTAATGGTGTATCATCTTTTACTCATCACTCATGACTTTAAGTGTCAGTCTTACGCCCCTTTCCATGGATATTGTTAAATTCGTGAATAATTTTAGCCCCTAAAATTATCAGCACAATACATCTTTGCTAATCCTTTTAAAAAAACATGTGATAAAAATAAATCAGGCCTCTGAAACAGGAAGGTATTTCTTTCTGTTTCTCTAACCAAAGGCTTATTCTCTTGTTCTGAAAGATTATACTGAAAGTAAATTCCTCAGTAACCATTACTTCCTAGGATTCTGGGTTCTCAGACTAAGACATTATTTATTGTTTCTTTTAAGACTCCTATGGATTCTTCCCCATTGTTGTTTTCAGTACCTCCATTTCCCAAAACATATGCAAAAAATATTTTTTTTTATTTTTAGAAGGAATATAATTTAATTCCAATTGCAGATTGTTTTCCTTAGTGCATGACCAAGCCAAGACCTTATATTTCTAACTTAAGAAGACAGTCATAAACTATTTTGATCTTATTTTGTTAAAACAGATCCTGTTCAGTGAAATTAGTAAAACAGAATATCTTTAATTTTCTTCCATTCTACTAAAAAGATTTCTTTTTTTCCCATTCTATTGATAAGATATGGTATGTTATTGCTGGTGAATTAAAATAATAAACACACATTTATTTGAATTGGGCAATGCGTACACATTTTACTTTATAGTCAAAGGAATATATTTATAGTGGTAGCATTTCAGTCACTTTAACAGAACGTCTGGAAAATACAAAGGGAATTTTAGGTAATAGTACCATTTCAGAGCTGTTCTTTATATCAAAACACAAAATTCATCACCTATATTACCTACAGTTTGGCTAGCTACTTTTGAAAGGAAATGCATAAACTTGGAAAGAATGTTTACTAGTCCCTGTTCCCAAATATTCCTAGAAACATGATCTTTTTATTTTTCCTGGATGGTAAGTCAGATAAAAATGAACACTCTAGTTACATTGGGGATACGGGCAGAATAGACACTTAGACAATGTCTATTAGATGTCTATTAGACATCACAGAGGGGCCAAACTTGGGCAGTAGATATTAAAGGGTAAATGAGAAGTGAACTAAAGACAGTAAGTACTGAGTTATCCATAGATTGAAATTCCCATGGGGTCAGAGGCTGTTTCTTACATGGATTTTGAATAGTTGTAGTCTCCTCGTTTCTAAAATTCCTCTCAGCTCTTAGCTTAAAGAAAATGTTCAAAATTTACAATCCATATATTATTCTTATAATAATTTACTTAATGATGAAAGCATTCCCCACCCCTAGAGGTGATTTCAACAAGTGATTTCAAGGTATAAGTCATTCCTCTGCTGACTTGTATTTCTTCCTTTTTTTTTTTTTCCTTAAGGCCGCACCTGTGGCATATGGAAGTGCCCAGGCCAAGGGTGGAATCAGATCTGCAGCTGCCAGCCTATGCCACAGCCACAACAATGCAGGATACGAGCTGCATCTTTAACCTACATTGCAGTTCACAGCAATGTCAGATCCCCAACCCATTGAGTGAGGCCAGGGATTCGAACCCACAACCTCACATATACTAGTTGGGGTCACTGCTGCTGAACTACAATGGGAACTCCCTCTGGTGAGTTTTCTATAGACTCACTGTGAATTACACAGAGGAATTATACTTCAGATGTATTGTCAGTCTCCACGTGCTTTGGAGTAATTCTATATTTTATGTTCATGTCACATATGGCTGATGGGATCCACAGAGGCCTCTGCTGAACAAAACCTCATAATTAATGCTATTAATTATATTGCATATACATGTCAAGTGTATGTGTTCATTTTTTAACAAAGAATAAATGGTAGGAACTTAACTAACATAGTAAATTATTCAATACATAAAATATATTATTTCTGTCTCATCAGAGATTTATTTTCCACCAGCAATCTTTTGCTTCCAGCTACAATTGAGATCAGGGCAAATGCCCAATTTTAGCAAAAGGCAAAACTGTCATTAGCTTCATAATAAGTCATATTGGACATATATTGGTAAATAGATCTGAATTGCCACTTGATGACATTTTCTTATGTCACTAAGTGTGTATTTTAGTCATGAAATGAATTTGAGTTATTTCTTTAGTACCCAAAAGAAACAATCAGTCCAGGTGAGCACTGGGAATAGCCAAATTAAAAAATAAATTAGCTGTAATTCCAATTTGACCCCTAGCCTATGAACTTTCACATGCCGTGGGTACAGCCCTAAAAGCAATAAATAAATAAATAAAATTGAATATATATATATATCTATAATAGATATATATATATCTATTATAGATATATATAAAATCTCACAGTTTCTATGGATCAGGGATTTGCTCTTTCTGATACCTGCTTGTACAACTTTTCCCAGCTGTGTGTTTGAGAACTCTTGTGCGGAAAGCAGGATCATGTACTAAATGAACCATGTAGGCCAAATTCTAAATGTGTCAGGAAGTGATAGTGGAATAATATTTGAAATTATAAAAGCCACAATCCTGCTCTAGTGTTTTCTACAATAAAGAGAAAAGGACAAATAATGCATCATACAGCTATAATGTGATGAGGTCCATAAAGTGCAAATTCAGTGGTGTCTTAGATGAAGGGAAAATAAGGCAAATCAATGACACATGACCAATTTGAGATTATATATTACAGAAAGTGAATGGGGTTAGAGAAGAATTGAAAGATTATGGTTACCTTGGGTAAAAGTTATGATAGCATGTTAAGAAACTGTGTCTCTACAATCTAGAGATTCTTTAACTTGGACTGCAGAGTAGCATTGGGATGGGGGATGGGCACAGACTTTCCATGTAGTGCACCAAGCATGATCCCTGTGTTGTACACACATATCTATTTTACTCCTTCTCAAATGTTTGTTGATGTTCCTGAGATTAATGTAGATTCATTACCGAATATATTGCTGTTCTTGTTTTTATTTTCTCAATACTCATATTCCCAATGAATAGAAATAACCACAATCAGTATAACATAGAGGAGGTCTGGAAGTTATTTTATGCAAAAAAGCGTTGATATTTGTTGACCATTTACTAGGTGTTAGTGTCATCCTACTAAGCACTTGTTATTTATTAACCTAAGATTTTACAAGTTTGTAAAAAACCGATTCCAGGTAATACAAAACTATCAAATTCTATGAAGAAATAGAATTAAGTAACGAAATGTGCAATTCATTATTTGTTCAGAAATGGTTTGTTTAGAATTTAGCATTCTGAAGGTAGATAAGGGTAACATTTAAGTCTAAGCAAAACAAACCAAAAGAATCTTGACCTGTGAAATTAAAGCAGAGTTATACGTGAGAGGACTGGAATGAGAATGATTTTGAGATTTGGTGATCCATAGGTTATGGTTGATATGGGAAAGGAAGCCATGAATAGATATAAAGGGTGTTTAAATTTACATAATATAATGACAAAATGACATGAAAAGGGAGATAGAGATAACTGGGAATTAGTTGGAATAAGATGAACATTCGTATAACGCAGAATATAAAGTTGGCTTTTACATATATGCAGGCTCAAGTCTTTTTCTTCACCTACATGGTTTTATATTCTTCCTGCCTCTGTTAATTAGAACCACTGACTCTCACTGAAACTCAGTGAAGAAATTGGAAGTTAAAGGGCTTCAAATTTGCTTTTATTTATTTTTTAATTTTTAATATTATTTTATTTGTATTAAAGAATAGCTGATTTACAGGGTTGTGTCAATTTCTGCTGTATAGCATAGTGACCCAGTCATACATATATACATATATATATATACATTCTGTTTCTTATATTATCTTTCATCATGTTCTATCTCAAGAGATTGGACATAGTTCCCTGTGCTGTCCAGTAGGACCCCATTGTTTATCCACTTCAAATATAGCAGTTTGCATCTACTAACCCCAAACTCCCCATACATCCCTCTCCCATCCTCCTCCCCCTGTCAACCACAAGTCTGCTTTCCATGTCCTTGATCTTTTCTGTTTTGTAGGTATGTTCATTTGGGCCATATTTTAGATTCCACATAAAGTGATATCATGTGGTAATGTCTTCCTCTTTCTGATTTACTTCACTTAGCATGAGAATCTCTAGTTGAGTTCATGTTGCTACAGATGGCATTATTTTGTTCTTTTATTGGCTGAGTAGTATTCCACTGTATATATGTGCCACATCTTCTTAATCCATTCATCTGTCAATAGACATTTATATTGTTTCAAATATTTGGATTAATTTTTATGATTCTATATTTATGATAAATGTAGAGATTAAAGGAGGATAAAAAGTTTCAGAATTAATTCCACCTATAAGAAATCAACTGATTTTGCACAGTAATATCAAAGATATCAAAGGGATAGAATATTTTTTCAACAAATTGGATATTTGTATGGAAAAAAAATTGATCAAACATTACCTTACAACATACAAAAAATTTACTTGAAATGAGTCATAGACCTAAATATAAAAGGCAGAACTATAAAATTTCTAGAAAAAAATAATGAAAGAAAAGCTCTATAATTTTCTGTAGATAGTACACAAAAAAGTACAAACCATAAAGAAAAAAGGAAAATTAGATTTTCTCAACATTTAAAGTGGGCAAAGATTTGTTAGGAAAACTTGCAGACAACACTCTAAAAAAATATTTCAATACATATATCTGTAAAGATCTTTTAGCCAGCATATAAAAAGAATTCTTGAAATTCTTGTTGTGGCTCAGCAGGTTATGAACCCACCAACTAGTCTCCATGAGGCTATGGGTTCGATCCTTGGCCTCACTCAGTGGGGTAAGGATCTGGCGTTGCTGCAAGCTGTGTCTTAGGTTCCAGATGTGGCTTGGATCAGGGGTTGCTGTGGCATAGGCCTCAGCTGCAGCTCTGATTTGACCTCTAGCCTGGGAACTTCCATATGCTGAAGGTATAGCCACAAAGAAGAAAAAAAAAAGAATTTGTACAGTTTAAAATTAAAAATAACCTATCTTTTAAAAAGGCAGGCAAAGGATTTGTTCAGTCACTTCATGAATGAACATAGACAAATAAACATAAGCACATAAAATGATACTAAACGTCAATGGCCATCAGAAATTGCTAATTATTGCTCAATGCCAAACCACTACAAATACAGGAGAGAACTATCTAAATCAGTATTTCACAAATGACGAATGATAACAAGGGCCAAAATTTAAAAGACTGACAATTCTAAGTGTTGACAAGAATGTAACTGAAACTCTGGTATGCTGCTGGAGGAAATGTAAAATTACACAGCCACCTTGGAAGACAGTTTACAAGGTTACTTTTTAATTTGACCTACAAATGTATATTACAGTCCAATCATTTCCCTCCTAGGTATTTCTCCAAGAGAAAGGAAATGTATGTCTACACAAATATTCATAGCAACTTTATTCATAATACTCTTAAACTGAGAACAACCTAAAGATCCATCAACAGAACATGAACAAAAATATTGCTCTATCCACACAATAGAATACCACTCCATAATAAATAGGTTGAGGTGCTGATATGTACCAAGACAGAATAACTGCACATACTGTATGATTCTACTTATACGAATCTGCAGATGATGCAATATTATTATATCTGTAACAAGAAAAAAAATCAATCAATGATTTAATGGGTCTTAGGCTAGTGGAATTACATTCCGAGAGGCAAAAGGAAAATCTTAGTATGCATATAATCTGTAGCTTTAGAGTAGTAGTAATCTCAGAGGTGTAAATCATTAAATTGCATACTTAAAGCGGATAAAATGTATGCAAATTATTCTTTAATAAAATTGATTAAAATTGCTGTATCAGATAAGATTTCCTTGATCATTTGTAAAGTATACAACAAATTTTTATCTATCAGATTGTCCTAATTATTTTTCATATCAGAAATTATATTCTTTATTTGAAGTTTTACATGATAAATGTATGGTTACTAACATTTCTCTGCCTTTCCATCTTGCTAGAATATAAATGCCCTAAGAATAGTTTTCCATTTTTGGTTGTACCATTTTGAGAGCCCAGAACAGTGTCAGGAATGTATATACTTTTTATATCATTAGGATAAATTACAGTTATAATTTCCTCTCTCACAATTATTAACATGATGTGGGGAGCAATAGTCAAGTCATCAGGTGTTGCAAAAAGCATAATTTTACAAGTCATATAATCTTAAAAATAAATAAGCCATAATTTATATAAGTGTTTTCATGCTGAATATTTATGTTTCCCATAGCTTTCTATTAAAATACCAAGTTAAATGAACACCTTTGCAATTATAATGTTGATAGCCCTTATAATTACTTCTTTAATTCCAACTTTTAAAAGTATAATTATTTATAGAAAGAGCAAAAATATTTTTGTCTTTGTAATATATATTACTAAATTCATTTCAAAAGATAAAATGCCAGTTTATCTTGAGTTCTGTTTGCCTATGATCGAATCTTCCACATTCTCTACATCGCTATTTCTGACTCTCTGAACGGAAGTGTGTAAGAGGTCCTGCTATCTAAATTTTTCCTGTGCTTATTATTCCTTCCTGGAAACACAAACACCGGTCTCTCAATTTTAGTGGAAAACCACTGTGGAAACTGTACCCAGGTTGTAGAGCAAGCTGGATTCTGAACAAATCAAGTTAAAAAGGCAGAGGAAACATTGAAAATACAAATACAAGTGAGGTATTTGGAGACTAGTGGATATTAACTTGGTTAGAGTACAAAATTGACTTGGGAAACAATATGAGACACAGTTGCTTTGCCTGCGAAAAACCAGAAATTAATTTCTTCTGAACCCTTGTATGATTTGCTTTCTACCTATAAAAACAGTGATTACAGTTACAAAGGTATTCCACAAATTCTAGGCAAGATTATAACCAAATTGGGCTTGATCTTCCTGTTGAAATTACGCTTTCCTAGAGTAAGATTTTCCTACTTTTTATATAGCTATTTTTATAGTAGTCTTGCAACTTTAGAAATTCCTCACAATCCACATAGAAATAGAGCAGCTACAAAGACTGGAGAACAGGTACTCAAAGACCAAATCCTAATATGAATTTTAAAAGCCACAGAAAAATTAGAATGGTGCATCAGTTAAGCTTCTTTATCTTTATTTTGGCAGGAAAGGAGGAATGCTGGGTTGTAGGAGTCTGAAAGTCTAGAAAAGATTAAAAGATGGTGTTTTCTTCTGTTAATCTCTCTAGTCAGTAAGCACAGCTATCTGACGTAATGGAACTGAGATTTCTGAGGCACCACTTCCGAATAGGAATCACACTGCGGGGGTTCAACTAAAACCCCAATCAGAAATGCTGCTCTGTACTGTCTTTCATCCAACTCTTATGCAAGCACAATAGACTAGTTGTTTATAAATTTTGGAAAATGTATCATAGATTGAGCTATGGTTTTGAAAGTCTGCTTCTGAGACCACCTGATTCAGACCAGAGCCATGGTTCTTAAATCTTTTTCCTCAAGACCTTGCCCCAGTCAATCTGCATTTTTAACTATTAGATTATACTAATATAGGTGTAATTTATAGTATCATGCTTTGAGAAATGCTGTCCTAAAAATTAAAGAATTTTGTTCAAAGAGAGAATCAATTCCCATGTGCACGTTGTTTTTACTAGGTCTTAGACTTGTTCCTAAATTCTAACCATTCAGGAAATATACCCCTGACCTGTATTAATATGTCTCTCCCATGAGGAATAAGTACTATTTTTTAAAAGATAATTCTAACTTTCTCACCTTAAAATTAA
The DNA here is from genome assembly GCF_054392235.1 of Sus scrofa. Classification (NCBI taxonomy): domain Eukaryota; kingdom Metazoa; phylum Chordata; class Mammalia; order Artiodactyla; family Suidae; genus Sus; species Sus scrofa. The sequence continues at coordinate 17,247,951 of NC_139386.1, forward strand.
TATGTCAGATCACCTCATTCATTTCAGGAAATTGTAATCATAATGTTATAATTACCTTTAAACTTATATTTAATTATATAATAATTATAATTCCCATTATAAGATACTATTTAGAAGAAATACTAACCATCTGCAAATATATTTTTGTATATATTTTGCATTGATATTAATGTTTTAATTGGAGCTCTGCACTATGAATAAATCATTTAAATTGTTTGACTCTTCGTTTGCTATAGCAAAATGGGATATTTGAGTTATGTTTCTGAAAAACTCATATCTTTATCATTTTCTGTTTATTTTATTTTTCTAACATATTTCTCAAAGTGAATACTTACAGTTCACTTTATTTATTGATTATTTCCCATTATTTAAAAGAAAAATATTTGACCAGTGATTCTACACTCTGGCTACCCAATAGAAGCACAGGAATTTTTTTTTATTGTTATGATTAATATACAATATTATATTGTTCTCAGGTGTACAATGTAGCAATTCAGTATTTTTCTACATTATAAAATAACTACAAGAAGTCCAGGTACCATCTGTCAACATACAGAGCTGTTTCAATATTATTGATTCTAATTTCTATGTCTACATTACATCCCCGTGATTTATTTATTTTATGGCTGCAAGTTTGAACCTCTTAATCTTCACCTATTTCATCTGTCCCCAACTTCCCTCCACTCTAGAAACCTCTGCTTTGTTCTCTGTATTTGTGAGTCTTTTTTTGTTTGTTCGTTTGGTTTTTTAGTTTCCACATATAAGTGTGAAATTCTTAAAAAATATACAAGCTTGGGCCTCACACCAAACCAATGCAGTCAGAATCCCTAGAGATGAGATCAGTGTATCATATTTCTTTTAAAATTGTCTAGGTATCTAGACAAAGTTCTCAATGCTATTCAGCAGGATCTCCTTGTAAATCTATTCTAAGTTGTGTCTGATAAGCCCAAGCACCCGATCCCTCCCACTCCCTCCCCCTCCCATCAGGCAGCACAGTGGGAAAATTTAAAAAAATTATAAAAAAAAAAATTGTCTAGGTAATTCCGGTGAAGAGCTTGAATTGAAAATTACTGTCATGGATTATTGGCAAGGCAACCATGGCGTCTAAGATTAAAACTTACTTTCTCTGTTAAATTTTGCTTAAACCTAGCTGCTTTTCAGGTTATCTTTTCTTCAGTTGCATAAATGTTTCTTTTCTCTCCATTTGCTGGAATTGGACAAAAACAAAAGGAAATATCTAAATATAGATCTATGACAAAAATTTCAAAAGTCTTCTATGACAACAGAAAAAACTAAATTAAAATTGTCATTTTTTCTGAAAGTCATTTTTTCAGCTTATATATTAATTCTTTATTCTGAAATAAGCAATTGTTTTATTATTTTGGTGTTAAAATATTTTCTTGAAGAAACTGAATGTGAAGTTAGATGATTGCTTGATATCTTAACAGCTTAATTTGGCAAAATATATTCTGGAAACTCTGTCAATCAATTAGCTTGTGAAATTTTCTGATCACTGAAAGTTCGGAAAACATTGACTTAAAATAACTGAGCCAATACTCAACCCTTCTGTGACCTGAAGAGCTTAGGGAAGTGGCTATTTACCAGTGATTACAGTTGTATTTCAATTCTAAAAATAACCAAGCATACCACTGAGAATGGTTAAATATAAACTGCTTATTTTTATATTGTTCTAATTGTTGTATATATTGTACTTATATATTGGACCTGATTTTCCACTTCATAGTATATTAGGAAAATATTAAGTTCATCATATGCAATATATAGCATGATTGTATAAATTATTATTATCATTGTAGCACAAATGTATTAATTATTCTATTATGATGAATTTAGGATATTCTCAAATTTTGGCTAATATAATGAAATTTTTATCAACATCTTATTGCAAATTATTGCTCATGTGTAAATATTTCTATAAACTATTTTACATTATAAAAAATATCTTTAGAGAAATATGACTGTTTTCAAAAAGTAAGAATTATCTTCCATTCACAACAAGAATTTTTAAGGTTATTGTTCCTTCATATCTACACATTAGATATTACTACTATCTGTCATTTCTGACAATATAAGATAAAAGCGCATCTCTAGAAAAATTCAAATTTTTGTAATTTACATCTTTGAGCATTTGAACTTTCCCTTTTGTGAACTTCATATTTATAAACTTTTCCTATTTTCTGATTGTTTTTCTGATTTGGATTTTTTTTTTCTCTATTGCTTTGATGAGAGAGTGGATGTTTAAGAGACTGATTCAGTGTTTTCCTAATATTATACACACAGCTCATATATTGCTAAGGTCAAGTCTAAATCCAAGCAGTTTGCTCCATCTATAGAAATCTTTACTATTTTCCTGTTACCACCAACGCTGCTGGGCTGGAAAAGCCAAAGCTAAACAGTATGGATAAAGCAAGGTAAACAGTAAAGGAAATAAAGATTAGATTTGAGAACTTGTTCTTGGAAAAGCCACTGGGTCAGAAATCTTGATGAGAAATATTTAAAGCAAAGATAATCTGCTGCAAAAGAAAATTCCTGGGGTGACTGTGTTTATTAAAAGTCAGCAAGAATAAGACAATAAATAGGAATCTAGACTTGAATTTTGGTGAGTTTCCAAAGATTTTGTTTTTCTTTTTGCTGCTAGAAGATGCAAAACTCCATACGACACAGCAGGATACTTTTCTGTTGTAAAGATATGTCTTATCATCACATCCAGGCACAGTTGGTCCTTGCCAAATGGTCCTAACCTGCAGATAGGCTCTTCTCATGGTGGTGCTACTGTCACTTCTTTGGTATGTTACTCACCTAATAAATCCAGACATCATTTCCCCATGGGAAATTCTATCAAAGGTTTTACAGCAGGATACATACTGTGTGGTTGGGTCTGTGCTTCAAAGACAGAGATAAAATGATTTTACATTTGCAGGCTTGTCTGTATCTTATACTTGGTGACATCCAAGCCAAATGATTTAAATGTTAGTGATTTATTTAAGCTTCACTCAAGAGCAGAACAAAGAGTTGGTAGGAAACAAACTAACTAGTAAACTGGCCTCAGGAGTGGAGTCTGGTAGGCTATACCTGATAGACCTTGATTTAGACTGAAGAGGCAAAAAGAAGTAGAAAAAAATAAAAGGCAGTCTTTCCACCAGGAAAGAAGCCCAAATGAAACACTTGGGAAAAAAAGATGTTTCATTGTTTACTAATTAATGCACATTTTCTTTAAATGTAGTTTCTTTTTCATTTTATTACTTTTTTAATTTTTATTACCTTCAAAATTAACGAATTCTATTTGGGCACTAGATACATTTAAACTGATGATATTAAGCTTAACAGAATTTTATATATAGTTTAACAAAACAGTGTTTTATTCTTCCAAGCAATACAAAGCTATTATAATACTTTAATATGAGTTATGTTTTCTCCTGAATTCAATACTATTGCAAAGTGATTAAGTTCCATCTTGTACACTATGTCTAAAACCTTAATTTTATTTTCATTACATTTATAATTGTTTTTATTGTTTCATTTAATAATTTATTTTTTCTTGAGTTAGTCACTATTTACCTTTTTTCTCTCAATTAGTCTTCCTTTTTCCACCTCATGTTTATTCTAACATTTTCCTTCTTCCTTGAGTATATCAAATAATTTTATGAAGGTACTCCATTTCCGTAAAGTTTCTACTTGGGGGAAGAGGCTTTGAATTTATTTTTTTGATTAAAGTGTAGATTAAAGTGCTAATTTTTGCCATATACCAAAGTGACTCATACATATATATACATTCATTTTTTATATTATTTTCTATCATAGTCTATCCCAGGAGATTTGATATAGTCCGCTCAGCTATACAGTAGGACCTTGTTATTTTTCCAGTAAACCTTTCACTTTTGCTTTTGTTTTCTGAAAGAGCGGGGAGAAATATTTTCTGTTTCCCTGATTGGTTCTCACACCTTCCTTCCTAATTTGTAGTTTTTACTTAAAAAAATTGTACTGCATTTGACCAGTTTCATAAAATACTGTGATCAAGGATTCAATTAACATCAACTTTTTGCAGTTAAGACTCATTCAGTGATTTTAATTTAATGTGGGAATTTCTATAAATTTTAAATGCTATTCAAAGTGCCTCCCTCATGGGAGACAGTTTATTTTATCCAACAGGTTATAACTGAAGCAATTTTCTTTAAGTCTATTAGGGCAAGCTCCAGTCTTTCATTTAAACTTTTCATTGATTAAGTCATACTCGTCCAGATAATCAGAGATATCCTTAAAGTCAACTTATTAAGGGCTTTAATTCCATCTGAAAAAACAAGCAAACAAACAAACAAACAAAAAACTCTTCTCAGCAACATCTATATCAGTGTTTGAACAACTGGGAACTTTAGCTCTACTAAGTTAACACATGCAAAAAGCTGTCATAATTGTAATCCTCAATAATTATTTTCATTAACCTCTGCTAGTTCTTTTCTTCCCTTTGTTTTCCTCTCCTTCCTTTCTTCTTTTCTCTTTTCCTTCATTCTTTCCATGGAGTTCTTAATTTCTATTACTCCTCCTTTCTGGACATGTGGTAGATTTCACTTCCTGGCCCTCAGATGGTTGGATTGAATCCTGTGTCCAGTTCTGGCCAATGAAGCATGAGGGTGTCACTGGTGAGAAATCATTTAGCCATATTATGAAGGACACAAACTATGGTTTATGTAGGTTACCTTTAAGATGGGAAGATAAGCTATAAACCCATGAATTATTTCCCATTAAACCTAATTAATTCATAATAAGTTCCAGAATACAGAGTTCAGAATCCAAATATAGGTGCGGCTTAGCTGGTCAATGAAGTATAACAAATAAAACAGGGTCCTGGTGGGGAAAGCATGGGTATTGAAAAAACACACCTGATTTCAATTCGTTTTATCAACTTTTCCCATTTTTAAGTGTTCATTTCTTCATATTTTCTGTGCCCCTAGTTTGTTCTAGGTATTATTCGCAGATCCCTGCCCTCATAGAGATTGTGAAATAAAAGTGTAATGACATATTGTGATAAGTATTAAGGAGAAAGTTGCTGAGATGGTGAAAACATTTCCAACTTGTTTTAGTTGAGTTTGTAGAAGGTCTTCTGAAGGGATGGCGTGAAAGCTGCAACCTGAGCAAGAGATGGAGTCTGCCATTCGAAGAGACAAAGGGAGAGAGCAGACTCAATGTCATAAGGTGGGAAAATCGTGGTATTTGGAAGCCCAGAGTGACATAAACACAGGCAGAATGGTATGGACTGGCAGCAGACAGGTAGAGACTTAGGTTATATCAGATCTACTTAGAACTAGATAGGTCCCAGTAGCTAAGAGGATGACATTTATTTTTATTTGTTTTTTCATATACAGCTTCCTTTTTATTAGATTGTTTTTTCTTAATTTATTGGAGTATAGTTGACTTAAAATGTTGCATCAGTTTCAGGTGTACAGCAAAGTGTATCAGTTATACATATATCCATTCTTTTCCAGATTCTCTTCTCCTGTAGGTCATTACAGAATATAAAGTAGATTTCCCTGTGCTGTATAGTCGGTCCTTATTACCTATCTGTTTTATATATGGTAGTGTGAATATATATAGTGTGAATATATATAGGTATATACACATATATATACCTATCTGTTTTATATATCATAGTGTGAATTTTTTAATTGCAAAAGGAATCTGTGTGACCTAATGTAGTGATTCTGTCTCTGAACCTCAATTTCCACATACTTAAAATAAAAATACTTCCCCCAAATCAACAAAAGAATTAAATTAAACAAGGCTTGTAAAAATTTTAGTAGTCCTGGGCCATTTGAAAAAACAAAGAAAACCCGAATACTAGGACATCATCATTTTTCTTAGTAAACATGATTTATCTTATAATTCAAGGGTAACTTAAATGAGAAGACAAACCTAGTTCATATGAAAATCTTAGGGCTTTTTAAATTTTTTTGGTTGCATGACGTTAAGTTTGAGGTCAGGTGGTATCTCAGGCTATAGTCAACTTAGGAGCAAAAAGATTTTACAAATGCTTTAATACTAAAATATTGTATATTTTAACTACTTTTTTTTTCAGGCACTGTGGCACTGCTTATATGAGTGAACCAATAAGCCAAGTTTTCCATGTCCTTTATCTCAACTGACATTCAGTGATTTACAAGAGCCAATAGATTCCACATTATTGTTTGTAAAGCAAGTTACCTAAATTTTATGGGTGACTGAGGTTCATTGATCAAAGATGGGAAAGATATGAAAGGGTGTAGAGTGAAAGCTGTATTCTAAATTACTTTGGGCAACAAGTAGGAAAAAAAGGATGAAGAAGTAAAGCATTGTGCAAATATCTGCCCATTTAAAAAACCTAAACACATGGTAGTTTGTGGAAAAATATTAGAGAATGAAAGCAGACATACTTGCAAATTTTCTGTTTCTCAGAGTTCATTTTTTATTTTATTTTTCTGCTCTATCTCCATAGAATACCATTATTATTTTTCAATTAGACTTTGCTGTAAATCCACAGTGGAATTTGGCAGCTGACATTAAACTCTCTCAGCCCTAGTTTCATTATATGTAAAATGAGAAATTTGGATGAGATAATCTCTAATGTCATAAAAAACTAGGTTTCTCATTTCTTCAGTTCCCAGAGAGATGCTGTGCTACAGTTTAATTTGTGAAGTAATTTGACAGCCAATTCTCTTTGATGATATCCTATTGTTGGGGGAGTTAAAGATGATCATCTTAAATCATGGATGTAGAAGCCAAAATTCTCTATGATAAACTGCAGTGATGCCTTCTCCTTGTCCATTTGCTCTTCCTGCTCCTCACTTTTCTTCTTCCTCCTCTGTTTTTCCTTCCTCATCATTATAAACAGGGCTTTTTTTATTAGAACCATATACAAAGTTCTAATAAAAAATATTCTATTGTGTAGGCACTAAGCACTAAGTGCTATGTTTGAAAAATGTATTATCTAAAATACATTTAACTCTAGCACTAAGCCATATGTTTGAAAAATGTATTATCTAAAACCAGTACCAGGACGTACTTTACTGTCTTTAAAATGTGTGGGCAGATCTAGATCTGGCTTTACTGAGATGCAAGAAACATCTGACTGATCTACCAAGAAACAACTCCCATCAATCCTATTTTACACACTATTCACAGCTCAGCTCAGATGTAACATCCTACTAAAAGCCTTTTATCATATACCCAATACCATTCTTATTAGGTGGTCCTTTGGAGACTTCACCAGAAAAGGTGAAGATCGGAGGTACATCTTAATCACCACTATATCACCTTGATATACTTTGAGACACAGAGTATTTTCTCAATCGATATCTGAATGGGCAGATGTTTTATAGTAGGAAGTGACTGAATGCAAATACCTGGAGAGTACATAGCACAATGTCCCAAATATCGCTTTACTTAGTAGATGATATGAAATGAAAATGGGTATCAATTAGAAATAAAAATTTTAGATTATATAGCCTGCAGGGATACAAGGTAATCACATCTTTCATGCTTCTACTTACACTATTCCCTCACCTCCAACTGCTTCCCTTATATAAATATTCTTCAAGGACTCAATCAAATGTCCTATGCCCAAATGCCTACTGCTTCTCAAGTACTAAATGGAACACTTATTTCACTTTATTTGGAACTCTCCATAGTGTATTATTTGCCCTTGAAGAATTCTTCTTAAAATATTATAACTAGTATATAAACTATTCCAGTGCATTTAAGAATATATTATCATCATTACTATTATTTGTCCAATTGCCATTTATATCCCCAGAATCTAAAGAAAACTCAAGCATATAACCAATTTCTAATAGTTTTTGAATGAAAGAATACATATTCCATTTTTGTACTTCTCTAGTAACTAACTTTAGGTACAGATATTTCTTAGAGCAGGTACTAGACTTCTTCATACCCTTTAAATTTGGGAAGCTTGTGCAAATAATTTGGGGAATTGAATTGAAAATAAGAATTTTTTATTTTAAATGTCTCTAGGATACACTTTAAATAATAAGTTTTATTTCTGTTGTGTATAAGAGTCATTAATGGCCCAACCTTATTTGATTCCAAAGGACAGAAACACATAGTAATCAATTCAATGTGGCCTTGATGTTTTCACAAAATTTCCCAACCAGATTTCCCGCAGCAATTAAAATGTTTCTCTCCTTAGCGCTTACCACATTTTCACTTTTCATTGTAGTTAGGTAGTTTCTTCTCCCTTATTAATGATTAATTTTGCTTTCCTTGTCAGTACTTTTCATGGCATCTGATGCATTGTAGGCATGCAGTAAGAATTTGTTGAATAAATAGATTACTCCTGATAAAATATGTCTCAGATTCTCTTCCATCCCTAATTTAATAATAAATGTTCCAGCATAGAAAAGTATTTCTAAAATTTGTGAAAGGTCAGAAACCTAATATTTTATTAATTTTGCCAAAGAGAGGAATGTATAATCTTACCAAATACATTCTAGACTTTTCTTGGATTACAAAGCATTGTCTTATGAAACAAACTTTCATGTTAATATGGATTTATTAAAGTTATCAACATTTTATGTAACATCTTCTTAAGTTCTACACTAGAAAATTTCTTCTTACGAACTCTTTTGGAGTTCCCATTGCGGTGCAGCGGAAAAGAACCTGAGCAGTATCTATGAGGATGCGGGTTCAAACCCCGGCCTCGATCAGTGGGCCAGGGATTCGGCATTGCCATGAGCTGTGGCACAATTCACAGATGTGACTCAGATCCCGCATTGTTGTGGCTGTGGTGTAGGCCAGCAGGTATAGCTCTGATTCAACCCCTAGCCTGGGAATTTCCATACGCCAGGCGTGCAGCCCTAAAAAGAAAATAAAAAAGAAAAAAGAAAGAAAAAAACAAACAAACACCTCTTTCAACTTTAGATGAAGTGTATTTCTTTGCTAGAAGAAACTTTATGTCCATCAAATTTTTGTGGGTTGAAAACAGCAACATTCACTTAAGATCAGTACTATAGATACACTCCATCACGCTAAACCAAAAGGTTGTACATCATTTTCAACAAGTCTTGGTTGGAAGCTACTTTGAGTCTGCAGCTTCTGCTTGAATAGAGATGAGATTATCTTCTGGTATTCCTAAAACAAAAATGTTTTCTTAAGCCCTTAATGCCCAGAATTTGAGAAGATGGAACTAGACAGTAATTCAGTTATTGGAACTAATAAAGAGATGGTATTAAAATGTAAAATCCTAAACACTTTGTGACAGGCAGGGGGTGAATGAGCCTGTCAATTGAGTTCACAGTTTATTTTTGCGTATTGACATTAGATCATCACAGTTGTGTTAATCACTACATTTGTCAGGATAACTGGGCTATATTTTTCACCTTCTCTCCACATGAGAGCCTTAGATTTAGAGGCACTGGAACAGATGAGAAGCAGCCCATTTTTTTTTCCAGATATCCTGCATATACATATATTGCATTTTAGGATGTGGCCTGATTATTTTCTGGGGTCTCTTTGGAGATACAGATATTAGTGTTCTGAAAAACCAGTTCACAACACTGTGAGAGCTAAATATGACTCGAAGAGATCTATGAATATCATGGGGGAGAAAAAGTTGTTCACTTGTTACCCTCTGGTTTTTATTTAATGGTGCTAAAACAACCTCTCAAAGCATCTCTTGTTTTCCAAAGATTAAGATGGTTTTACATCACAGCAACACAAAACACATGAAATAAAGATTACTTGAACAGTGTTTAAAATTACCTTCAACCAACCTTTTTTTTTCTTCTAGGTATTCTTTATTAAAGTATAGTTTATTTACAGTGTTGTATCAATTTCTGCTGTACAGCATAGTGACCCAGTCATATATATATATATATATATATACACACACACACATACACACACACACATTCTTTTCTTTTTTTTTTTTTTTTGTCTTTTTTTTTTTTGCTATTTCTTTTTGCTATTTCTTGGGCCGCTCCCACAGCATATGGAGGTTCCCAGACTACGGGTCTAACCAGAGCTGTAGCCACCAGCCTACGCCAGAGCCACAGCAACGCGGGATCCGAGCTGCGTCTGCAACCTACACCACAGCTCATGGCAACGCCAGATCCTTAACCCACCGAGCAAAGGCAGGGACCAAATCCGCAACCTCATGGTTCCTAGTCGGATTCGTTAACCACTGCGCCACGAAGGGAACTCCCACATTCTTTTCTTCATACTATCTTCCATCATGTTCCATCCCAAGAGATTGGCTACAGTTCCCTGTGCTATACAGTAGGACCTCATTGCCCACCCATTCTTTTTTTTTTTATTACTCAAATGAATTTATCACACCTGTAGTTGTATAATGATCATAACAATCTGATTTCACAGGATTTCCATCCCACAGCCCAAGCACATCGCCCCACCCCACCCCCAAACTGTCTCCTCCAGAGACAATAAGTTTTTCAATGTCTGTGAGTCAGCATCTGCTCTGCAAAGAAGTTCAGTCAACCAACGTTTTGAATAAAAATGTTCACCGCCCTCTTGCACTGTTGGTGGGAATGTAAACTGGTACAGCCACTATGGAGAACAGTTTGGAGATACCTTAGAAATCTATACATAGAACTTCCATATGACCCCGCAATCCCACTCTTGGGCATCTATCCGGACAAAACTCTACTTAAAAGAGACACATGCACCCGCATGTTCATTGCAGCACTATTCACAATAGCCAGGACATGGAAACAACCCAAATGTCCATCGACAGAGGATTGGATTCGGAAGATGTGGTCTATATACACAATGGAATACTACTCAGCCATAAAAAAGAATGACATAATGCCATTTGCAGCAACATGGATGGAACTAGAGAATCTCATACTGAGTGAAATGAGCCAGAAAGACAAAGACAAATACCATATGATATCACTTATAACTGGAATCTAATATCCAGCACAAATGAACATCTCCTCAGAAAAGAAAATCATGGACTTGGAGAAGAGACTTGTGGCTGCCTGATGGGAGGGGGAGGGAGTGGGAGGGATCGGGAGCTTGGGCTTATCAGACACAACTTAGAATAGATTTACAAGGAGATCCTGCTGAATAGCATTGAGAACTTTGTCTAGATACTCATGTTGCAACAGAAGAAAGGGTGGGGGAAAAACTGTAATTGTAATATATACATGTAAGGATAACCTGACCCCCTTGCTGTACAGTGGGAAAATAAAAAAAAAAAATTAAAAAAAATGTTCACCGATGATTTTCAAAATCCTCTTTCTTCTTTTTCCTTTTTTTGGTTGCTGATATTTATTCTTTTAATTTTTTTTGGTTATTTTTAACACCTCTGTTGACATATAGTTGATATACAAAGAACTCCACACATGTAATGGGTACGATGACGTGATGAGGTTACGCATATGTACACACTCTGTACCATCACCAAAATCAAGAGAATAGTCAAACCCAGTGCTTCCCAAAGTCTCCTTGCTTCCCTTGATTGTGTGTGTGTGTGTGTGTGTGTGTGTGTGTGTGTGGTAAGAGGATCTAGCATGAGATCTACCCTCTTAACAAATTTTAAGTTACACAATACTTTACTGTTAACTACAGACTGATATTATGAGCAGATCTCCAGACATATTCATCCTGCATAAATGAAATTTTATATCTTTAAACATCAACTCCCCATTTCTTTCAACCCTTAGTTCCTGGAAACCACTATTGCATTCTCCTTACATTCAAATCCATCATGGTGTTCACCAAAACAAAATGGCCTTCCTTTTACCAAGATCGACCTCCATTAGAAAGTAACAGTATTTGACAGCTTTTTTTTTTAGGGCTGCACGCACAACATATGGAAGTCCCCAGGCTAGGGGTCGAATCAGGGCTTCAGCTGCTGGTCTACACCACAGCCACAGCAGTGCCAGATCTGAACTGCGTCTGCAACCTATACCACAGCTCACAGCAACACTGGATCCTTAACCTACTGGGTGAGGCCAGGGAATGAACCCTTATCTTCATGGATATTAGTCAGGTTCATTACTGCTGAGCCAGGATGGGATCTCCCGACAGTTATTTTTTTCAATGGTACTAAGCTCCTATCACTTACCTATGAAGTAGGGACAATAGCACTTACTCTGTTGTGTTTAGCATAAGGCAGGTATGATCATTATTGTATAAAACATGAGGTGAGGGACTCGATGTAAACCTGAAGTACTGAACTGAACAATCTTGGAGATTTTTCTCCTCAAATAGATTTCAAAAAACTTTAAATTACAGCCCTCAGGGGTGGAAGCTTAACTGCCGGGACCTCATATCCCCCAATCAAGTATGGGTAGTTATTTATGAGCCTTACTTCATGATATTTCCTCTTCAGCTGCAAAGAATAGAGGGGGCGTCTGTTGTCCAGGGTCTCTTGCCTGTTTACTGATGGACAGCCAGTGTTTCACAGCTTCATCGCAGTTTTGACAATTGGCTCCCAAAGTCTTTGGGGAACGTCTCGCCTGAAAGATGCTATCCAAATATAAGATCCACATCCCCATTCTTCTCCTCAGCCTGTTAAAGCTTGCAGAGTCTGTGGTCGCATCGGGTTACCTGCCCTCCAGTGAAGGTAAATAGCAATCCGGATGTGCCCATATTCATGCGGAATGTGTACTTTCTGGTGGCTAATTCATGCTCACTCTAGCTGAAAGGATCCCTGCTCTAGACAGCTTCCTTTGCTGTGAGGCCCTCAGGCTGAGAAGCCAGTCTAACATTTTGTTTTCTTTGTCTACACAAAATGAAAGCTTGCTAACTTAGATCAGACTGTGACCACTCTATTTCTGAAAGAATCTATTCATCACTCCCTGAGCCAGTGGTAATGTGGGAATTTCCCAGGAGGGAGAGCAAAAAGAAGCACCGAGTCCTTTATTTTCCTCTACAGCCTTGGATCTGGCACTTCCTAGGATGTGACTGTGGCAAAGTCACTGAGCTTTTAAGGAGCCTGATTTCCACATCATCAGTTTTTAAATAAGAGCAAAGCACCCATTGAACTAAATGTGGCACAGTTAACATGCATTGTAATTTACTAATGTATAGAAAAATAGAGTGTAATTTTGCCTACCAGAATTTCTAAAACCACAAAAATAATATGTTTCTGTAAATTAAACCATCAGACTTGAGAAAAACAGAGTTCTTGAGAAAAAAATAAGCTCTAGACTCTGGCTTTAAAAAAAAAATTATAAATCCTAGAAGGTAGCTTTCTGGTTACATTAGGCAAACAATATGAATTACATTCATTACTTGACTTCTAACAATTCTCTTTGCCCTAACTCATTATCATTATTTTCTTTTATTTATAATTGCATGAATTTAAGTAACAGATGCTATTCTGGCTTAACAAATGGACAAAGATTTTAACAAGTCAAAATGTTCAAGGTTGTCCACAAAAAGAAAAATACCCTGAAATATGGCTATTAGTAGTGAAAATGGATGCAATCTGCCAGCAAGCCAATTTGGCCATACAGATTAATATTCCTGTAAAGTTCATTGTCTTCAATGTAGAAATTCCACTTCTGGAGCATCATTCAAAGGCCAAAATTAAAGATAGTTTGAAAGATTTAGCTAGGAGGAGAATGATAACATTATTTAGGAGAGAGAGAGAGACTATCAATATTTTGAGTATTTCAAGATTTGTCAAGTAATGCAGTGGCATACATAACAACCAATGATGATGGTTATAACAAATATTTATAAATGAGAAAACAACAGGTCAACTGGGAACTTCTCAGTTGGTCAAGGAGAAGTTTAGGAATTACAAAAAAGCAATTACAGTTAAAATGGGAAAGTTTTGTGAGTTCACCTTGAGTGTGTGTGTGTGTGTGTGTGTGTGTGTGTGTGTGTGTGTGTAGGTGGGAGTGTTGCAAGATCCTTGGGTCAGAGCTATTACTTTGCAGGAAAAAAAAAAAAGGTTAAATTGTTTTAAGTATGGATAAATTATCTCATGTAAGTTAGGTAGTTACATTTCACAGAGCAATGAATCCTAATTGTTATGTGGTATATGATTTCCGAAACCTTAAGAAAATGTGAACTACTGCCCAAAGTGGGAATTTCTAGCTGACTGGTCCCCAGATACACATCAGTGATGCTGGACATATTTTTATCTCATTCCTTCCACAAAAACAGCATAAAATGGCAGAAGAAGTTGTTGTTTACTTTCAGAGAATTCCAGTGGCACTTGCGATTGAAAGTAAGAAAAATAGTAAGTAGAGAACTAGACTACTATTTTTCTGTAAGACATGGCACATTTCCAAAGAAGGTGTAAAATACAAACATATCAAATGGTAAAGAAAATATCAGAGGACTGTGTGTCGTGATGGGTAAGAGGTAAAAATCAGAAATCAGGGAAGCACCCATACCGACCTCCTCTGAGATTTAGGCAATGAGCTTTTTTTACTTTATGAGTTATAAGGTAATAAGATAACTAGACCAGAGGGTTGATTTCTTATTTCTGTCCTCTCTTCTCTTGGTACTGTTATTTGAACCCTCAATAAAATATTACTTACATCATTATCAGAATCACGTGTATATTTGATGCAAAGATGGAAAGGAAAACTGTTCAAAACTAATAAGTGGTAGCCAGAAACTCCTCCATAAGTCCATGATGGACAGCAGTGGCAGTCTCATTGTCAACGAATATTATAGCTAGTATTTTTTTTTTTATGGCTATACCCAAGGCACAAGGAAGCTCCTGGGCCAGGCTTTGAATCTTATACTTGGTGTTTCTAATTGATAATATGGGTGGTTTTATTATCATTGGTTCTCAGTTCATTTGTTTTGTTATTTATTTATTTATTTTTTTGCCTAAAGTTCCCTAAAGATCATGTATAATCTTGTAATAAGAAAAAAAAATGATCTACACTGATGATAAATTTTACTTTAGGGTAATAGTCCCAGTCAAGGCAGTGAGATAGACAATGTGGAAAGGAAATCACTCTACTGAGTCATAATCAAGAGTAAGTAGGGAGTTCCCTGGTGGCTCAGTGAGTTAAGGAGGGCAAAGGAGGGCCCAGGCTTCTATAGGCCATGGGTGCAGCCAAAAACAAACCAACAAAGAAACATCAAACAAACAAAAGAAAATGAGTGAGGCAGGAATACAGATTGTACAGTGGGTTCCTGAAGGAGACCAGGGATATTGGTACTGACGGTATGTTTAAAATTGTTGTATCGGTAAGATATATGAGTGTGCTAGGATTTGAAGATGGAACTCATAGTCCTTAAATTTAAAAAGTTTTTTTTTATAAGATCTTCCATTGATCCCAAAATTCTGTTATGATATCCCTAAAGCTTTTCTCTCTTGGGCTAAATTTGGACTCTCACACATCATCCGACAAAAAATTATTTACACCTTGTGTGGTAGATGTTTCCGCCAGCTCTGAGCTCTGCATAAAACAGTCAACACTTGTCCTCCAGGCTGATTTTTCTAGCAGAAAAGTACAGTAGCCTGAGAAGAAATATTACCTGCTCCTTGTATGTACAGATTCGTTTTGTTCAAACCTCACAACCCACTTTGAGCCAAAAGGATGCCCTGGTAGAGGATCTGACAAACTAGGTGGTTTACCTCCCAGGGGAAGGTTCCCACTTTGTTTAACCAAAGCACCTGGCTTCAATTTGGACTGATGCTGCCCTTTTCAGTCCTAATATCAGACAAACAGGTTTGTGTGGCAAAAGGGAGAGTGGCCTGGCTGCACACCCATTTGTACTCTTTTATTTTATTTTAGCCTAAGAAGTCTGCCCTGATGAAGATGGTAATATTTAGGTGGTCTCTACTTTCCCCCCTGGGTTTGTGGAATTGTGGGAGTGAGATGGGCTGCTTGCAGGAGGAAAGAGAAAATCCGTAAGTTGATTTTCCTATTCCTTAGGAATGTATTAACAAGAATGTGGTTGAATGTTACATGTGAAATGGAAATCACCTGTTATCTAAGGTAACTTGCACAGAACAACATAGCAGAGTTTCTACTATTTTTTGGAAATGGATACTTTAAAGTTATATTGTTCACGTTTGGAATATTTGATTTTCAAAATGATTTTCAAGTTCATCATAGGTGTCTTTACTTTTCTGAGTCTCTTACTTAAATAATTAAGGAACAAGTGAATGTGATCAAAAATCTTCTGATAGGATTGTTTTCAGAAATAAATGAAAGTGTCTTTGTTGGCTTGTGATTATATTTTCACTAGAGTTCTCCTTTATCTGTTCTCCTGATCCCCGTATGGGCCTGAAGGACCATGATTCTTAATGTTTTTCGAATCAAAAACAAATGACATGTAGCATGCGTGACCCCTTCTATGCTTCATGTTGCTTACTGTCTCTTTCTTCCTGTTAGATCAGGAGCTCTTTGAGCATAGCGATATTTTTTTCTGTTTTAAGCCTGGCACAAAGTAAACAATGAGTTAATAGATGTTTAATAGGTGGACAAAATGAATTTGAATGCAATGTGATAAATATAATATAAACTATATGTAAGTTGAAAGTGCTTCAGGAACCCAAGGGAGGAATAATTAACAAGATGTAGGAGAGTCAGAACTTATGCATCATTTTGGACTGTTTTAACTTTAGAACTCAATCACCTTGTGAGGACAAAGAAGGTGCCCTCCTTTCTCAGGGGCTTATAAAAAGAAACGTGGCAAGTGGAGAAACTGGTAAAGCATTCAGAGTAGACATGGTCCTACTGTCGCATTGGGCTATTTTCAGATCCAGGAAGCAGCATGAGCTCATCTTCTGATTGGAAAAAGCAGCCTCAACAATAAGAACAGTGCTGTAATTCCAGATAAGCCATGGGGGAAAAGTCTATGGATGGAGCTAAAGAGTAACATGGAAAATAAAAAGTAAATGGAAAAGTAGAAAGGAAGATAGTAGTACATGACGTATATTTTGTTGTTAGCAGAATGAAATTCTTGAATTATGTGCACACACACATACACCAACAAGATCAAAAAGAAGAAAATTCTCTTGAACATTTTACTTTAAAAAGATTTGTGATGGAACAGAATGGGTGATCATGTGATAAAAGGAATATATATATATATTATATATATATACTGGGTTACTTTGCTGTACAGCAGAAATTGGCAGAACATTGTAAATTGACTGCAATAAACTCTCACAGTTAATAAACAAAAAGGACTATGGAATACAATTTTCTTAGTGGAGATATGTTAGGGAGTCTTACTTTGGAAAATCTTGGCAAGAAGAGGATTCTACTTTTAAATTTATAATGTAATATTATTGATTATAATCACCACAAAAAAGAAATGATAATTATACAAGTGACATGAGGTGTTAAATAATGCATTATATATTATATATCATATTTCAATGTATAGACATTTCAAATCAATACATTATATACATTTTACTTATACAATGTTATAAATTATATCTCAATATTTTTTTTAAAGAAAGAGGATTCTATATGATACTTAGAAAAAAGTTCCCATTATGCTATTGATTGGCTGTGAAACCTTGGACAACTCACTTAGACTAAAGTCCAGAACTAAGACCTGTAAAAAAAAAATAGAAATAAGGTTGAAGATAACAACACTATAAAAATGTTATTTTTTGTTTTGTTCTCCAAACTCTGTTATACAAAGGAAATAGAGGGTATAATATAGTACAGCATAGGGTAGATATAAGTGGTCAGAACACTATTTTTAATATTGCACTTATGAAAGGGTGACTCAGAAAAATAAATTTGATTATATCAAGTATTAGGGGATCAAGCCAGAACTAGAGTACAGAGGACAAATGTACCTATCAGAATTAGTTGCTTTGGAAACCATTAACAAATAGAAATATACAATATACGATATGGGTCAAATTCTGTTATAAGTAAATTGCATTATAAGCAGGGATTGTACATATGGCTGTAAAATCTTTTTTGCTCTCTTGAGATTTGATTGCAGTAGATTTGGCCAAAAACACTTTTGAAAATTTCCTAAAGTCTGTTGCTATAATACTTCATGTTGGGGATATTTAACTGCTCTTGATTTCCTTTTGATTTTGGCAATCACTTTTTTGTTCATTAATTAATTCGTTAATCCAACAAACCTTCTATGAATACTTATTATTTTGGTTTGAGGTTACAAAAATGAATATGCAGATATCTCTGTTCCTGTGGTGTGCCCAATATAATGAAAAGATCAAAGTGTTATTAAATAATTAGATTTATTATAAGATAAAATCAATGTTGACAATATTGTTAGTTATATGTAAGCAATTTGAACAAAGGGATAAGGTTTTTAGGTGGTTTAATATAAAATGGATTTTGGAAAAGGGCAAATGCAATGTTAGCAAAATGTTGAAAGGCTATCACTGTGATCTTACCCTATTAATCCTGAATTTCTCAGTAAAATTGCCAAACTAGTGAAAAGCCAAGTATGATTTCTGATGGACAGCAATAAAGGGGCCACCTTTGTATATAATATGACTTGAAACTCAACCAAGATGGAATGCATGATGTCTGAACACTAAAGCTGAAAGAAGAATGAAGAAATGTGGAATTCATGAGATGCCCCTTCTAGTGCATCAGAACCTGAAACTAAAGAGTGGGCCATTTTTCCCAGCTCTGCAAGCGTTAGAAGGGCTCTCAGCCCATCACTTCAGTACAGTACGGTGGAGGATATTCAGAATATGAGGGCACAAAGGAGAGAATTCTTGAGACTTCTTTGTCACCTTACCCCAGGGACACACCTTTATGCCCACCGTATGTGTATTAAACATCCACAGAATATTTTTAAATTTGTTTCTCAGAAAAAAATGCTGTGTCTAAAGCAGTTAGGCATAAAGCCAAATAAACTGGGTTACTTCCAAATACATCAATGCCAGTGCTCCTGGGGGGCAATGAATGACAAATTTATCTAAAACCCTTACCTGTACTTTTTAAAGAACACCTCTCTGAGGTGTACATTTGCCTATTGATACAGTCCTAGTTTGCCTCCAAGTCCTCACAATGGATCTAGTGCCATGATGAACATGTTTTTTCATTTCCCTTCGAAAAACTTGTGTTTTTGATTTAGGAGTGTTTGAAGAAAGGGGACTGGAAGAAAAAAAGAAAGGACACCAAGAGAAATACTGAAGAGAACTTTGAAAGAAACAATATCTCTCACTCCCCCCAAAAAAGGAACCAAGGGAGGACAGACTGATATACCCAGTTCTTCTAGTTTTATATTTTCTACTAATATATTTCAAGAGGATTCCAGGCAGAATGGGCAATTATTATGTTGACAATGTAATATTATTCTTCCAATCTCCAGAGTCAATGAAATTACTTTCCTACAAAGGTAATCCCAGGAAAGTCATGATTATGCTATTTTTCTCATTTGGAAAAAAAAATTTTTGATATATCTATATGGAAGGGGGAAGGCATACAAGTGCATAGAAAAATTATGTGTCTGGTATTTTTGATCTGCACAAGGACAGTTTCTGTTTTAGTTTAGTTTTCCTGCTTTGTCCCTAATCATTAGTCCAATTCCCTCATAAGAGATAACTACTCAAATTATATACATAATATTGTATATAAAAATTATACATACATACACACACAGGTATATATACATGATATTACATGTAATATTGTATATACATATTATGTATACATATATAATATTTTATATCTATATAGCTTTTGTTATACATGAATAGAGTTGTTATATGCAATTCTGACTTATTTTCCACTCAGAATTATATTTTTTAGATTAATTACTTTATGTACCCAGTATCTCCATCCACTGTACATCTGCCTATTAATACAATCCTTGTTTGCCTCTAAGTCCTCACACTGTATCTAGTGCCATGATGAACACATTTATTCATTTCCCTTTAAAAACTTGTGTCTTTGATTTAGGAGTTTAATACTGGGCTTCAGGGTTTAATGAAAATTTATTTACACTAAATGTTGAGAGATTGACTACAAATTTGATTGTTCAAATTTATACTGCTACCAGCAGTGCAAGAGATAACTTGTCTTCCCCAATCTCTGCCAATATGTGGTTTTAGCCAGCATCTTAATTTTTGCCCTTTGGATGTGGAGGAAATGATACTTTACTGCTGGATCCTTTCCTTCTCAGCACAGAAGCTGGAATTTAGTGGATACCCATAAACGTATATTGTACAATATGAACAACTGAACAATGCACATGTGACTGAAAGGTAAATCACTTCAATCTGAAATAAATACTTCTGTGGTTTTTTCTAAATATGAATTTACTAAGCTTAAAGATTTCAATACTCAGGAAAGTTAACTTCCTGAGCCAACTCTTTGGAGCTTTCTGGCAGATATGTTGAGTTTAGTAGAGGTCAATTGCCATTTGGATCCAATATTTTATATGCTGTTGACTTTAACAGCTTAACATTTCTCCTAGGGTTTTTATCCAACATGAAATAACTATGATTTAATACCATACTTATGGCAGTGTAAATTTTGCTTATGTAATAGACACACATTTTTGGTTGTCTTCTTCATCTGTGCCCTACTTTTCTGAGAATTGACCCTTCCTGGACTCGCAGAAGTACAGCCGTCCAGAAGGGTTGTTGTCCAAAATAAGTGATGTCGCCCCATCTGGCTATTGGACACATATTGTAAGCAAAGTATCTCAGCAATGGCCAAAGGATTATAGTCAAACTTCATACCATGGACATTAAGGAGACTTCACTAGTCAGAGGGAAGCCCCAGAATCCCCCCTTCTCTCAATAGATGACACAGACCATCAGAAGAGAAAGAGTGTTGAAGTTTATCTCAGCAGCATGTAAATTCCATGGAAAATTCTCGCAATCTTCTTCCAGTTAGGAGAGAGAAACCACTTCTGAGCATGTGCAAATGTTTAAGCTGCATAGAGCTGCTCAAGGAATAAATGTAGTGCTTTTTTCTCATGAGGCTAACTGAGCATATCTGTGTTCTTAACAACTGTCCTCCTAGCTGTGCTAAAATTAAAAAGTCTTACCCATGACAATGTTAAGAGGGTATGCTGATCAACTTCTATTAATTTAGGCAGTAGTCCAAGTACCAGCCACAAAAAGAGCCATAAATGGTTGTGTGTAAACTTGGAAAGGCTGGGTGAAAAAAAATATTAGCTCAGAGTTTTCTTGGAATGAATTAAATTAATTAGATTCTGCCCTAGGAGTATAGAATCTAGACATACCAGTTTTAAGTAGTCTCCATAAGCAGTGTGATTTTGGTGGAAGACATATAAATTAAGGCGCTACAGGAGGTCCAAGTTCATCAGAGGATATGAAAAGAGAAAACTGGGTTAACTGGGATTATAGAAATGGAATTCATAGTTAGTGTGTGTGTATATATATATTCTCTTGGCCAATGGCCATGACAATTTGTCAGGGGGCCTAGGAGGAGGAAAAAAATGGAAGATCAGGGAAAAGGAGGCCCGGCGTAGAGGGATTTATATCTTATCCATGGGAGTATTTGAACCACCAACGTAGGGATCCCATGTATGCTTGTAACAGACCATGGAATCTATTTTATAACAAAAAGAGAGAAAATGAGCACTTGACAATGGGATCCAGTGTTCCTATCTTTTATTGTACTGCTGGTAAGTTTTTGGCCTGAGAAAATGGTAGGATGGCCTGTGGAAGGCACAGATGAGCACCAAAGATAAAGCCTTGGAGGACTGAGAGTCATCTTCCTGGATTAATATGTGCATTAACTTCACATGATACTGTGCCCCCACCCTATCAATTCATAGGCCTAGGAACCAAGATGTGGAAGTAGGAATGGACCCATCTATTATTATTTCAATTATTTGCTTAAGGAATAATTTATTCTTTCTATGCCCACAAATGTGGTCTCTCTAGACTCTCAGGGCTTAGAGAGCTTGATTCTGAAAGGAAGAATGTTTATACTAGGTAAAGTAGCAAAAGTCCTATTTAAATTTAAGCTATAGCTGCTGTCTGAGTGTTTGGGCCTCCTTATCTTTAGTGAATATCACACAAGAAGAGAAGTACCATCCTAGCAAGGAGGAATATGTTTGGCATGGACTTGATCCTTATTAGTGTCTCTTGTTATATTCTGGGCCAACTTTTATGACAAATTATGGAATGCAGTAGTTCCAGCCTGAGATGAGCATGATGATCAGAGGCTCATGTCCTTTGGGGCTAAGATTCTGTGCCCCACTACCAGATACGCCATCTAAATTTGTTAGAGGGGGAAGCTGAGGAGAAGATGTATCTGGAATTGACGAGGGAAGGGGATAATGAACATCATCATGCCATTTTCAATGGGACCAGAAAGTTTATTGGGAGAGGAGAGCTGTGGTTGGCGATGATAAACTTGTTTTTATATGTTTTCTCCATCACGAGACCAGCCAGTGTCCTGGAAGAGCTGATCTAGAACTTATTTGAAGAGGTGGATCAGGATCCTTCAGAGTGAAGACTAGAGTGGACTCTGTGTACATTTCCCAGGTCCATCCTGCAGAATTAAAGGACCTGTTTCCCCAGATGCTGGAAATACAGCTAAATGATAGCCCTAACCTGTTAATTCACCCTGCAAGTTGCCTGGCTTTAAAAGAGCCACTTATCAAGGTCACATCTTCTCGCTACTGCCCAGAGGCAACCTGCATATCATGATGGCTTGATATAGGGATATCAAATGGTGCCCCTACACCCCAACATAGGGGGATTGGCAGTAACAATTCTATCTTCAGAACTCTTGTGGGGTTGGCTGAGGTCCTCAGTGTGACTGCATCATTGACTAACTTCTTCCTCTGCCCAATTATGCTACCTTCCCTTTCTTAGATTTAATCCTATGAACACTCCCTAATAAATTTCCTGCATGCTA
The DNA here is from genome assembly GCF_054392235.1 of Sus scrofa. Classification (NCBI taxonomy): domain Eukaryota; kingdom Metazoa; phylum Chordata; class Mammalia; order Artiodactyla; family Suidae; genus Sus; species Sus scrofa. Next base: position 17,270,762 of record NC_139386.1, read on the forward strand.
ATCTCTGTCTCAGAGTCTGCTTCCCCAGGAACAAGATCTGCAATAGTAGCCACTAATTAATTAATTAATATTTAAGTACTTTTATTTTTAATGTTTTCCGTTTTTGTTGAAGTACAGTTCATTTACAATGTTGTGGTAACTTTTGCTGTACTGCAGTGATTCAATTACACATATATACATATGCATTCATTTTCAGATTCTTTTCCCATATAGGTATCACAGGAAAGTTCCCTGTGCTATACAGCAGGTCCCGTATATATTCCATATATAATAGTGTGTGTGTGCAAACCCAAACCCCTAATCCATTCCGCCCCCACCTGTCCCCTTTGGTAAGCATAAATTTGTTTTTGAAATCTGTGAGTCTGTTTCCATTTCGTAAATAAATTTATTTGTATCTTTTTTTTTTAATTTCCACATATAAGTGCTAATGTAGGATTTTTGCCTTTCTCTTTCTGACTTACTTTACTTAGTGTGATAATCTCTAGGTCTATCCATGCTGCTACAAATAGCATTACTTCATTCATTTTTTGGCTGAAAAATATCTCATGGTATATATGTACCACATCTTCTTTATCCATTCCTCTGCTGATGGACATCTGGGTTGCTCCCATGTCTTTGCTGTTGTGAATAGTGTTGTAATGAATATTGGGGTGCATGTATCTTTTCAAATTGTGGTTTTCTTTGGATAGATGCCCAGAAGTGGGATTGCTGAATCATGGTAGTTCAACTTTTAGTTTTTTGAGGAACCTCCATACTGTTTTCCATAGTGGTTGTACCACTTTACATTCCCACCAACAGTGTAGGAGGGTTCTCTTTTCTTGGCACCCTCTCTAGCATTTATTGTTTGTAGAATTTTTGATGATGGCCATTCTTACTGGTGTGAGGTGATACCTCATTGTAGTTTTGATTTGCATTTTAACATGTTAAAATCTCCAGCCTGCTAGAGATTATTTACCTTTAAATAATAATATTAAACTATCTGCTATTTCAAAAAGCCTATATAAAAGAGTTATGGGATTTTCCTCTATTCAACTATCTCAAAGAGTGCTCTTAACATTTCATTTTTTGAAATGAACTGTTGACATCTATAATATAAAATAGCAGAGGAAAGGTGGGAAGAGGAATGAGAATTTATTGAAAGGGGTTCCAGTTATACTCTTGGTGATATATTTTTATACACAATATCTGTAAGAGTTATATACAGTTATGCATGAAATAGATACTCAGTTTGTATACTTCTTTCTCCATTAGGTAGCTGTCCCAGAGGCAAAGGTAAAGAAGCCTAAGCTGCAGGCCTATAATTTACATGGGTTCATTCTAAGAGTTTTATAGGGACCATAGCACTGTGTCTTGGTTGTATCTGTAAAATTTGCAAAGTATTGTTTTTAAAATTAGTTTTCTAAAAGAGTGACTCGCAGTTTAAGTTTCATCCCCCACAAAACCTGGATCTGCCTCTGGTGCTATTCATTGCTTTGGATTTTTTCATATTGGCCCAGTGCTCGGTGCAAATTGGGCACTGGCTCTAAGTGAGAGCCAGCATTAATTTTACTCCATTGATTTTTCCTGTAACTTGATCAAAGTTTTGGGTGAAAGCTCAGTCTCTTTCATTGGGTTTGGATGGCTCTTCCTCTAGGACTTTCATTATTTTTCCGGACAGAAATACCGGGGCTCCTCATTATCAAGATGTGTAGGTTTTCAGCCTGGAAATGTTCTAATCTCATCACCATGCTGAAGTACGCTGAGAGAATGTGAAGACAATTGGCCTGCACACCAAAGAAATGCTTCCAATATGTTTCCTCTGACCTGAGGAGTGTGAGAGCAAGACTTGAAAGTCATTCTCGGAGCCTTCGTCTTACCCCATGTAAGAAACCATAGATTTCAGCCAAATTTTCTTCCAACCTTATTTGCTCTTGGAAGATTTAATTCCCAGCCCAACAATTCCCTCTGTCATTTATCAATAGGGCATATAGTCATTTTCACTTTAAGGTGCAGCATTGAATGTGACAATAATCTGGAAAGCTGATTTGAAATCTTTAAATAATTGTTTATATGTTACCAAAATTAATAATAAGTCACACCAAATTCTTTTAAAGAAGCTGTATACATTGGGACCAGCTTCTGCTATTGAATAAGATATGATGATACCTATAGTGAAGAATAGTGTTGAATTTGTAAAATATTTTTTTTTTATTTTTAGTTTAACTTTAGCCTTGGTCTTTGATTATCCACATTTTGAACATATGATATAAGATAGCTGGTCTGAGTAATATTTCTCATTGTTTTATAAGTGTTCATTTTTAAAGTATATAAATGTAGCTTAAATAACTAGTTTAAGTACGTTTATTTGTTTTTTTCTATCTTTTTGGCAGGAAGTTTAAGGGAACACTATGTCTGACTCTTTAATCATGAATCCATTTCATCTCTAGACCCCTTCCAATTTTCATCAGATGCTATGATCATCTCATACTGGGGTTGGCCTTAATCCCACCATTTGTACCTGCAACTTACTCTTTTAAAGTTCATCTTAAACAATACAGATCATGGCCTTCTGACCTGCCATCAATCGACACTCAGTGCAAGAACAGACATCAAGGTCTCCGTAAAACCCCTCAAAAAGAATCCAAAACCATACATGTCTGTGCATTTTTCTTAAGTGTTTAAGAGACAGTAATCTACAAAAATATAAAAAATAGTTTGTGTTAATTTAATATTTCGGTAATATGGAGATGCCCCATTACTCTTTTTGTCACGAGACCATAATGCTTTGGTGTTGGTTCCCACATTTAGACATCGTTTATTGGTTCAGAGAAAGACAATTTTCTCTTCAGCATATTTTTGTTGGAATTCAGAAACTGATTGTAATCACCATTTCCCACAGAGAGGGCCAGCCCGAGAGGTTGTGCCCCTGTGAGGTAGGTAGAAACGTGTTCTCTCATCAGGGAATACATTTCTCACCATGAATTTATCCCTTTAATCTACTCTAAATCAGGGAGTCTTAGCGTTCTGTTTTCAGACTTTAGAAGGCAGAGTGTGTGTAGAAAGATGAATGTGGCAAAGGTTAGGAAAACACAACAAGAGTGAATCTCACTCGAAAATGCATTTTCTGTCTTGAAGCAACACTGTCTTTATTACACTTAGCACAGAGGCAGGCATTATTTTCGGACAGGGTCATTCTATGATCTTATCCCATCCTCAGGTCCTAATAATATTTTAATGACAAGAAATCCAAACACTTACCAAGACAAAACAAACTGCACGATGGAACCATGGAAAATGGATATTCTATGAGAAAGCAAAAGTCCAATATACTCCTCTCAGTCAAATTAGAGAAAATCGGGTTAATTCAGTGAGATAAGCCTGTAGACTAAGACTAAATATTTTTAAGATATCCATTCTCTCCAACTTAATTTATAAGTGTAACGTAATCCCATTTAAAATTCCAATAGGACGCTTTAGCTGAATGGATTCTAATTATTTTTAATTCAATAAAGGTAAAATAACATGACACACAATTGTTTCTCTGAGAGAGGAAAGCTTCAAACGTATTCTTTTAGTTTTTTTTTTTAAGTACATCATCTTTATGCTTTACTGAATACTGTTTTTAGGGTGCATCTCTGCTATAAATCTTTTGGTAATTTCTTGCAATGGAAGTAATTGTTCTTTCTTTGATCCCATGAGCAATTTCTCTATACCTTTCTTGGAGTATGTACTACTTCCTACCAAGGTTATACTTCTGTTCATTTCCCTCCCGACGCTGCTGCCAACTCCATAACGGCAGTGTCTACATCCCTAATGTGGCCATCTAAGGGGGCTGCTGTCTCCTGAGAGCACTGGTTTTTCATTAAGAGAGTCCTCTTGAGCTTTACTTTCTAAGCTCTAGCCCTGCGACAGACCTTCAGTTAGAACGTGTGCTTTTATCATGAGCGTACACGTTTTCCAACATCCAGTCCCCAAAGAATGATTTTCAGTTGATGCACAGTGCCAAAAGGCAGAGGTGTGGTTTTTAGAGCATTCCCTTAGCTCCCTTGCCTTGCAAAACTCTGCTGCCTTCCCGTTAAAGAGTTGGCTGTGCCAAGCAGGCAGAGCTCTTCCCACCCTCCTCTCCAACAGAGTTGGGAGAACATGTTTCACTCTTTCGGAGGTTATGCTTTTTGTCTTACAGGGAGACGAGCCCAAATGAGATCAGTTTTCAGCAAGTCTTTTGTTGCCATGAGGAAGAAGAGACTGTCAGCTTGTTGCTTCTCCCAAACAGAGCCAGAAATCTATCTATGGTGAGATGTCCCAGGGTGGGCTGTGTGGACTGGCGTGCTCAGTGTGGTAAGAACAGCAAGTGCTCCCTCACGCTCCGTGACGCCTTCCTCCTCCCCATGCTGTTCTCATTTCTTCAACCCTTGCGCTGCGGCCTCCCAAATCTGCTTGGCAGTTAGACACAGTGGGCACATCCATGACGGAGGATAGAAAAAAAAGTTTATAAAAGCTGCTGATTTAGACAGGGAAGAAACTTGTCCACCTTTGACAAAATTCAGTATTTGGAAATTGAGGGTGAAAAACATGCTTTTTTTTTTTTCCAGAGTTGAAATTGGAGAAAAGCATAATGACAAATTAAGTTCAAATTAATTAAGTCACTAATTAATAAACTGATTCCTTCCTTCATTTCTTTAAGGAATTTTTATTGAGCCAACTCCATGTATAGAATTACAGGGAACTCCTTATCTTATCAGTTGCATTATCTTTGTAAGACAATCCCAGATCCAAAGTGCATGTTTGTATAATCCCTATGATTTATAATCAATTAATTTAGGGAGGCTATTTCAGTGCTACTTCAACATACAAAGTCACTATCAAAATTGAGAAATCAAAGTGTAAATAGAAGTTTAACATTCTCCCCAATATCGTAAGACTTTTCTCACTTTGTTCAGTTTAATATATGTGTGGTATGTAGCTGAACTAAAAAAACTGCACTCTTTGCAGATAAATATCAACATAATCTACTGTTACTTTGTTTAGTATAAGATAACAATTTTTACTGGTGACTCAGGGCAATGGTTTTGAATTCTGTTTGGTGCCTAAGTTCCCCCCCACACCATGGGATAATCGTATTAAGTACCAATATTTATCAACTGAATTATATTAAATATCAATATTTATAAATTGATTGTTTAAATATTTATAAATTGAATTGCATTATAAACTGATTGTGGGGACCAAATCCAGACCTACTTACTTCTTATCATCTTCCAATCCATTCAGCATAGTACATATGTTACCTACCTGAGCCCTACGATTCTGCACAGAATCATACCATAAGTCCCTAAAGCTTTCTAATCAGTTTTTTTGACTATGAATCTATAAAGTATAATAGTGACTTAGTGACTATAAATTTACATCAACTGCAGCATTACCTTAAAACATATTCATAGAAAGGAGAATAATACCAATATCGGTGATGATAATACTAATATGACCAAAATTTGTTTGTTTTGGCTTTGAGACTTGTATTGCATTAAGTGCTTTATTGTATCATTACCATATTTATTCTTCATAATGACCTTCCTATGACATGGGTACCATTTTTTACCTCTATTTTATAGTTAAGTAAACCTGGGATTAGGGATTTTAAGTAACTTTCCCAAGGTCACACATCTAGTAAATGTCTAAAATAAAATTTTAATCTGTCTGATTTTATTTAACTCATTGACAGTAATTTTCATCATATGTTATAATAACTTCTCCATCTAGTGAGTCTCTCTGTTAGACTCCTCAGTTTCCATAGTAGGATGTCAGCATTCCCAGTTGTATGTGATTAAAGGTAAACATCCACTGTAATTCAGAGCTTTAAAATTACTGTAATATCATGTTATTATGCGGAATATAAATTCTAGCCGTTATTGACCATTTCTAAGTCAAAATAAAAGATTTGAAGCTTATGGAAGACCATTTTAAGACCATGTGGTCTATTTACTCTTGTCGTGTTTCTATTATTTAACTATGTATCAAACAAGAGTAGGAGAAATTTGAGGTTGTGATAAACGAAAATTTGCACCTGAACATTTTAAAGAAATTGCATCACTAATTAAAACTCCTTCAGACAAGAGTGCTTGCTGTGGCTCAGTGAGATCAGAGCATCTTTTCAGCACCAGGACACAGGTTCAATCCTGGCCAGCACAGTGGGTTAAAGATCTAAGGTTCCTGCATCTGTGACATAGGCCTCATTTGCAGCTCGAATCTGATCCCTGGTCCAGGAACTCTGTCTCAGGGTGGCCAAAAAAGAAAAAAAAAAATCTGACAGGCAGAGAGATAGTTTGGTTGAATTTTGTGTTTAGTTATACTATAAATATATTGCGTTTTAGGCTATGATATAATATATATATGAAAATTTCCAATATTTCTTGGATTTATGTATTTGAAACTAGGGAAGGTCAGAGCTGTGAACAGGGATTTGGTAGTTAGCTAGAGAGAGGTGACAGTTGAAGTTATCAGAACAGAACTCTCAGGACAAAAGAAAAAGAAAAAAAGAAGCTAAAAACTGCATTCCAAAACTCCTTTGCCAAGGATGATGTGAGAGAGAGAGATCTCCTTCCTGCTGCAGTTTCTGTTAACAAGCAATAGTAAGAAATGTTACTGTTTAGAAATGGATTCGTCATCAGATTCAATTTTCTGGTAGCTCGAGCCTAGCTTCATGAGGACAAATGGTATTTGTATTGGTCAGAGGCAGAAGCAACAGCCAGAGCTCTGAGTCCTATCAATGATGATGTGCTCTTGGATTCAGTAGTTCAGTGGTGCCCCTTCTGACTTCCACTCCTCTAACCCATCACGTGATTCTGTAAGCAATTCATTCCCTGTATTCATACCATACTGCCCGAAATATGTAGAGCTGTTTGTTTCTGCGCTGGACTCTTACTTACCCAGCGATCAACAGGACTAGGGTTTTCAGATATGAGTCAGAAATAACAAAGATTGACAAATATTCATTGCTTTAAAAAAAACAAACCTGAGTTACCTGAATGTTGTTAATAAAACAGCTTTGGCAGAATGGTGAGAACGGATATAATTTTGATGGCCATAGTGATGATGGTGAGGATGATATTAACACTTATCAGGTGCTTATGTGTGAAAAGCCCTCTTCTAACCGATTATCTGTTTTAATTCCGTTAATCCCACAATTACTCTGTGAGTCATGTGTATTATATCCCTGTTTTACAGATGCAAAAACTGACGCATCAAGATTTTATATTCAATGCTCAGTATTGCACCACTATAAAGAATTGATAGTGTAATTGGAAATATTGCAATCTGGCATCGAATTTGTGCTTTTCATCACTATCCTATTCTGCCTTGTTGTTTAAGAGTTCAAAGTTTAAAGGAACAAAAAAAATGATAAAAAACAAAAGATGATACAAGGCACAAGAGTTTGTGTATAATAGTAGTCAGCATGTAAAATAAAATAAGAATCACAGGAAGATGGAAAATGTTGAGCCAAATGAGGAAAGACAGAGTGTAAACAATGATCCAAAAATCTCTGCAGTAGGGATCAAAAGAAGCAAGTATGAGTGCACTTGAAGAGTCTGAAATGAATTCAATATGATGGAGTAGAAAGACCTTACCATCTATATAATGGTCTGTGAAAGAATTTTATGAATCTGTTGAGAGTCCTTCATGGGCATTGGACATTCCTGCCAGTCCCTGCTGTGTGTCCCAAACCGTGAGGCCTGACTATATTCAGACTTTGAAATGTTTCTTTTTTTAGCTAGTTGTGTAGGCTGTTCTAAGAAGTAGGTGAAGGAAATTGCTGTAGGTGAAAGAAATTGCAGTACTGTACTTGCTCCTATCATCCATAAAATGGGTATAATAATTCTGCTCATAGTATTATAATAATGATGCAATGACAAACATTTTGATAGGCTTTTAAGAAATGCTATTTCCAACTTTCCCACATAATTGTAGCAGAGTGTGTCTTCAATTAAGTTCAAATACGACCATCTGGGAAAGTTCAGGCATTTACCTTTACTTTAAGGAAGATTGGCAGGAAAGGGCTGAACCCTGGAGGCTACTGAGCAGAGAGGAAGGAACGATAATTTTGAAAGACACAGTTTTCAAAAAGATATGCTTTTGCAAAGGTAGGGAATCACAATGACTCATTTGATAATTGTTCACACATTACATCATTCTTGGATACTGTGTAAACACAAGGCTTCCGTGATCTTAGCCTAAAGATGCTTTCCGAGAATAGATCATTTAGCACTTATCCCTGATGAATGATGTCAGCCTTAATTTACAGGTATAATCAAGTGAGAGTTTAGAATTCATTTCCAGGGTCTAATAAAGAAGTTTATCCAGTTAAGGTAGGGCATAATTTCCCTTTGAACTTCCAGCACAGTCTTCTAATCACACTGGGAAGGAAAAACAGAATAAGAGTTCTAGGGAATGAGAACATGGATGAGAAGAATAACTGGGGATTGATAAAGGACAAAGCAGCTAGACCAGGACAGTCATAAGTTAACAAAAAACACCACCTTGAAACCATTGTCTACCTAATTGCAGTTTTCTTTTCTTTTTTTTCTTCCTAACTCTGACTTCGGTTAAGGTTTGTTTCAGCTTTGATATGCTGTGTATGACCTTAATCATTTTAGGTCTTATACGAATACTTACTTCAACAAGATCACCTACATCTATACTTTCTACAGATCATTGACTCTTTCTCCTGACCTCCCTACCCCCACTTATTTATTTTAGTTTCAGAGTTTAAAACTCATATGACATCCAGGTGACATGTATTTATCTAAATTGAAAACTGCAAATGAAGTTATTTTTCCTTCTACCTAAAGGCTCAATGAGTCATGTTCTATTTCCGATTATTGTTAAAATTCCCCAAAATATCATAACACCATCCTTTATTCTCAAAGATGAGTCTGCCTGTGGCAATCATCAAGAAAAAAACGTGTCATATAATTATTTTTCAAAAAAGGTAATGAATTTCTGTAAATCTTTCCACACCTTCTCACCTTGAGATTTGCACTCAGTAGAACTTTCTAGGCAAGCTAAGGAGACTGTCCTATTTTTAAAAGATAATGTTTTAAGAACCATTATAAAAATTTAACCTAGTTGTAAATTGAGGATACTCAAATAAAATTACTCCACATAGACAACAAAGATTTATACAATAGTTCCCATATTCATAGCTCTATTCAAGGCATTGGTTATAAAATTAATTCTACAAACTTATTTTCAAAAAAAGTATCAGAGGAGATAAGCATCAAAACAGGTAATTATGTTGCTATGTTCTAAGAGTAATGATAGAGATAACAGGTTATTACAAACATTAAAAATAGAAACTTACATAATCCTGAGTAAGAGTAGAGTTATTAAGAAAGGTTTTAGCAAGGTTGATAATCCATGAATTGAGCTGGAAAGAATGAAAAACAATTGTTAAAAGGAAGGATCTCTCCCACGCAGAGATGTGTAAACACCCATGTCAGAAACACTCACTTAGATGTGAAGGTGGGAGTAGAACCTGGGAAGGTTATGAGCAGTAAAATGATAAAGTAAGCCATAAACATGGAGAGCTCAACATAGACTATCTCTTGGAGAACCCTATATACTACCTTGAGGAACTTAACTCATATATGTTCAATGATGAGAAGTCATCACTGGATTCAGAGAAAAAGTATTTGCATTTCAGTTTGAATTAACTAATGATGGGGGAGGAAACTAATGGAAAGGAGAACTTAGATGGATGAGGTTGAAACTAATCCGTAAAACAGATAATAACAACATTCAATCCTTAATGGGTCTACACCACAAGCCTAATACAGTATATCATCCTTACTTAAGATTTGATTTAAGAAAGTATTTTGCAATGGAAAACATAACAATTAAATTTGGGTAATCACTTAATTTCCAAACGTCTGTAATTTTGAGGTGACAATACCTACCTCAATTCATTTATGAGAATTAAAGAAGTCAAGGTATAGACAGCACTGTTTCAGAGGTTGTTGGACTGGAGAGTTGGAACATAAGGCAGAATCAAGAGACTCAGTGTTTTAAAAATATAAGTTTTGGTTACGACTCAAGAATATAAAATACAGAAATTAAAGCATGATTATTACTGTAAGACAGTCTCAGAGGCACGATGTTTCAAGGTAGAGAGTCCTTCTATGAGAATTTTATATATTCACTCCCCCTGTAAAATTACACACATTGGACTCCTGTGTAGAAGTAAATGGGTATTTACTTCTATGGTCAGGTCAAAGTGGCCAGAGGGAGACATGAGCATGAGCTTGGGAGAAGTTCATTTTACTAACAGGTCCCATAGAGGGGGGTTACTGCATGCAATGCAGGGTCACAGGGGATATTCCAGGTGTTGGTTGCGTGACAGAAGACAGGAGAGTAAAGTCTAGGTCAGAGCCTTCACTGGGGATTTCCCAGGAAAGGCAAGGCAGGTAAGGGGTATGGTTTAGGATCAGCTAGTTTGAATAATTCCAGCAGGTTTTGGTCTAAAGGTTGATCTCTGGTTGCCTGATATCTGGATCAGAGGGCAAAGAAATATTGGTTTGGTGTGTGAGAGGTAAATAAGGAGGGGTTGGCAGCATAGACTTGGGATTGGTTGGTTCATATATGAGAGAAGTGCTCTCAGTTGAGCCCATTGCTAAGAAAGGGTTAGCCCTGGAGGCAGCAGTCTCTCCCTGGCCAGCAAGTTTTTAAAATGTCAAAACATCATAAGATACAAGAAATAAAAATCATGACAAATGAAGTAAATCTCAGGACCACATAGTTCAAGGAATGAAGCCCTTTTAGATTTTTACACATTGGAATTTTATGTAAAATTTTATACATTGGACTTCCATGTGAAATTTTTGTTGAATAAGGATTTATCCATTAAAGCAAAGAAGGAAAAAAGGAAGGGAAGAAGAAAGGAAAAAAGGAAGGAAGGAAGTGGGTTGGGATGAAAATAATCCAAAAGTCTAAAACCTCCTCATTAAATTTTTCTTGAAAAAACATGATGGAAGGTAGTGTGAGAAAAAGAATGTGTATGTACGTATGACTGAGTCACTATGCTGTACAGCAGAAGTTGACCCAACACTGTAAATCAACTATACTTTAATAAAAATAAAATTTTTAAAAAATTAAAAAATAATTATCATTGTATAAAATTGGTTTTGTTAACTTCGCCTTATTCTCATCCTCCTTCCCCTCCAACCCCCATCCCCCAAGACATTTGCCAATGTCTGGAAATACTTTTGAATATCACAATTCAAGAGATACTACTAGCATTTAGTGGGTAGTGGCCAGGAATACTGCTAAACATCCTATTTTACACAGGAGAGCCTCGCACGAACAAACATTTCTCAGCCAAAATGTCGATAGTGCCAAGACTGAGAAAACCAGATGTAGATTAATATCATTTTAGAAAGGGATGGCATTTTGTAAAACAGCTATTTCTCCTCCTATACTGCAACTGTGTAGCTAAGGCAAAAATAATGTGTTATAAACACACATATATATTAGAAAAAGTTTAGCTTAAAAATATGTTTAGTAAAAATACACTTTTAGTTAAAACTTATTTTACACAATTAAAAAAAATCTGTACCGCATGATTTCTAATTTTCTCATCAGACTAGCCACATGTTTAGCTGCCTCTCTTGCCTTTATTTAAAAGAAGAAATTTTTAAAATTAAAAAAAAAGACAGAAGTACCCAAAGTTTGCTTTCTCTGTGAAATTGTATTCTTCTGAGAATCTAGCCCACCAACAGTGCCCCTAACAGCTTCCCATATTATAAATGAACTTCAGGGCCGTGAAGAGAGAGGTGGGTAGAGGAATAATTAAGACGTTGACAGTTTTATTGCTCATTATAGATTAAAACAAGAAGATGGAAAGATTATCACAGGGCAGCATTGCTTTGATTCTGCTATCAAGGGAAACAATCTTTTAAGGGTAAACAATAAGTGGGAAAGTTGTAAACTTAAAAAAAAAAAAATTCATACCGTAATTCCAACAAATACAGCCACTTTGACATGTACTGTCAGACGTAAAATATGAAAAGTGGCCTGAAGGAAACAAAGAGACCACTTTTGAGTAATGGATTCTCATGTAATGAATGTGGTATTCTGAATAAATTGTGTAAAAAATTGAAAAGAAAAAAAAATGTTGTGTAAAAATCTAAATAAAATAGTTCTTGGGTGGCCTGGCTGTGTAACCTAATGACAATGCATTAAATAATTTAAAGTTATAGAATGTGTTCAAAATACAGTTAAATGCTATACATTTTGTAAATTCATTCAAAGAAGTACCACCTTACACCTTTTTTCCTCCCAAGTAATCTAGAAGGTTCAGGTTGATTTTCTTCTTTGTTCCTCTTTAATTTTTGACTGTATTACTTCGTTCAAATTCTACACCTACCCTGGCAAATGGTGAGCTTGGGTAGGATGGATTAGTTGGTTGAATTGAATTGACTTGTTCTACACCACTGTCTTCTGGTTACTTTTAACTTCCTTGAATAACCCATAGGCTTCTCATTTTTTTCTACTCCCATAGGTTCAACTATCATTTATATGCTAATGACTCTTAAAATTGCATTTCTTTCTAGCCCAAGTCACTATTTTTAACTTTTTCCTATGGACCCAGCACCACCACTATTATTTCATCTTAGCGAATGCCTTTCACACTCTCAAGACAGTCATTTTTAAGTCATCTGTGATTATCCCTGGTCTTTTGAAAGATGAGCTGAAACTTATCACATAAAGAGGATAAAAGGGTGATTCTAGGGTCTTGAGAACATGGATCCATATATGTGTTAATATGTTCAAAATTGGCCAGGGGAACAAGTAATTCAGAGACTAGTGTATGTGCCATTTAAGTTATGATAATTTTCCAGAGCTGCTCCTGTGATGTGCTGAGGAAAATAATCAGACATCATGAGCAGGGGGAAAAAATGAGTGATAATGTCAATTTCAGTAGCTCTTTCTATCCCACTACCTTGCAAAGAACATGGTATATAGTAGACATTTGTTTAAAATCTTGTTGAAAACACAACTAAGCTGGAACTCAGAAGCTCCAATCTCTTTGGAAAGATTTTTTTCTGAAAAGGACCATATAGTAAATATTCTAGTTTTAGGGGGGACTTATAGTCTGTGTCACAGCTATTTAACTCAGCCTTTGTAGGGCAAAAGGAGCCATAAAGCCCCATTGAGCTTCCCATAGAATAATTCAGAATGGAACTTCTATAAACTCCTACTGTCATATCTTTCAACTTTACAGTATTAATCTCTGTATCATCTGATTTCTTCCATTTTATACTCTGTAAGCTGATTATAACCCTAGTTAAGGCCAACCCCTTCCTCTCTGAGTAAGATCTTATTCCCTTTACTTACTCAAGAATGCCCCTCTATAAATTGCCTGTATCTTCCTTATATCATCAACTTTTTCTTTCTCCTGAATTAATCCTATCAGCATACGCACTGCTATTTCTCTCACTTTGATACAAAAGAACTTCATTTGATTTCACTTCCCCTACATTCCTGGTATCACCACAACTCCAATCTCCTTAAAGCAGAGCTCCTTGAAAGTATTGTGTGGACTATCTCCAGTTCCTCGTCTCCAGTTTTCTCCTAAATCCATGACTCTAAACAGAATTTTGCCTTTATTACTGAATCACAATGTACAATCCTTGTCAATGTCACCAATGGCCTCCACATTGCTAAACTCAATGGTCAATTCTCACTCCTCGACTTTTTTGACCTCCCGAAGTTGCTGAACATATTTGACTGCTTCTTCCTCCCTGATATACTCCCTTCATGGTGTCTGAGACGTCAAAGCCTCCTTGTCTTCTTCCTATAGCATTAGCCCCTCATTCTGTCTTCTGTGCTTTTCCCTTCTTATCTCTTAAAATGTTTAACAGTTGAATGAGCCAAGGAATTTCCTTACCTTTTTTAACTTTCTCTCTTCATCTACCTTCTTGACGAGCTCATAAAATTGTATGTCTTTAAGTAATTATCTACTTACTAATGGCTTCCCAATATATATTTCCACCCTCTCTTACATTGAAGATTTATATACTTAACCTCTTGATACAAGTCATTTATCATATACTTGATTTGTACATATTTTCTTCTTGTGTATATTTAGTTTGTTTATTCTTTTAACAGAGTCTTTTGAGGAGAGGGTACTTTTAATTTTAATAAGTTCCCTATTTACCTTTTTTTTTTTAGTGATAGAGACTATACTCCCGAGGTTTTATCTATAAAATCTTTACTTAACCTACGGTCATAAAGAATTTCTTCTACGTTTCCTCCTAGAAGTTTTGCCATTTTGAGTTTTATAATTAGTGCTGTAATGGAGTTCCTCTTGTGGCTCAGCAATGTTAAGGACCCGATGTTGTCTCTGTGAGGACATGGGTTTGATTCCTGGCTTGGCTTAGTGGGCTGAGGATTCCGTGTTGTTATAGTAAGTTGCAGTGTACATAGGTTGTAGATGCTGCTTGTATTCAGACCCTGGTGTGGCCATACCAGATGTGGCCATAAAAATAAAAATGAAGTAAAATCAGTATTGTAATTTGAGTTAATTGTTGTATGTTTTGCAAGGTATAAATCCAAGTTATTGCTTTTGCTTATGGTTATCTAGTCATTTCAGCAATGTTTGTAAAAGAGACTAATTTCTGAATGAAGTCTTTACCATTTTTTTTTCAAAATCAGTTCTTTAAATGTTTGAGCCAATTTTTATATTCCCTCTTCTGTTTCATTAGTTTGGTTATCTTTATTACCAATGCCACAGAGTCTCCAGAATTCTCTGTGCAGCTACCACCCTCCGGTGTTTTGCTCTGCAAATCCTAGCACTTGGGTCTCCTGGTCTTAGCACCCTTCCCCTAACTCAGAAAGTGCTCTGGGTTCTAACTGGCTTCCTGCTCCCTGCACTGAAGCCTGGAGTTCTCTCAAGGCAGTAAGGGGGCGCTCAAGAGCACATCTCATTTGGATCTCATCTCTCAGGGATCACCATCATTTGCTTCTTGATTTCAAATGTCTTCAAAGCATTTGTTTCTTATATTTGTTTAGAATTTTTGCTTAAGCGACAGAGTAAATCTGTTGCTTTTTATTCCAGCATGGACAAAAGCCAATTTGTCATTCCTGAGCCCCACTTTCCTATATAATCAGAGGCAATGAATAAAAATAACTGATTCAAACCATTCTAAACTATATAGAAAATAGAAAAGTAAAGTGGTAATTACCTAATGGATTCACACACTTAAGAATATCATATAAAGCTGTAGAGAATCAGAAGATTAATGCAGCAAATAAAAGAATATTTTACACCTTGGCTTCTATATAGCATATAACCTAGGGCATTGTCTTTTTGCCACATGGGCTGTTGGAAGAGAACATGTTATTTAGGCTGTGTAAAGTTCAATCTGATGGGCTTTCACTGCTTTAACAATCAAATTATCTTGGCAGTTGATTGGTCTGTTGGTTGTTTTGAAATGCATTGTGCAACTGTCCCTTAATACTCTGATGGTGGCGTGTTGGTACATCTCACTCTCACTTGGGAACTTGGATGGTCACTGTGATGTTCCTTTGGTTACAGGACCGTTATTGAGTTGTATTTCTCTCTGGTAGAGTGGAAACAATACTATTAAGTTGGAGAGAAGCCAAAGCAGAGGAAAGTTGACCACTCGAATGGCCTGGGTGCCAAGTGACTGAGAGCCCCTCAAAAGATTTGGGCCAGTGCAAAGACAGCCTCTTTTTCAACTACATAATCTTAGTGCATGTGCAGGACAATAAATTCCTAATTGGTTTAATAATTATCTTAAGTTCCATAATTTTCAATGTCTATATCCAACCTACATGTTTGGATTAGAAACTTGGACATAAAGTGATTAGGAATTATTTTGCTTAAAATGTGCTAAAGGGAAAAAAAATGTAATTTTTCTCATTTGATTCCAAGAACAAATGTTAATTCTCTCTACCTTTGCTTTTTCCTCTCAAATCTTGGTCATAATAATAACTATTAAAGCAACAACAAAAATTGTCTGTTTTGCCCCAAGCACTGTACTAAGTGCTAAGAAAATAGACATAAATAAGATAATATGGTTCCAGCATTTTAAGAACTTGCAAAATGGTTTGTACCTAAAATTAGAATACACACTTTATTCAATTACTTTCCTTCCCAAGTCAGTCAAGAACAAGTAGAAACAAATCTAGATAATTTTATGGTTTTAACTTTCTTATAACCTTTTAGGTAAGCCTATCTCAAGGATTTTTTCAGATGGGAGGAGATTGGCTCTGGTATGAATGATTAAATCTTGTTGAATTCCCCATAATCCACTGATAATAGAATAGCATGATGGAACAAAGCCTGAACTGAGATTAGAAGGCGTTGTTTTTATTCCAGATAAAGCCACTCACTAGCTAAGTGAGTTTAAGGAAGCCTCATTTCCTACAACTGTATATTGAAAATGATGAAAACATTAATGACACATACTTCAAACAAAATCGGAAGGACAAAATGAAGTAGTTATGTAAAGGTTTATATAAAATATCAGTGTTTGAAAAATTAAGGAACTATGTAGTATGTGATATTGGTATAAAGATAGATAAATAGATTAATGAACAGAATAGGGTCCAGAAATAGATCCAAAAGAAAAAGAAGCCACAGACTGTAACAAAAAAACTTGCTAAGCATGTAACTGACAATGGACTTGTATCCAGACTATATAAAGCACTTCCAAAATTCAATAGTAAGAAACAAACAAAATTAAACAACAAAAATTCAAAAATGTAAACGTATTTACCAAAGAAGATTTACATGGTTGACAAATAAGCACACGAAATGATGCACATCATTAGTTATTAATCTAATGAAATGTAAATCAAAACCACAATGATATTTCTACACGCCTATTAGAGTGTTTAAAATTAAAAACACTGATAATACCAAATGTTGGAGAGGATATGGAGGAATTGGAGCTCCGATGAGCAGCCAATATGGGAAAGTAAAATGGTGAAACCACTTTGGAAAACAGTTTTTTACAAAATTAAGTGTCAACTAGACATATGATTCAGACATTTTGCTCCTAGATAGTCATCTGCTAAATAAAAATAGGTGTCTATACAGAGACTTGAATACTATGTTCACAGTAGCTTTATTCATGGTAATTAAACATCCACCCAAGGGTGGAAGAACAGACTGTGATATTCATACAGTGGAATACCATTCAGTGACAAAAAAGGGTTAATTCTTGATACATGGTATATCCTGGATTAATTTCAAAATAACTGTACAGAATCTCTTAGATTCCTGGACTCAATTCTAATACAATTGTTGGGGGAAGTGAGAATTCAACCAACTCTGACATTGTGAACCCAGAGGTAGCATAGGATTTCATAGGTTGAGGACTCAGTCTTACAAGATTTCCTACACACCCCTCCCCACCCCCAATTCCAGGTGCCAGTCACACCTGTGCTTCTGCTCAGTGCGCTATGAATCAGAAGTTCCCACAATCTCCTCCCATGTTTGACTATTTCTCTAGAGTGGCTCACAGAACTCAGAGAACTAGATACAGTTTTTGCTTACTGGGTTACCAGTTTATTACAAAAGGATGCATAGGGCACGGTGTGGGGAAAGAGCACAGAGGCTTCCATGCCTTCTTTATGTGCACCACTCTCCTGCACCAGCCTAGACTCTCTTGAACCCTGTCCTTTTGGGCTTTTATGGAGGCTTCATTACAGTGGCAGGATTGATTAAATTATTGGACACTGAAGACTGTTTCAACCTCCAGCCCCTCTCCACTCCTGGGAGGTGGGAGGGAGAGGTGGGACTGTGAGTTCCAATCCTCTGATCACAATGTTGGTTCTCCTAACAACCAGCCCTCATCCTTAAGTTTACCTAAGGCTTTTCAAAAATTTCCCCATTAGCAAAAGACACTTTTCTCTCTCATCACAGAAAAATTTCCAAGTGTTTAAGGAGATCTGTGCTAGGAATGAGGTCCAGAGACCAAATAAATATTTCTTATCAGAAATCACAATATCACAAAGAATGAAAGGAATCATATTTTTAAAAAATATGTATACTATATAATTTCATTTACATAAAATTCTAGAAAATTCAGAGTAAAATAGAGTGACAAGAAGTAGATCAATAGTTACTTGGGAAGAGGGGAAAGGGAAGAGCAAGAAGGCTAAAATCTATTGGCAGGAGGTAATGGATTCCTTCATTTTGTTGATTGCAGTGATAGTTTCATGGGAGTCTACATGTCAAAATTCATCAACACATGCAATTATACAGCAATAAAGGTGTTAAAAATACAGACTGTATTTATAATCATTGGTGTAATATATTCCTAATGCCTGCTATTTACAGGGCCTACCCTGAACAATTGGAAAAATAGACTTTTTTTACTTCTTTCCAATATATTCTCCAGTTTTTACATGCAAAAATTAATAAAGAGAAACCTCACTAAAATGTGGTAGGGAGGCCTGGAGGGGGAGCTCTCATGTACTAACCACTCAAAGCCAAAACAGATCCCACAGGAAGAGATCTTTGCATCTCTGGCAGAACATGACACTACTTTACCACAGGAAGCAGGAGGAAGAAAGTGTTCTTGCCTGGCAACAGCTCAGCTAATGAGAGACTGTAACAATTCAGCCGATGAAAAGCCATTATATTTTGAATCCCAGTTTCCTCCAATAGACTTTTTGTTTGTACTAGCCCCTCCCAACTTGCCCATTCTCCTCAATAAAAGTTCTGTCTCTTTTGTTTTATGGGGACTTGCATATGGTTCATCAGAGTTGCATATCCCTAATTGCAATTTTTTTTGTTACTCCCCAATAAAACCATTCTTCTGGTAAAATAACTAGCCGTTTCATCATTTTAGGTTAATACGTTTTATTTTTTTCTAACCTTTTAAGTCTCTTAGGACTCCTGTTTTTATATTATACTGCCCTAGTCAGAAAGAGTAAAGGGGAAGACACAAGTCAATGTTGCCTAAGTACCAGGTATTTCACTTAACGTCCTTGAGAGCTATTGTTACTCTTCTAGGAGGCATTTCCAATTTAAATGGAAACCTGAGAAGACTTATTTGGCACAAAGCAATGCATTACACATGTAAAATGCATTACACGTGATAAAATGACTTAGGAAAGTGTGGGTTGACTTGGGGAAGGAGGTCTCCAGGGGTCATTTTCATTGATCAACAAATAGCATATTCTTTTCTAAAGTTGGCTTTGAGTCTCAGTAATAACAATGACTTATATTTGTATAGGATGTTAGTGATTACAAAGTGTTTTCACATCTATTTTCTCATTTGTGCATGCAAAGGCCTTTTGAGGTGAATTAGCTCCAATTTATGAATAATAAAATTAACAGTTAAGACGGTTCAACAACTTGCTTTCTATTCACAGGCAGAAGTGGAACTTTAACCAAATTAATTCAACTCCCAGTTCAACAGTCTATCCTCCAAATATAGTTGCATTTAATTTTGATGAAAAATTCCTTGAAAGCAATGTACTTCTGCTTCTTTTTAACGTCATAAAACCCTTCTTGAAGCAATCAACAGTTTTGTTTGACTTACAGATTGAAATTTTGGCAATTTTAAATAAGCATTTTATATTAGGGTGTGGGAATAGAGATAAGAGACTGAAAAATAATGTTTACTTATTATTATTATTAGAATAAAATGCCATTGATCCTTGCTTTAAACCACTAAAATTCATGTTTGATTTCTTGTCCTATTAAACAAAGAAAAGGAAGGATAACACTCTCAGTGGTATGATTAAAGAGCACAGCCGTAACCAACACTCTTGGTTTCCTCTGAACCAGATTATCTGAAGAATTTGCTTATGCAGTTATCATGATCTCCACTATCTTCTCTGAGGATTCAAACTTGCCCCAGTGTCTTGCCACCATAGAACACAGCTTCTACCCTGGAGATTGTGTGGTTCTTAACTGCCAAAGTAAAATCAGTCCCTAACTTTAAGATGCTACCTAGGAAGGAAGGATTAAAAAGTTGTTTTAAAAAAGGAAACAAAAGGATTTCCCATCGTGGTGCAGTGGTTAACGAATCTGAGTAGGAACCATGAGGTTACAGGTTCTACCCCTGGCCTTGTGCAGTGGGTTAAGGATCCAGCATTGCTGTGAGGTGTGGTCTATGTCTCAGACTCGGCTCGGATCCTGCGTTGCTGTGGCTCTGGTATAGGCCGGTGGCTACAGCTCTGATTAGACCCATAGCCTGGGAACCTCCATATGCCATGGGAAGTGACCCTAGAAAAGGCAAAAAGATAAAAAAAAAAAAGGGAACAAAAGATATCACTACATGTTTAAAATGTCTGGCTCATTTCACAGAGATCTTGAGCCATAAAAATTACACATTATAATCACTTTTTTTTTTCTAGTTCAGGACACTCATAATAAACAGTCTTAGAAAACACAGTTAGAGAGTTAGAGAATGATAGGGATGGGCTTTAAACCTTAGTATGACTCCAAAATCATGATCTTTCCACAAATCTATAATAAAAGGTAAACACCCATGTGTATATAATCTATTGATTCACAAGTTGCCAAGGTAATTCAAAGGAAAAAGTATGGTTTTTTTCAGCAAATAGTGCTAAAACGATTACACATCTGCACACAAAATATAAATCTAGCCCTTGCCTCACACTTTATGTAAGAAATAACTAAATGTATGATAAACTTAAAAATATAAAAGCTAAAACTATAAAACTTCTAGAAGAAATGACAGGAGGAAACTTTGTGACTATAGGCAAAGATTTCTTAAACAGGACACAAGCAGTATAAACCAGAAAAGAAAAGGCAAAATAAACTGAACTTCATCAAAACTGAAAGCTTCTGCTCCACAAAGACACTGTTAGGGGATGAAAAGACAAGCTCCATACAAAGAGAAAATATTGCCCAAATACCTGTGTAGTAAAGGCATATTTAGATACCCTATAAATACTCTTAGGAATTAATAATAAGATAACCCAATTTTTTAAATGGGAAAAAAATTTGAACAAATACTCCACAAAGATATATAGATGGAAATTCTCAACAACATTAGTTATTAGGAAAATGCAAATTAAAACCACAGTAACATATTACATATTGACTAGATATCCAAAGTTAAAAAAAAAACACTGACAATACCAAATTTAATTAGTCTGTGATGAAAGTGAAACACTCATGTTGTTTGTCATAATACGAATGATAAGGCACTTTAAAAAAAAAGTTGGCATTTTCATATACTGTTAAATATTTTCCTTATAACCCAGCAGTTTTACTCAGTGTTATTTCCCAAGAAAGAGGAAACATTTTCCACATACAAATTCATATGTGGATATTTATATAACCTTATTCACAACAGTCAATATTGGAATCAAGTCAAAGATTCATCACTTAGTAAATACATAAACAAATATGGTATATCCACATAATGGAATATTACTTAGCCATTAAAATGGGTGAACTATTGATACATGAAACAATATGGATGGATCTCAAAGGCATTATACCAGAAAACACATACTGTATGATTCCATTTAAATGAAATTCTGAAAAAGCAAAAGTATGCAGACAGAAAATAGGTTAGTGTTCACCAGGCATTGAGGGTGGAAGAGAATAGAATTGATTGTCACAATTGATTGAGGGTGACAATCATGAGGGAATTTTTTGTGGTAATGTAAATGTTCTATATCTTGATGGTGATGTCAGTTGAATGACAGTCCATCTTTGACAAAGTGCACCAATGGCACACTCAAAAGGAAAATGTCACTATATATAAATTGACCTTCAAAAATCTGCTTAATAAAAAAGGTAATAAACACAAATAAATGCAAAAACGTTTCAGAGGAGGAAAGAAGACTAGGGAATGAAGTCATCTATAAAGGCTCCCTTGTGTGAAAAATGAGAGGTTTCTGGAGGGGGGAATGAGTGTGAGGAAAAGTATACATATCACTGTTTACTGAAGAATGAGATGATTTATATGCCTGTTTGAATCTTCCTCCTAGGGAAGCAAAGCGGCCCTGGTTCTTTGTTGAATAAAGCTTGAGGTTCTCAGGGCCAGAGATGGGCAAAATACTAAAAGTAAAGTTAACCTAACCCTTGAGCTGGAATCAAATCACAACAAAAATCTTCAAGGCAGTATCCAAGGTTGGCACATAGTCAGGGACTGATAATCTGAAGAAAGCATCAAAGTGTTCTGTTCTGAAGGACCAGAATCAGGGGACAAGAAACTGGACAACAATCAGAGAAATTAAATGACCATGAAGTTTACAAAGGTGAATAGGAGACTAGCTCTGGAGAAATTCATTCAAGGTCTGTAGGCACCCAAAAGTCAGATATTTTTATAAGACCTGGCAGCCTTGCCCTATTGTAAAAAAAAAAGAAAAAAAATTGAGCATTAAGTTTGTTCAGGTGTTGTTCACAATTGAGAAGTATGGGAGACACAATTACACATATAATTTTTTAATCTACTTCTGTGTTTATTTTACTGAATTTAAATCATGCTAAAATGTAGGGTTTTATAGTGGTAATTCATTGCTTGACATTGTAATATTTTATTAATAATCAAAACAACTTTCCAACTTTTTTTTTCTTTTTTGCATCCTATAATAATAATGGCTTGCACATATTCAGCAAAGTGAGAGATTTAGTGAGGCAATCAGTGACCTGGGAAATGAAAGAGTAGTTGGCTTGAGTTATGCTTACTTGGCTCTAAATTTTATTTCTTAAACTTCAAGACTGACATTAAGATAATTAAATGGTGAGTGCCAAAGGGTGTTTCTCAGTTGCTTCCTGGAAGTACTGCTGGCTGCTTCATTCCCTTGCTTTTCATTAAATTATTAATTCATTCAGTAAACATTTATAAAATATCAACTATATTCCTGGTACTGTTATATGTTTTGAGGAACAGGGTACCCCTGGCACAGTGTGGTGGGATTTGAAGCTTTAAAATTCAAAATGGATAGTATGCCATACTTGCCTTAAATTTCTCACAATAAAATGTATATAAAAGTATATATATAACTGGTATCTTAGTGCAGTAGGCAGAATGTCAGTCTCATAAAAGATAAATAACTTTTGAATGTACTGGAATCTTACCTGCGCTCCAAGAATGGGTATTAGATCATGAACCATCTATTTAATGACATGACAAATATATTATTGTCAAATGCCCCATAACAAAGTGGGATCCTCATAATACCATAACACTCCCTAGGGAACTAGTACAATATTTTCTTTTCCTCCAGCAATAAAATTTATAGTTATATTCTAAAAGAAGTGAGAATCAACTTTAACATTTCTTTGTTCAATTTATAAAACCACGTTGAAGCAGCTCGTTTCATTTATCTTTTCATTGTTTTTTAAAAATGTATTGTCATTTATTTCTGCTCTAATCTTTATTTCCTTCTACTAACTTTGTGCTTTGTTTGTTCTTTTTTTGTTTCTTGAGGTGTAGACTTAGATTGTTTATTTGTGACTTTTCTTGTCTCTTGTAGGCACTGATCACTGTGAACTTACCTTTCAGAATTGCCTTTGCTGAATCCTATATATTTTTTAGTATATTGTTTTTCCACTTTTATTGGTCAGAAGATATTTTTTTGACTTCTGATTTCTTCTTGGTTATTCAGTAGCGTGTTGTTTAATCTCCACATATTTGTGAAATTTCCAGGTTTTTTTCATGTAATTAATTTCCAGTTTCATACCACTGTGGTTGGAAAAGATACTTAATATGATTTCAATCTTCTTAATTTATTAAGACTTTTTGTGGCCTAACATGTGATCTGTCTTGGACAATGTTCCATGAGCACTTGAGAAGAATGCATATTCTATTGTATTTGGATGGATTGTCCTGTAATATCTGTTAAGCCCATCTTTTCTAACATGTGGTTTAAGGCTGATATTTCCTAATTGATTTTCTTTATAAATGTCCTTACTATTTTGGAATTACTCTCTATTACTCCCTTTAGGTATCTTAATATTTTCTTTATATATTTAGTTCCTCCTAATGGGCAAAAAAAAATATACAGATGTTATATATCCTTCTGTTGGATTAAATTATTTATCATTATGTTGCATCTTTCTTTGTCTCTTACTATAGTCTTTATTTTAAAGCCTATCTTCTCTGATATAAGCATGTCTTCTCTAAGTTTCTTTTGGTTTTAATTTTCATAGAATATCTCTTTCCAGCCCTTCACTTTCAGTCTGTATGTGTCCTTACATCTAAAGTGTTTCTCTTTTAATCATAATATGGTTGGTCTTGTTTTTTTTTAATATATTCAGCTGCTGTATGTTTTTTGATCGGAGAATTCAGTCAATTCACATTCAAAATAATTATTGACAGACATGTGCTTATTGCCATTTTGTTAATTGCTTTATAGCTATTTTTATAGTTCTTATTTGTATCTTTCTTCCCTTATCTTCTTTCTTTGTGGTTTGATAACTCCGTTTGGTGGTGTACATATTATATTCCTTTCTCTTTTTCTTTTGTGTATTTACTATAGATTTTTTTTATTGGAGTATAGTTGCTTTACAATGCTGTGTTAGTTTCATGTGTACAGCAAAGTGATTGGTTATACATATACATATACTCATTCTTTTTAAGATTGTCTCCCCTTTTAGGTTATTATAGAATACTGAGCAGAGTTCCCTGAGCCATACAGTAGGTCCTTGTTTGTTAGCTACATATAGTAGTGTTTGCTTTGTGGTTACCATGAGACTTACATATAGCATCTTATATCTTTAATAGTCTATTTTAATATGATAACAAATTAACTTTGATCTTATTTTAAAGCTCAACATGTTTACTCTATCCCCCTTTGCTTTATGTATTTGCTATCACATTTATATTTTTTTATCTTATGTATTAATTACTGTAATCACAGTAATTTTTTACTATTTTAGTCTTTTAATCTTGATACTATGTTTATAAGTAATTAATCCACTACCTTTACTATATATTTATTTTTCCAGTAAAGATTTATTCTTCCATGTGTTCCTGTTACTAATTAGAACGTATTTCTTTTCAATTTAAAGAAGTCCCTTTAACATATGTTGTAGGGATGTTTTAGTAGTAATGAACTACTTTAGATTTTGTTTGGAAAACTCTATCTCTCCTTAAATTCTGAATCATGACTATGCTGGGTAGACTTTTTTTCTTTCAGCACTTTGAATATATCATGCCACTCCTTTCTAGCCTGCTAAGTTTGTGCTGAAAAAATAATATTTTTATAGTCTTATGGGGGTTCCCTTTTATGCAACAAATTGTTTTTCTCTTGCTGCTTTTAATATTCTCTACTTATCTTAAACTTTTGACATTTTAGTTATAACATGTGTTGTCATGGGTCTCTGGGCTCATCTTATTTGGAACTTTCTGGGCTTCCTGGAATGAAGAAATGGGTCTTTGAGAAGATAAATAAAATTGATGAACTTTTAGCTAGAATCACCAAGAAAAAAAGTGAGAGGATACAAATAAATAAAAGCAAAGATGAAAAAGGAGTATAATAACTGATAATGCAGAAATACAAAGGAGCTTAAGGGACTGATGTGAACAGTGATGCACCAACAAATTGAACAACTTAGAAGAAATAGACAAGTTCCTAGAAGAATACAACCTATCAGGACTAATAGAAAATCAATCTGAACAGACTGATTACTGGTAGGGAGATTGAATCAGTAATCAAAAACCTCCCCAAAACAGTTCAGGAGCAGAGGCTTCCCTAGTGAATTCTACCTAACATTCAAAGAAGAATTAATTATCAATCAATTTCAAACTCTTCCATAAATTAGAAGAAATGGGAATTCTTCCAAACACATTTCATAAGACCATTATGCTGATACAAAAACCAGGAAGGAGTGCCACCAAAGAGAGAGAAAGGGAAGGAGAGAAAGAGAGATGGGGATGGGGGTCGAGGGGGGATTACAGACAAATATCCCTGATGAACACAGATGCAAAAATCCTCAACAAAATATTAGCAAACTGAATTCAGCAATATATTAAAAGGATAATGCACCATGGTCAAATAGGATTTATCTCAGGGATGCAAGGATGGTTCAACATCAGCAAATCAGTTAATGTGATATACCACATTAACAAAATAAAGAATAAAAATCACATGATCTCTTCATTAGATGCAGAAAAACATTTGACAAAATTAGACGTCCGCTTATGATTTAAAAAAAACTCAACAAAGTGGGTATGGAGGGAATGTACCTCAACATAATAAAAGCTGTACACTACAGGGTCACAGTTAACATCACATTCAATGGTGAAAGCTGAAAGGTTTTCTCCTAAAATCAGAAAAAAGACAAGTATGTCCACTCTCATTCCTTTTTTTCAAATAGTAGCCAGAGCAATTAGGCAAGAAAATGAAATAAAATCCACCCAAATTGGAAAGATAAAAGTAAAACTCACTACTTGCAGCTGACATTATACTCTATATAGAAAACCCTGAAAAATCCATCAAGAAATGTTAGAGCTAAAAAATGAATTCAGTAAAGTTGCAAGATCAATACTCCAAAATACATTTCATTTATTTGCATTAATGAAACTATCGGAGAGCAAAATTAAGAAAACAATCCCATTTACAACTGCAGCAAAAAGAATAAAACACCTAAGAATAAGTTTAACCAAGGAGGTGAAAGATATATATATAGAAACCTATAGGACAATAATGAAAGAAGACTTAACTAAATGGAAACATATTCCATGCTTATGGACTGGAAGAATCAATATTTTTTAAATGTCCAAACTATCCAAAGCAATGTACAGATTCAATGCAATCCTTATCAAATTTCCAATGGTAATTTTCACAGAAATAAACAAAAAATCCCATAGTTTGTACAGAACCAAAAAATATTGAGTAGCCAAAGCAATTTTGAGAAAAAAGAGGAAAGCTGGAAGCATAAGGGAAAAATATGAATAAAATAGATATTATAAATATGACTAAGATAGTTTCAGGGACTAATAATTAATTTCTTCAACCATTATTCATTAGTTGATTTCCTGTCATGTGTCCAATTTTACACTGGAAGATATTTCCATCACAATCTTATATAATCTGGGCCACACATTTTTTTTCAAGAATATATTATGGAGTTCCTGTTGTGGCACAGTGGAAATGAATCCGATTAGGAACCATGACGTTGCAGGTTTGATCCCTGGCTTTACTTAGTGGGTTAAGGCTCCAGCATTGCCTTGAGCTCTGGTGCAGGTCACAGATGCCGCTTGGATCCTGCATTGCTGTGGTTGTGGCGTAGGCTGGCAGC
Source organism: Sus scrofa (assembly GCF_054392235.1). NCBI lineage: Eukaryota > Metazoa > Chordata > Mammalia > Artiodactyla > Suidae > Sus > Sus scrofa. The sequence goes on from NC_139386.1 coordinate 17,298,009, forward strand.
TGTCGCTCCCTAGCCTGGGAACTTCCATATGCTGCAGGTGTGGCCCTAAAAAGCAAAAAACAAAAACAAAAAAAGAATATATTATGAAAATATTTGTTACTTTTAGAGCCCTAATAACGTTATCTACTGAGAAAAGACAAAAAATATTAAAACAATATTTGAAAGTGATAAGAAATTACTTCTAATCTTTAAATATTTTAACATTTAAGTGATTTTATTTTAGCTCAATTCAACTAACAATCTTGTACATTTAATATAAGCAAAATATTACAGAAGTGCTATAAAACATTCAAATGCGATGAGGGTATTCAAAAGTTTATTACTTATTGAGAAAGTAAGAAAAAGAGACAAAGTCCATTCAAAGATAGGATATGATACTTTTCTACAATCTACAAATAGATAGTCTAGAAGTGGTTAAGATCTCAAATCCCAGAGAGAGACAATGATTAATGATGCCAAAGAAAAGGTAGATGAAAAAACAAAAAAACAAAAAAACTTGTCTTGCTGTTGTCTTCTAATGTGTATACTATGTGTATATGCGATGACTCAAACGTCATTGGAAGTGTTTCTTTTCCTTACAAAGCCAAGGAGATTAATAAAGTTCACTCTTTCACTAAAGATCCAAAAGCTATTCCTGAATTCTTATTTTCTGACAGCTGCAGGTAATAATTTTGTAGAGAATTCTATGGAAGCAAATAGAGATGTATTTTCCACATTAAACAGATTTAAAGTCAAGATAAAATTGACATCTTCTATGGAAATATATATATATTTTATAAAATATATGTTTATAAGATATATCTTTTATAAAAAGAGTATAAGAGTCTTGGCAAATGTATATTATATAAACAAGTAATAATCCCAATAAAGAAAAAAATGGAATATGTCAATAAACAAAAGCCATCAACAACAAGCAAATAAGTGAAATCATCCTGAGATAGGAAAACCTAAGAAAGTAGTCAGGAAAAGAGTGGTATAAAGAGTAAACTTTAAGGAAATTCAAGGAGATTGTGGGGAAAAAAAAGAATCCAGACTGGATCATAGGAAAACACTTATTTTCCGACTGTCATTATCATATCCTTAGTCAGTTCACATTCACCTGGAAGATTATGTAGCTGGAGGTAGCTGGAAAGGTATACTCCTTGGGGAAAAGACGGAAAATAAAGTGCATACCTGGTAGTTTGATGGAAGAAATTTCATGCAGCAAAATAGTTGTAAAAGAATTGAAAAGGCCGAAAATCCCATCCGAGGACAGTGGAACAACCCAGAGATGAACAACAGCAGAGAGTCAGTAACATTCCCTGCGCTGGAGAGTTCAAAAAGGCCAAGAACCAGCACATCCTGTAAAACCTGGCATCATGGGGGATACACAGCCACAGCTAGAACAAACGCCTAAAGCAAAAAGAGTGGAATGAATACCCTGGATTGTCCCTTCATCCCAGATTCCAATTTACTGCTAACCCTTCCCATTTGTTAAACAAAACGATGCATAAATCAAACTTATGTGACATAGAGCAAAGCAGGGAAAGAGTGAGGAATCTATTTCAGAGCAAAGAGGAGTAGGAATAGCCCAGAGACTAAAGAAACGCAACAAAATGCAGAAGGGTCAGTAGTACAAATGACAAGCCTCTCTGGCCTTTGTGGGGGAATCAACCTGAAGGAGAAAGGGTGAGGATACAGAAGAGAATAAAGTGAAGAATTTGCGGTATAAAACCTAGATATGTCCACAGCAACAGTTACTTAAAGAATAATCCAGCCTGGTTGAAGTAAGGTTAGATGGGAATAGATAAGAAAAGTTAGAAGAACCGTGAGAGCTCAATTAAACAAGCCTGGAGAGGAAATAGCATGGGGATACATGAAGGTACACAACTTAAATTTTGAAAGGGCCACTCAGAATTACCTTAAAAATATGATGTAGATAGGAGTTCAGACATGTTTGCTGAAGGACTCATTCACCTAGGAGACAAGGTGGGAGAGCAACAAACTCTTTCTCAAACATATTCTTTGTTGGAGAATTTTTTCATATCCATCAGATCAGACTTTTTCTGGATGAGAACACTGGGAGGAAGAGCATGGCACTCCTTGCTTGGTGGTTCTCTGTAAAGAGGGACTGAAAATATATTGAGGTTAGGTGGCTATGATTTATAGTTTACTTTTGATATCTGTGCATGTATGGGTCTATGTTTACATTTAATAAAATGCCACTCATTATATTGGGTGGTGTAAAGTGGCCTAATGTAAAGTAAACAAAGCAGAAACTTTGGTGCACAGTATCTAGTGTGGTATTAGATGTACAATAATCATTAATAAGTGTGAATTAGCCACTCCGTTTTAGAAAACTTTATATGTAATTTGGCTCCATCCCTAGATTTTGAAGTAAATAGGGGTCCTTTAAGTTGTCTTTGAGCTCCTATAAAATGGAAACTACTGTTGAGTTTCTGAGTAGATTGATTTAAATGATTTAAAGTAACGCCTTATTCAGAGTACCTATATGACCATATATATTATTTTTGACTAATTAATTTCATTTGTTTTATTTTATATTGCCATATATAAAATTTTAATGTTTTTTACTATACTTTTTATTGTTTGATAAAATTAATGTCACCTACTATGGATAAAAAATTATCTTCGTGTATTTAACCTCAAACTAGTGCCTAAAGTAAAGACAGATGAGGTAAACAGCACCCTTTTTAGCATCCTGCATGAACAAGACCCTTTTATAGCCATACGTGGATTCACTCAACAGCTGCGCCATTTATACAGATGATGCCTAAGTTTATACCTTGCCTGAATCTCAGTCATGTGCATTAAACTGTCTGTAACAATTTCCATTTGGATGTATCCAATAATCTCAAACTCATCATTTCCATATTTGAATTTAGCTCCAGGTTATCTATTCAGGGAACAGCACCACCATAAACTAGTTCTCAAGTGAGAGTTTATGCATTATTCTCGATTTTTCAGTAGTTATTTCTACTTCCAATTGTTAGCCAGTATTTTAAATCTATTTCCTGTATATTTTTAAAGCAACCTACCTTTATTCACCTCATTGCCAGTAATTCAATGCAGAATACCATAATCACTTAGCTAGTTTACTGGCACAGTCTTTTGATTATCAATACATTCTACTGTACTGTTCTCTTTATGTACTAATATGTTTTCTCATCTTACACTTCAGTGTGCTTAAATTTGCAAGCATCTATATTTGATTATGTCATTTTCATAGGTGAAACTCACAACACTTCCTTGTTTTCAGGATAAACTTTCCACGACATGGATTATAAATGTCTATGTGACTTGCTCCCACTTTCTTTTCAAGCCTCATCTCACATAAGTCCTGATCTTCTACTCCAATCTCCAATGATACTAAACATCTGGAAGTTTCTCAAGAACATGCCAGGCTGGCAATCCCTTTCTCTGGAACATTTTTATTTTTTACTTAACCAGTCCCCTGTAACTGTCTAACTTCTGGACACCATCTAAAAGGAGAAGAGAATGTAGCTTAGGAGAACATCTGGAAAGTTATGGACTATCTGGGCATGTGGAAAGAATTTGTGGTCTAGAAATGGAGGACTAAGGATAAATCCCAGTAATAGCTCAATGGATTCAATTAAAAAGTAATGAGTAGATGAACTTCCAAGGAAATATCAAAGTTCAAAGGAGAGAATTGTGATATTTGAAGAAAAAAGAAAATTGAAATAGGAATCTTCATATTAGTCTGTCTGTGAAATGGATTATAATATTGTCTGCTTTACTTTTATCCAATAGTTACTGTGAAAATAATATAACAACAATTCTGCTGTGAAACTGCTTTGAAGTAACATACATCTCTATACAGTTTGTGGTTAGTAGATGCAAACTATTACATTTGGAATCGATAAGCAGTGGGGTCCTATTTTACAGCACAGGGAACTATGTCCAGTCTCTTAGGTTGGAACATGATGGAAGAAGATAGCATTAAAAAAAAAAAGAGGGAGTTCCCGTCGTGGTGCAGTGGTTAACGAATCCGACTAGGAACCATGAGGTTGCGGGTTCGGTCCCTGGCCTTGCTCAGTGGGTTAACGATCCGGCGTTGCTGTGAGCTGTGGTGTAGGTTGCAGATGCGGCTCGGATCCTGAGTTGCTGTGGCTCTGGCGTAGGCCGGTGGCTACAGCTCTGATTAGACCCCTAGCCTGGGAACCTCCATATGCTGCCGGAGTGGCCCAAGAAATAGCAAAAAGACAAAATAAATAAATAAATAAATAAATAAAATTAAAAAAAAAAGAGTGTATATATATGTATGACTGGGTCACTTTTCTGTACAACAGAAATCGAAGAAATATGATAAATCAAATACACCTTAATAATAAAATTTAAAAAGAAATTTTCAATTAAAAACATAGATAAATAATTCAATTTTAAATAAAATTTATATAAAATAAAAAAAAGAAAAGGCTTTATTTCATGAATTGGCCAAACCATGTGGTCTTTAGGACTTTGGCCTTCTTCCATGTTCCATAGGAATCTATGTCTAGAATGCAACCCATAGTACCCTTGTCTAGAAACAAAGGATAACTGCTGCTAGAAAATTTACACACAGTTCCCAAAATATTCCAATGGGATATCAGAAATCATGGGATTTAGGTGTATTCATTGATAAATGGAGTTTTTCTGGGCAAAAGAGTTTTTCTTTTAGGCAACTAAGTATTACTGAGTTCTAAATACAGATCTGCATTGAGTTTTTGATGCTGGAGTGGAGGGGAGAGAATTAAGTGCACAGTTCATCTTCTAATGCCAGGCTTCAGAGATAAGACCGGTGCCAGATTATTTATCTGGCTACTTTTCAGCCTACTTTTTCAGCTGGGAGAATACAGAAGAAAACAAATATCATGTCACAACTGGGCTCCAGATTAAAACACACACACAAACACCAACTCTGTAGGAAAGGAAGGCAAATAATTACTTTTTTTTGAGCTAAAGATTTTTTAGATTGCAAAGTGTGTGATTTAGCTTTCTGTGTCTAGTATTTCATTCTTAAGCCTAAAATAGGATATAAATTTTTTAAAACAAGTCTTGAGATTTTTCAAGCTGTGTGTCTGTGGATCAATTTCTTTAAACATTAATTTATAAGAAAAAGATATTCAGTAGAAATTTCTTTGGAGTCATATTTTCGAATCTCAAAATTTCTCCCTCTTATTTATGTAAAAGGTAGTGAGAATAATAAGTAATTAAGTAGATAGAAGAAAATTAAGAATGTGAAGAAAGGAGTTCCCGTCGTGGCGCAGTGGTTAACGAATCCGACTAGGAACCATGAGGTTGCGGGTTCGATCCCTGCCCTTGCTCAGTGGGTTAATGATCCGGCGTGGCCGTGAGCTGTGGTGTAGGTTGCAGACGCGGCTCGGATCCCGCGTTGCTGTGGCTCTGGCGTAGGCCGGTGGCTACAGCTCCGATTCAACCCCTAGCCTGGGAACCTCCATATGCCGCGGGAGCGGCCCAAGAAATAGCAACAACAACAACAACAAAGATAAAAGACAAAAAAAAAAAAAAAAAAAAAAGAATGTGAAGAAAAAATAATCAGGAAGTGATTTTATTTATGACTATCAAAATGAAAGCCCAGAATTAAAAATACATCAAATGTATACCTAAATTTAGGACAAAATCTCTTTCAAATTTATTTCATTCTTTTTGTTTCTTTTCTCTCCTTTTTTGAGAAGTAGCAGTAGCTCTTAATTGTTGAATCAAGAAAAATATTTGTAAATATAAAGCAGTTTTATTTCCTGTCATGGTGCAGTGGAAATGAATCCGACTAGGAACTATGAGGTTACCGGTTCGATCCCTGGCCTCACTCAGTGGGTTAGGGATTTGGCATTGCCCTGAGCTGTGGTGTAGGTCGCAGACCCAGCTTGGATCTGGTGTTGCTGTGGCTGTGGCATAGGCCAGTGGCTACAGCTCCAATTAGACCCCTAGCCTGGGAACCTCCATATGCCATGGGTGCAGTCCTAAAGAGACAAAAAGACAAAAAACAAATAAATAGAACAGTTTTAATAAAGTGAGATCTTGAGGATACTTTAAAGTATCTATAATTTCTCTATTTTATAGAAAAATACATAATCTTACACATAAAATGCATAGCTTCTCTATGAATTTATATTTTACTCCCTTTCTGTAACATGTTTTCTAGGTCAATGTATTTGTATATAGAAGGATGTTTGGCTGAAATTCCAGATCTCTAATATTTGAAGTAATTTTGCTAAAGAACATATTTTAAAGAATTTAGATATGACCAGATACAGGTAGTTCCAACTGGAATAACAGGTCCTTCACAGACCATTCATGAATATTTCTTTGACAATAGGAATTAAAGTACTTCCCATTCTTTTTTTTTAAATTTTATTAGAATATAGTTGATTGATAAAGATATGTTAATCTCAGACATATGGAACAGTATAAGCACTTCCCATTCTGAAGAAGTTTCAAGCTTATACAATGCAAATGAATATGGCCATCCTACCACCTCCCTGAGAAGACTTGTGTCAAAAGCAAAGACACATGTGAAAGTACTCTAGGGGGTAGGAGGAATTAAAAACATTGCATAAGTCTAATAAATATTACGAAGTCTAAACACTGAACAGAAATGACTCCAAAGGAACTTTTTTGTACTTGGAATATAAAATTATCAACAAAAATGGTCTCACAACAGAAGATTCTGAATTAATTTTCACATTATTCTCAGATATTTTTAAGTACCCATCGATTTGCATGCTAAAGCCATTTAGATGCCTTTAACTAGAAACTACAGAGGTGTCATCAGAGCAAGCACCTTGAATAGAATCATTGTTAGGCATTGACTGAAACTTTCTGCCTTGCGCAGGATAATAATAACCACTTACTAGAGTTGTTTCACAACAGGAGGTCCCAATAAAGAGTAGGGGTGCTTTCACGGAAAACTAACTGGAGGAATTTGGGAGGAGCCTAAAGGAAGGAGAAGGTGCCAGACCACAACATGTCCTGCCAACCTCCCAGAAACTTTCTCTCTGGGATCCATCTTGGTTGAGAGAAGTGCATGAAGCCAGGAAGGATGCTGAGTCAGACCAAATATGGGCACCCCAAATTGTCTGATTATATGTGTTTCCTCAGACAATTTATTTCCAAGTGTTAGACAAGACAAGAGCCCACTCTCAGGCCTTGGAAGGGGTCCCCATTCCAATAACCACATGTTTTGTTGATTTGGAGATACACATATGCCAGAAGTCAAACGGTGTCCCTCTGCAACCTGACAACTGTGCACAGAGGATTTTGTGTATGCACTGTTTAAAATTGGGAAAGGGCTGGACCAACTCTGAAACAACTTGCATTCTAAAGTCATTGATTTAACTATACAAATAACTCCTTTGAGGGAGTTCCCATCTTGGCGCAGGGGAAGCAAATCCAACTAGGAACCATGAGGTTGCAGGTAAAATCCCTGACCTTGCTCATTGGGTTAAGGATCCAGCATTGCCAGGAGCTGTGGTGTAGGTCACAGATGCACCTCGAATCTGGCATTGCTGTGGCTCTGGCGTAGGCTGGCAGCTACAGTTCCAATTAGATCCCTAGCCTGGGAAAATCCATATGCTGCAGGAGCAGCCCTAAAAAGACAAAAGACAAAAAAAAAAAAAAAAAAAAAAATTGTATCACTTTCACAGGAGATATGCTTTAATCTTTGCTTTCTGTGTGTTTTCACAGACATTTCACATATTTTTTATTTCATTTTTGGGATTCACTAGAGTTGAACTACCTTGTGTCCTCATATTTAGTTCATTACAGATTTCAAGAGGAACCTCTTCTACAGTGTTTAATCTTTGTCCTTTCCTTTTATTAATGATTAAAATCACCTCAACCACAGACTTCTTTTCACTTTTGTATCCACTAGAGTGGTTTTAGAAACGGAGGTCTTTTTGTGATCTCCTTTTTTTTTTCTCTCTCTAGAAATTCTACCAATTTTCTTCTGAAGAGATAGCTAAAGTATAACACATTTTTCCCCCCTGGACCCTTCTGAACCCCTTTTAGGGCAAATTCTTCATCTTTATCAACTGCACATCCTTAATTGTGGTGCATGATAAGCCTAAGTTAGTTTTAACAGTTGTACCCCATCATGAAATCCAACCTATGTGATCATTTTACTTTATTATATGAAGTATTCCTAATCTGGGGAAATTGATTATGAGTCTATATTTACCTTGGTGTTATCTTATAAAGACATATTTACCAACAGCCCACTTTCTTTCACTCTCGTTTCATCTATTCTCTTTCTAATCAGTCATTCCTCTGGGCATAAAGTCATGCTTTAAGAGAAGACCATTAAAATAACAAACAAACAAAATCACATGCAAAGAGGAGTTCCCATTGTGGCGCAGCAGAAACGAATCCAACTAGGAACCATGAGGTTGCAGGTTTGATCCCTGGCCTCTCTCAGTGGGTTAAGGATCTGGCACTGCCGTGAGCTGTAGTGTAGGTCACAGACTCGGCTTGGATCCTGCGTTGCTGTGGCTGTGGTGTAGGCCGGCGTCTACAGCTCCGATTAGACCCTTAGCCTGGGAACCTCCATGTGCCATAGGTGCAGCTCTGAAAAGACCAAAAAAACCCAAAAAAACAAAAGCACATGCAAAGGAATCTTGACCTCCTGATTTCTGAAGCTGGGAGTCCCAGTTCCCTGATACACTTCAACACAAAACTCTTCATTATCACCTATGCTTCCCGCCTCCTCTTCCTTGCCACTCTCTCCCTTTCCAGGACACTCCAATGAGATGTCAATCCCAATTTCTCACTAAAATCTCTCTCACCTAGGCCACCAGTGAACCCGTTATTGTCAGAACCTCTGGGTAATATTCTGTCTTCATCTTACAAAACTTAGACTCATCTAGGAGTTGATGATCTTATTTCTTTGCTCTAAAGACATTTTCCTTCCTTAGTTTGTGTGACCCCAAATTTTCCACATCCCTGGATGGTCCTTTTCATGATCTTTCTCTCTCTTACTCTTTCATCTCCTCAGTGAATTTTAGGGTGTTCTGGGGCTCTGCCCTCTGCTACTTTTTTCTTCTCTATTTACATTCTCTCCCTGGATATTCTGTGCCATCAAATAATATATAAAAACTAGTGACACAATTAATATCTTCAATCTACAGCTCTCTCATGAGCTGCATAGTCAAAATCCAGAAGGATGTTCCTTCATAACATACTCTAAATCAGATCACTGATCTTTATTGCTACTCCTACAATCAGACATTTATATTTCTTACCTAGAACAGTGTGGACACTTCTTATTGGTCCCCTTGCCTCCAATATTTCAGTCTTTTATTCTTTCTTCCACATGGAAGCCATGGTCATCTTTTAAAAACATTAATTAAATCACAAACCGTGCTACTTAAAATATCAGTCAATTGCATCCCATCATACTATAATCAAATGTAAGCCTTTAAAATAAGAAAGATCTTTTAAAACTGGCTCTAATGAGCTCTCTTCCCTTTTTACCTGATGCATGGATGTTTAGTCACACTGGCTTAAATTTGTTCTAATACAGAAAATCTATTTCTGCTCAAAATCCTTTTCCAAGCTAAATCTTTTGTTTGGAACACTCTGTTCTGACATAGTATAAATTCAATAAATTTCTTTATGAAATTGTTTAATTTCTGTGATAATACAATGAGAGATTTAGCTACTATAAAATGGAAGCCCTGAGCACAGTTTTAAAAAGCTTTTTGTTGTTATTTTTGCTGTTATAATACTCCCTTGGCAGGCTTACTATGTATTAGACAGTCTGCTAAGCACTTTATTTCCCTATGTGTTTCAATCTTTATGACATCCTAGGAGATTTGTAGGATATCCTCCAGACTCCCTTTCATCCAGGGATAGCTTTGTAATTAGAGTTTCAGACAAATGAAACTTAAGCCAAAGCTTCTTGCAGAATATTTGCTTTAGAGAATACACTGGAGGTATTACTCATTCCTTCTGCCTTAAAATCCAGGGGTATGATGCCTAGATCTGCCTAGATCTTGTACCATGAGAAAAAGACTGAGTTATGAAACCCATGCCAGAAGGACTCCTTGTCCTTCATACCTTCAGACTCCTTGTTATTTGAAGGGGGGGGAAGCAAACCCTATTTGTCTCAGATATTGTTGAGTGGATTTACTTGAGAAAAAAGTATTCTAGTATCAAACAGTTGTCAATGTTGAAAAAACACTACATTTAGTGAATTACCTTTATTTAAAAGAATAAATTTGCATTATTATTTCTGACTATTCAGTTAGCAAGTCATATTCTGTTTTGTATATTCAACAGGTATCTGTCTTTTGAAGTTATTTAAGGAGCATCTAAGTGTCCCATCATTCCATTTTGGTCATTCCGAAATGGAAATATTTGTTAAATTAACTTTCCTTTGGACAGTGTTTCTCAGTCTCAAGTGTTACTCATAATTCTTTATGGATATTTTTTAATCATTTATTTATATATTTTTTCTACTGTACAGTAGGGTGACCCAGTTACTTTTACATGTATACATGCTTTTTTCTCATATTACATGTTCCGTCATAAGTGACTAGATAGAGTTCCCATACACATTGGAATACTACTCAGCCATAAAAAGAACAAAATAATGCCATTTGCAGCAACATGGATGGAACTAGAGACTCTCATCCTAAGTGAAGTAAGTCAGAAAGTGAAAGACAAATACCATATGATATCACATATCTGGAATATAATATATGGCACAAAGGAACCTTTCCACAGAAAAAAAATCATGGTTGGAGAATAGATTTATGGTTGCCAAGAGGGAAGGGGAGGGAATGGGAGGGATTGGCAGCTTGGGATAAATAGATGCAGAATGTTGCCTTCAGGATGGATTAGCAATAGGATCCTTTTCAAATATAAACATTTAGAAATACTAAATTAAGATTCAGGAAGTCACATATATATATATATATATATATATATAGAGAGAGAGAGAGAGAGAGAGAGAGAGAGAGAGAGAGACCTTATATATAATATATAATTTAATATATGTTATATGAATATATAATATAATCCAATATAATATATATAATTTTTATAATTAAACTATATGGGCAATTCTAAAATATATTATAGCTTGAAAATCACTGTTTAAATCTTATGGTATATCATTTCATACAGATAAATATTCAGTTTGATAATGTTACTCTAAAAGAGTATTTTATTTGATTAACCAGCTGACTCCAGCCTGAGTGGAAAACAGCAGGAGAACTAAACAAGGTCGGATAAAACTCAAATAAATCTAATAGAACAGGGGATAGGGTTTGTAAATAGTCCATAGAGATGGAAGCCTGGCGTATTAGCAGAAAGACGCAGGTACAGAGGGATACTGACTGAATGTAATAAGGGAACTGGGAAGAGGATGGTTGACAACCCCAGCTCCTCATTACTGCAAAGTTGCCCTTGCTTTTACTACAAATTCCACTAGTTCTCAGCTTTGCAAACATATCTCAAGTAGATACATATTTTAATAATTTCCTTCATCGTGCCTCGGCTACTTTGGCAAAGAGAATGAACATAGGCAGCTGTTTTCTATCAGTTAGCTGCAATTAGTTGTGTCACATAGTGAACCACCCTAAAACTTTGTGAATTAAAACACCTATTTATTTCTCGAACTCTATGATTCTGCCGAATGGATCTGCCCATCTGAGCCAGGCATGGCTAATCTCAGCTGAACTTGCTTGTGCATCTCTGTCAGTCAGATGGAGGTTAACTCTTCTAGGATAGCCTCCACTGGAACAACAAAGCTCCTACCACCTGGTCTTTCTTTTCCCAAGAGACTGGTCTCAGCTTGTTCTCATGGTGCGGCAAAGGTTCAAGAGGACATGAACACACATAAGTACTTTCAAGTCTCTGCTTGCGGCAGATTTGTAATTATCGTAAGGGTCAAAGCAAGTCACATAGGCCAGCCTAGGGTCACTGTGAAATGAAATTATCAGAAGGTATGAATAAAGGAAGGCAGGAAAATTAGGGCTCATCACAATGGTAGCTTAATTCAACACTTGAGATTTACAGCAATTGTCGGAGAGATTGATATTTTCTCACCACAACATCTAAGCAGTCTTTTCTCCTTAGCAGCAGCAGTTTTATTTTTAGAAGGAACATGAACACCCAGAATTAAAGACTATATTTTCTTCCACCTATGGAACTGCATGTAACCATGTGACAAAGTACCACTCAAAGCAGTGTAAGTAGCAACGTCAAGCAGTAATTCTAGAAAGGTCACTCAAAAAGGATTTCTTTGTGGTTTTGTCATCTTGTCACTCCTCCTTCTTTGGGGCTCCAGCACCAATTTAATCATCAGAACACCATCAACCTTTTTTTTTTTTTTTTTTTTACTATAAAATGACCATGAAAAGGAAAATATCTTATAATGATAGAATGGAAAAACTGGAGCTTGTGTCTGCAGTGACACTTGGAGCCACCATATTAGCTATGTAATGTCTAATTTTGCACTTATTTTCCCATGAGACAGAAAGTAAACTTCAATCTTTTCCAAACACTATAATTTTCTTGTCATTCCTATATGAAGCTAAATATAATTGGGTGTAAATCTGCAGATCTCAAATATTTTATAATTGGTAGAAAATTGTTTATTAAGAAAGAGAGAAGTGGGGTTGGTAGATGCACACTACGACATTTAGAATGGATAAGCAATGAGGTCCTACTGTATAGCACAGGGACCCATATCCTGTCTCTTGGGATAGACCATGATGGAAGATAGTATGAGAAAAAATATACATATATGAATGACTGGATCACTATGCTATATAGCAGAAATTGACACAACACTGTAAATCAACTGTACCATAATTTTTAAAAAGAGAGAGAATTAAAATAGACAGAGGCAGAAAAACCTTGATTATAAAAAATATTTGAACAGGTTTCCTCTATGTAGGACTTTTCAGAACCTTAAATCCTAGCAAACATTTTTAATCTCTAAGAAGGACTAGGATCCTATGTTTACCAGTAGGTAGTGGAGTCGGAATATGTATTTTCTAGAATAGTTTTATGAACACTATTTTATAGTTTATAAAACTATACTGACATCCATAGTTTCAAATTTTTTTTTTTTTTTTACTCTTTGTTACTCTAAATTTTATTTTTGTTACCAAACACTACTCTATAAGGAAATATGGTGGTTGACACTCAGGTATGCTGCTATGTGAGAGAGGAGCTGGAGTATGCACTGTGGGAAGGGAATGGGTGCCAATCTGTATCCAAATAGGAATGGAGAAAGAACGATTTGCCTGTAGCAAAGGCCATGTGCTAAATAATGCAACATAAAACATTGGGCATCTGCAGAGAATAAACCATATAATTTGTACCTATTTTTCCTAACATGAAGACAAAGCAAACTGTAGGAATGGAAAAAGATCAATACTAAGAAAATAAATTCAAAGGGTAAAGAAAAGAGAATTTTCTGTTTGTTTTTTTCTGGCTTGCTTTGGAATATTTCTTTTTTCGTTAAATTTATTTTAGCTTCGGCATCAGCCTGTGAAAAAGGTGATCTCTCAAACCAGAACATTTTCTCAGGCTTCTCCAGCTGTAAAAATAATGAGTGTGTCTTAGAAAAGGACCAAGTAGTTACCAAATATGGCCTCTGAGGATGAACACTCTGGCTGTGGTTTTTTCTCTGGCAACGTTCTAAATATTTGATGACTCTCTATTTCACAATTTCTAATTGCATTTATATGAAGCTCAGTTCAATCAGGAAGAGTATTTATATTTTAAGTGCAACTAAATAGTAATTTATCCAACATGTAGTATTCCCAAAGCCCTGTAGAAGATGGGCAGAGTGTATTCTATAGGAGATTGCATTCCTGTCCTCATGGTGTTTATATTTTGATTGGGTTGGCTCATATGATAAAAAACCAGAATGTATTCTGGACTCCCTGAGAGTAAAAGCAAGCACTTATAAATACAACAAGAGAAAGAGACACAAAAAGAGAGAGAGAGAGAGATAAGGAGACAGAGAGAAACAGAGAGAAAGAGACAGAGACAAGATAACCAGAAGAGAAATGAAAGCAGGATTTAGAAAGGAGGGATTATGAAGAAAATCTCTGAAGTATAAGAAGGAGTTTTGATTCAGAGACCTTGAAGTGGGGAGGGTATCCTGGATGATTCAGGTGATCCTAATGTAATTACAACTTTTCCTGAAAATGGAAGAGGGGAGTTCCTGCTGTGGCACAGTGGGTTAAGAACTGCAGCTGTTTGGGTCACTTCTGAGGCGAGGATTGGACCTCTGGCCTGGTGCATTGGGTTAAAGGATCCAGTGTTGCCACAGCTGCAGCTGGAGTCAATACTTGGCTGGCAACTTCCATATGTCACAGGTGTGGCCATTAAAAAAAAGGGGGGGCAGGGAGGAAGGCAAGAAAGTAGAGTCAGGTGGAAAAGATCAGAGATGTGCAACATGGCTGGCTCTGAAGATGTAGGAAGGTAGCTAAAAGCCAAGGAATGTGGTTGGCCCACAGAAGTTGAAATAAATGGATAGATAGATGACAGGTAGATGATAGATGGGTAGATAAATATTTGGATAGAGAGAAAGATAGATAGATATATAGATAGACAGCCAGACAGACAGACAGACTGAAAAAAACCAGCCACCAAGGAAATGAATATTTCTTAGCATCTCCATAAGAAAGGCAGCACTGCTGGCACCTTAACTTTATTTCAGTGAGACCTGTATCAGATTTTTAATGAAGAGAATAGTAAAGCAATATATGTGTGTTTTAAGCTACTAAGATTATGGTAAATTCCAGCAGCTACATGAAACTAACACAATGCTGATATCAGCTGTATGGCAAGTAGGGGGGAATAGCAGCTGGGCTAGTTGGAAAGGGGCTTGTGATGACATCATAATCTGCCACTTAGCACTATGACCTCTATCAGGTCATATAGTATATCTGCAACCAAGTGTTCTCATCTAGAACTTGCACAAGTTCAACTACCTTATGGGACTTCTCTAAACTTGAGTCCAACACATGCTAAACAAAAGAATATTGATGAACCCAAGTGCTTATGTTAATTATGTATAATCTTTCCCTTTATCTCATTTTCTTCCTTTCCATGGAAGACCCAGGGAAGGAGACCCAGGGAAGTGAAGTCCTGGGAACACTAGGCCTCCATTACAATAGCCTTTTCTTTCCTTCTTTCCTTCTTTCCTTCTTTCTTTCTTTCTTTCTTTCTTTCTTTCTTTCTTTCTTTCTTTCTTTCTTTCTTTCTTTCTTTTTCTTCCTTCCTTCCTTCCTTCCTTCTTCTTTCTTTCTTTCTTTTTGCTTTTTAGGGCCGCACCCAAGGCATATGGAAGTTCCCAGGCTAGGGGTCCAACCAGAGCTACAGCTGCCAGCCTAAGCCACAGCCACAGTAACGCCAGATCCAAGCCAAGTCTGTGAACTACACCACAGCTCATAGCAGTGCTGGATCCCCAACCCACTGAGCAAGGCCAGGAATCCAACCTGCATCCTCATGGATTCTAGTTCAATTCATTTCCTCTGAGCCACAAAGGGAACTCCTATAACAGTCATTGGAAGATTAAAGCTCAGGCAAATTGGGGTCATTGTGAATCCTGATCATGTCTAAGAATATCTTTCCCCAAATAAAAATGAGGGATAGGAATGAAGAAGAAAATAAAATGCAATTTCATAGCATCATTATTTATCGAAATTGGCAGTGGACTTCTTGCTGAAGAGCATCTAATTCTCTATCAAATTAAGTTGGCACCCATGTTCTTTAATCTCATCTGGAAGCCCAGTGTCTGCATTTATTATTCTCAGAGTGGAAACTTGCCATCCAACATCTGGTCTATATTTGTTTTCCTTCGATTTCCTTTATTCTCCCCCACTCCCTTACCCATTCTACCATCTATGCTTTTCTAAACATAGTAATCTGAATGGATGTTAATATCTCTTAGCACTTTACATTCAAACCTCTAGCCTGCATTCTGTAACGAGATCAAAGACATACCTGATTGACCCAGAGAGGTGTCAGAAACCAAAGACTTCTATCTACATGTAAAGAGAGTTCATCACAAGTACATTGGAATTATCCTTTCAATTTGAGAAAAAAAAGATGCTCTGTAAAATAATACACATATATCACATTAGCATTTCCCTCTAAGGTAAAAGGATGGTGCACAGGTCAGGAATAATAAAAATGAGAAAACTGACTTGTATGTAAAAATGTGTCTCAACTGGTACTTTGCTCAGTACAGAAAAATATCTAGTAATTGAAGGACATGCCACTGAGTCCCTGAGAAGTCCTTTGTGGACAGAGGAACAAAGCAGATACATGACTCTTCATCTTAGAGGCCTGGTCAACCTTTGGTCATAGTCTGAATTAGTCACACCATGAAACAAAAAGAATGGATAAATCTGAAACAGTCATTTTTTTAAAAAATCACAATTGGAGCAACATCTGGGCTGAGGAAAAGGGAGCTATTGGGAAATGTGGCCACTCTGTCAGCACTGCATAATGCAAAAGAAGGAATGGGAAACCGGATGGAATTAGCATTGTTCTGTATGTGTCAGAATTCTATTGAAGTCCAATGCATCTCAGCATATGAAAAGCTGGATTTCATATGGGGCATTTGTAAATCGTGGCTCCTTGGCATGCCAAAATATAAAAGCCACGTAACTCTTTTCCATGGCACTATCCTCCCATCTGGTCAAATGAAATTAACTTCAATACCCGTTAACTCTTAGAATGGTATTTAACTGTGAAGTAGGCAAACCTGATTTAACTGACCCATAGCCATGTACCATTTGCTTAGAAAGTTCTGTTTTGAAGTACTTCCCTGTGCATGGTCTCTTTCAGTTTCATTCACCATTCTTCATTCACAGCATTCTTTGTCCTTATTGGGAAAGATATATGGCAACTTGGTTTCTTCTGCCTCAGGGATTTCTGTGGAAAAGAGTACTAGGGTTGGCCCTTCTGGATTGGCTCCTGGGCCTAGGAGGACAATAGTGCACTTCTCTTTTTAGTTTAAACATTACCTTAGTGAATATATTCAGGCCATCTGGTTGGAGCCTCTTCCTCCCCCAGTGTATGACCTTTAATTCTCTCTAACTCCACCCATTCTTAAATCATTCTTTCTTGCATCAGAGAAACATGTGTCCTTCCTCCTTTCTAAAAGTCATCCCTCAATTTGACTCTACATTCACTTTTTCCTTTTCTTTGGAGATGTCGCTTTATCATTTATCTCATCTTTTGTTTGTATACTCATTCACCTCCACCCCTTTGCCAAAGGTTTGTCTAACCTTTGTCTCAAAATCAAAACCAGAAGCAAAACCAAAAAGTTTTCATGACCCTGCCACACCTCCCTCTACTCCCTAATATTTTAATTTCCAGGCACTGAAAAAAAAAAAAGTTTGTTCTAGAGCTACTATTTCCCAAACTCTCATAAAACTGCACTTCTATCAATATTCTTCTAATTATTCAGTCTGGTGAAATTTCTCGGCTTCAATTTTTCTTGAAACTTTTGTCTCTAAAGGAAAATGCAACCACGTTATTTTAATTCCACTTCTGCTCTCTCGTAACTCTTCCTGTAAGTTTTCTGGTTTCCCTTTATCTTACTCTTGTGGATTCTTCCACAGGGATAATTTATTCCATTCTCTTTCTACAATATCCTCAGCAAATTTAATCACTATTTTTAATTTTTTTTCTCATAAAAGTCAATTGTCCTCTGAGAGGAAGATTTCTCAAAATGTCATCACAGCCTGTGACCTCATTCAACCATTCAGTAACAACACCTTTATATTCATTGAGTACCTTTCATGACCCAGAAATCATTTGAAGTGTATTATAGGTAGTAAGTTGAAATATAAACTCAGTCTGTTCAATTGCTAAGTCTTAACAACTACATTATAGAAACTCCAATTAATATACCTTGTACTAAGTATAGCATGGCAGACTAAAAATACTCATGTTCCTGATCAAGGAAGCCACAGTTGAATTCTCTTTGGAATTTCAGTTCTTTATTTCTAACTTCCTCATGATTTCCATGTGGCCTCAACACTGCAAATTCAGCACACATAAATTTATCCCCAATGTAGATAATCCTACATAGACTAGATGAAGAGAATATCACAATATCCTGTTCTTCCATGTTTTAAAGTCCCACCAAAAGTCCCTACCTGCCACCTTCCAAAATGAAGATGAAAGGGAAGTTCCCAGAGGTCTTGTGATTAGGACTTGGCAGCCTTACCACTTCAGCCCAGATTCAATCCCTGGTCTGGGAGCTGAGATCCCCTATCAACCTGCTACGCACTGTGTAGAAAGAAAGAAGGAAAGAAAGAAATGAAGGAAGGAAGGCAAGAAAGAGAGAAAGAAAGGGAGAGAGAGAGAGAAAGGGAGAGAGAGATAGAACTAAAGAGAAAAGGAGAGAAAGAAGAAAGGAAAACTGGAAAGCACAATGTACAAGCATAAATCTCACCAAAGATGATGATTTTAGTTGAACTTGTTTTTAATCTTCCATGATTGAAAGAAAATATCATGGTTTCTTCAGAATACTTGCATGGAAATGTGACTAATGCTTTAGAATTTTCAAGGCTGCTTTTCCGTATTATCGTATTTCATGTTCTATCACATTTCAGACAATTACAGACTTGTTGTATCCTAAAGCGGGAAGACATTGTAATTTTAATGTAGAAAGGAATGGAAGAACATTATGTCGTGAACCCCCAACCACACTCATTGTACTTTAGCTTTCCTATTAATTTTCCAAGAATCTTTAGTCCAAAATCTTGCATCAAACTTTGGCTCTCCTTACTCTCTTGAGAAATATGTCAATTTTTCCTTCTTGTTATATTACATTAACCTATTCCACAGATGTACTGTTACGGCCTCTTGAGTTTAAGCACTCATTACCTGAGCTGAAAACCTGAAGAAAAGCCCGTGCTTAAGAATACACAGTTTACTGGAAGAGACATGATGCAAGCAAGTGAATACATTACAACGCAAAATAGAATTTACGTCAAAGGAAAATAGAACCAGCTCTGGGAATGCCTGTGGTTGGCTTGGCACATTTTGCCTACACATATATTGGCATTTAATTTCACTTCATTATGGGGAGTTTCCATCACCGCTCAGTGGTTAATGAACCCAACTAACATCCATGAGGACGGAGGTTCCATCCCTGGCCTCACTCAGTGGATCCAGCGTTGCTGTGAGCTGTGGTGTAGGTCGCAGATGCAGCTCGGATCCTGTGTTGCTGTGCCTCTGGCATAGGCCAGCAGCTACAGTTCCAATTTGGCCCCTGGCCGAGGAACCTCCATATGCCGCAGGTGCAGCCCTAAAGAGACAAAAAGACAGAAAAAAAAAAATTTCACTTCATTATGCTCAAAAACCTGTTCAGCTACTACAAAGAGCAAAGAACTACTCTCTTTTCTAAAGAGGTATAAAGAGAATAAGAAGAGAGTCAGTGTCCTGATTTTACAAACCAGTTTCAATAAGATAGATGATAAGAGATGATAAGGGATTTCTCTAAATTGTAAATCAGAGGTTCTCAACCTGGGAGAACTCAGGAATCTTCACCAGCCTCTAACTGAAATCTTGCATTTTCTTGTATGGTAAATGCAGGAAAACACCACACACACACACACACACACACACACACACACACACACACACACACACACAGTGGTCTTAGCGATACTTGTGAATTGTCATCAGATTCCTAGTTTGTCATATTAGACTTCAGTGTTGCAGATATTTCAAAGTGTTAACTTGCCACTCCTTTGAAATTACAGTCATTAAACATTCTACTAGATTTTTTTCTTAATGCATTATAAATAAAAATCATGTATCATAAATTTGTTTAATATGTTGATAACTCTATTTCCATACATTGGTTTCTATTATAATTCCATATACATTATTTTATAAATTTAAAAAGCATTGTTCATTCTTTCTAAGAGTGACTCATAGTTTATACCGGAATGTGAAGTGTCCACATCACAAAAAGGCAAGAATAACTTCTGTGTGAAATTTTGTGCTTCAAGAGCTCAGAAGAGCAAGGGACCATCCAAACTGGAGTGGATGCAGCTTTCCAGAGGAAGTGATATTTCAGCAATGAACTTTTGCTTAGGCATGGAATCCGGACTAGTAGGAAGGGTAATCAAAACGGGCAGAGTGAAGAAACATAACTAAAGACTCGAATGATGGAGTTCCCGTGGTGGCGCAGTGGTTAACGAATCCGACTAGGAACCATGAGGTTGCGGGTTCGGTCCCTGCCCTTGCTCAGTGGGTTAACGATCCGGCGTTGCCGTGAGCTGTGGTGTAGGTTGCAGACGCGGCTAGGATCCCGCGTTGCTGTGGCTCTGGCGTAGGCCAGTGGCTACAGCTCCGATTGGACCCCTAGCCTGGGAACCTCCATATGCCGTGGGAGCGGCCCAAGAAATAGCAAAAAGACAAAAAAAAAAAAAAAAAAAAAAAAAAAAAAAAAAAAAAAAAAAAGACTCGAATGAGAATGAACTACTTTAGCTCAAAGAGTCCATGACTTACATTCTTAGGCATAAGCCACTTCTGATGGCATAAAGGAATTGACATCTTTCTGTAAACATAGTAAGTGTCCTTTTCCCCAGGAAGCCACATCTACCCTAGGAGAAGTTGATGCAATGTGTTTTAGGGTTGAATTCTGTCTTAGCACTGTTTTTGTTTTTTTTACACTCAGGTCAATTTATTTATTTATTTATTTATTTATTTATTTATTTATTTATTTAGTCTTTTTGCCTTTTCTAGGGCTTCTTCCTGTGGCATATGGACGTTCCCAGGCTAGGGGTCTAATCGGAGCTGTAGCCGCCGGCCTACGCCAGAGCCACAGCAACATGGGATCCGAGCCGCATCTGCAACCTACACAACAGCTCACGGCAACGCCGGATCCTTAACCCACCAAGGAAGGCCAGGGACCAAACCCGCAATCTCATGGTTCCCAGTCGGATTCGTTAACCACTGAGCCACGACAGGAACTCCTTATTTATTTTTTTAACATAAGAGTTTTACATCATCCCTGCTTGTCTCCTATGTGGTCTCAATTATTCAGTACAGATGTGAGCAGAGATGGTTTAAGGACACAAAAGAGTGGAATACTGCTTGGAGGAAATGGGACCTGGGGATGGAAAACCCACAGAAAGATAGCAAATCAAGACACGATGCAAAGTGACAGGGCCCAGAGGCCATTTTTAAAATTTCCTGCTCATTCATACGCCTGTCCTGACCCCTGAAGGCTTCTAACCACCAAGATCAACCTCTGACCTTTTTGATAACCCTGTGCCCCAATGTGCTCTCAACCCCGTTCAAGTGGCATAAGGTCACTGATAGCGCCGAGTACACAGTTGGCAGGGATACAAATTTGGCTCTGAGCTACACTGCCATTAGTTGAAAGCCCACCAGACTGGTGTTTTTTCTAACTAATCCTCTTCATCATAAATGTGCTTAAGAGAGAATCTCTGAAGTTCTCTCTTTTTCAGCTCTGGTTTTTGTTTGATTCTTGACGTGTGTTCATTTGTTATTTTTGAGCAGGTTGTATGCACTTTTTTCTAAAGTCCCTATGAAACTTGATTAACCACATGTCAACCTTGTTACTAAGCAGTTCCTGAATTTTTATTCTGTGTGTTTGTTACTTCACATGGAGGAGTCAGTGAGCAAGGGGAGCAAAAGACTCTTGGCCTTGAGTCTAGATTGAAATTTTCAGCTATAAAAGCAATGGAAGCTTCTGGAGAAACATCTCTTCCGTGGATTAGTTTGCTGTCTGATTTCATAGAATTTGTTTGCTCAACTTCGAATCCATTATTGTTGCCCCACTCTCTTCTTTAGCTTCTTCTAGCCAACACTTCCCCCCAACAAGAGAAAGGCTTGTAAAATAAATGCTAATTGCCACCAAAGGGAATTTTGACAGGCATGCTGCATGTAGGGGTATTGCAGTTATGAAATCCAGACCTTTACCACTAGAGCTGAGCAAGAAAGCAACACTTGAGACAAGCTGCTAAATAACTTTTGAAAACCGATTCTGGAAATGGTTCATGTACCTTGCTAACCATGACTCCGTGATCTTTGTTACACCATTTCCAGCCTGCCTATCCTTTGGGCTAGCATAGATGTTGGAAAAGACACAGACTCTAAATATTACTGATTTTTGTCTGTTCACTCCCATGGAAATTTCTGTGTCACTGTGTTGTAGGTGTCATTTAGTCACACTGAAGTATGTCAATCGTTTGTGTATGCCTCTCTCAATTCACAGAGCTCTGACCATCCACTGTTGGGGCTGCAGTGGCCATCATGGCACAGATAGATGATGAAGTTTTAACATGGCAGAGTTTTAGTGTGTAGTGGGTGGAAACATCCTACCCTGTTGCTATTTGGTCGTGGAATTCAGGACCCAGTATGGTTACAATTGCAATTAAGAAGCCATTACTTCCTGTCTTTGTTGAGTGTTGAATGTGGATTTAGCTCTGCGCTCAGAGCTATAGAAAGGAGAAAGGAAAGAGAGACAAACCTTACAAATGAAACTGGAGGTCGAACATATATAAGCAATATATGAGAGTATTTAATTAAACGCAATGTAGTTCAGAGATTTGAGATAATGTGTAAATCTGTATAGTTTGAGTATTGGGAAGAATCCTCTTAGTTGTACATATCAAAAGAGAGGCATAGGAGTTCCCTCATGGCTCAGAGATAACGAACCCGACTAGTACCCACAAGGACTCATGTTTGATCTCTGACCTCGCTCAGTGGGTTAAGGATCTGGTGTTGCTGTGAGCTGTGGTGTAAGTTGCAGATGCGGCTCAGATCTGGCATTGCTGTGGCTGTAGCATAAGCCAGCGGCTACAGTTCCAATTTAACCCCTAGTCTGGCAACTTACATATGCCGTGAGTGCGGCCCTAAAAAAAGAGAGAAAGAGAGGCATAGAGATATCCTGACTTTTATTGTTAGGGAAACAATAAGAGTACAAATATGGAGAGAGAAATGATACTGGCATATTTCTGGAAACACTTAGGAATGCATTGGGATGGTAATTTAGTGGAAAAAAATTGTTGTCAGCTCTATGGGATGGGAGGGACATCAGATTCCAGCTCTACCACTTGCTAAACTGAGTAACTAAACTGAGCATCTATCTTCAAAACTCTGTGCCTCCATTTTCTCATGTATAAGCTGAGGTCGATATCACTATCTAGCTCATAAGCTTATTGTGAGTAATAAATAACATAATCAAGATAAATTTCTCCAACGATGCTCAGCACCCAGTACGCAATCAATAATAGCTGTTGTTGTTATATTAATTTCTTTAGGTGCAGTAGAATTGATTGTGAAGATTGTGGAAAGTCTGCAGAAATTTAAATTTGTGGTTAAAGGAAATGAAGGGCTTCGAAATTTTCAAGAGGTGCTGCAACAGAAACTATAGATACGCTACATGTATACATCAGTCTGCTAGTGGTTTTCCACTCCAAAGCTTTACAGTGCGTGTTATTCAGCATGTATTGCTGGACATCTATTTCAGCCGACAGTGTGACAGGTATTAGGGCAAATAGAGAAGTAAAAAAGTCTGCTCATGAAAAATTTGGCATTTGGGGGAAAGACAGGACCTACATATGGATAATATCTAATTATGTGTATAATGTCATATATACAAGGAAGTGCCAGAGTCAGTGATTACAATTAGCATTTCCAATCATTTGACCCCAAACCTTTTGTTCCTCTAGGTTTGGCTGGAGGAGGGAAGGACAGGGTTGTGAAATCTGAGTCTCTGACAGTCAGTCACTTGGAACTGTCTTGAAGGTCACTCCTGCTGAGTCCCTGGCAGCAATGACATTCAAGTCTGTCAGGAGTCACTTCTCTGGAAGATTCCTTCCCAAGAGCGGGTCGTGTTTGAAAGATACAGAGAAACAAATAAGGGGGAAACAAAGAACTATACCTTCTCCAAGTGATGTTGAAAAGAGGCAGGAAATACACGGTTGAAAATTCACCTTATAATAATTACAAAAACTTACCTAATGCTTAGTATGTTCCAGGCTCTGTTCCAAGCCCTTCACATATATTAACACATTTAGTCTTCCCAACAATCCTGAGATGGAGGGACTTTCATTACTATTTTATAAATGAGGAGCTGAGGCACAGAGAGGTTAAGTATGTTGCTCGGGTGATAGTAAAACAGGTGTGAAGGGCATTCAGAAGTACAAACTACCAGTTATAAAATAAATAAGTCACAGGGATATAATGTACAGCACAGGAAATATAGTTAATAATATTGGAATAATTTTGTATGGCACATAATCTATAAAAATATCAAATCCTTGTGTTTTATACTTGACACTAATATAATATTACAAGTCAATGGTATGTCAATTAAAAATAATATAATACAAAAAAACCCCAACAATGACAAGGGGGATAAAAAGGAGAGGAACTAGGATTTTGAACCCAGGCTCTATGGCTCCAGATCCCATGCCACTCTTCACAAGGCCACACTGCCCCTTGGTGCTACATCTAAACCTGTTCCCTTCTCAAAAGAATTGTGTTACAATGAATTATGCATGCAGGACATTTGTGCTACCTTTTAATTTTTGTTTGTTTTTCATTTTTGGCCACCCCTAGGCATATGGAGTTCTTGGGCCAGGGATCAGATCTGAGCTGTAGTTGCAATCGAAGCTACAGATGTGGCAATGCTGGATCCTTAACCCACCAGGCCGACGGAACCTGCCTGGCCAGGGATTGAACCTGCGACCCAGCACTCCCAAGATGCCACTGATCTCGTTGAGTCACTGTGGGAACTCCTATTTGTATTTTTATTTTGAGGATCTTAAAGAAAAGATACTGAGAAAATATGACCAAATAATCTGACTTTCCATAGACAAAAATGTTCAATACATACATTTCCTCTGCTAGACATCGTTAAACAAGAATCTGAGGGAGTTCCCATCATGGCTCAGTGGTTAACCAATCCAACTAAGAACCATGAGGTTGTGGGTTCGGTCCCTGGCCTTGCTCAGTGGGTTAAGGATCTGGTGTTGCTGTGAACTGTGGTGTAGGTCGCAGACGCAGCTCAGATCTGGTGTTGCTATGGCTGTGGCTGTGGCCAGCAGCTACAGCTCCGATTAGACCCCTAGCCTGGGAACTTCCATACGCTGTGAGCGCAGTCCTAGAAAAGGCAAAAAGACAAAAAAAAAAAAAAAGAAAAAGAAAAAAGAATCTGAGATGGCCACTTACAGCAAAGATATTTGCATACTGCCAGGGTGTATTTTCCTATTGCTCTATGGAAAAGAGCAGACATTTTGCAAATGTTTTCCACTTTGTCTTCTTTTAAAGGGAAGAGTTTCATATGGGAAATTTCTCCCTGCCCCTTTTTCCCTATGCTCTTTCTTTTCCTCCTCCCTCTTCCTTCTTATTGGCATCCAGTGGCCTAAAAAACCTTTGTGCTTCCACAAAGTGCAGACTTACTTTCACCTCTCCAAACATCTCAAAAATCTTGTTGGTTCACATACTACCCCCTAAACACAGAGGGCAGAGACCGAAGACAGAGGCAGACCACTCCAGATTGGTGGGGGATAGTTTTCATACATTTTAATAAGCAAGAGAACTGATGTACATGGCTTGTCTTGGGCTGCCACAGGAGTGGATCTTTGCATTTGCCTCTCAGAATCTTGGACGATGCTAAGAAAGTGATCTAGACTTTCATTCAAATGAATTAATCTGGCTAGCTGGGCATAAATTATAAAGCTCAGTCATATTCAGTCTCAACAACAACTTAATCTCTCAAGACTACGCCCTTGAAAATACCACCCACTGTGGGGCAGCAGCCAGAACAGATATTGCAAGAACAGAGCTGAGGATGAAAAACCTCTGAGTGCCAGTGTCATGTCTTCTTAATGACTTCTAGCAACATTTCCCTTCTTGCCTCATCCTTTTACCTGCTCTTTACCATGTTCACACATACCAAAATAACCTATTTTGGTGTTGTTACTACATGTTTCACTATTATTCAAACATTTCATGATGTTTTATGATGCTCTGGCTTTGCATATGCTGTTCCTTTGCTGAAGTTGCCTTTCCCCATTCTCTATCTGGCCAACCCTACATGTTATTTAAGATCAAATGACACCTCCTCTGTTGAGACATCTTTGACCTCTACAGGGAGAGATACTCCCAGAGCACTTTATTCTTTCCTGTCTTATCACTGCACTCAGCATATTACAATATTTTGTTTCTGTGTCACTGCTACCCTAGAACTCCTGACACTGACACAGGTTAGTCTGCTAGTTTTTAAAGATAAACTAACATGTGATGCTTTATTTATTCTCCTATCTTTGGGTCTTGGCACAAATAAGTTTTCTACAGATGCTGAAATCTGTCCGTTTTGAAGATTAAACATGAGACAAGCCTTTAGCCTGGACAAGGAGATCTTACAAAACTAGGTCCTCTGTTCAAGGCTACTTCTTCTCTCCAGCATTAAATACATTCAAAGAACTCAGAATGGTTGTAATGTTAGTTTAATCTAGATATAATCTTTGACAGAAGTCTGTTGCCACAATTAAAATATTTAATGCAAACTGTTACACATACACACACACATGCACACACACATGAATTATAAAAATGCAAACTGTTACACATACACACACACATGCACACACATATGAATTATAAAATTTGATAAAACAAGTGGTTGTTCAATTTGACAATGACTACCACTATTTAGAATAGAAATTCTTCTAACCCACAATGAGGTTTGCACCTTGGCAAACACTTCCCAGACTTCCTGATCTGTCATATCCACTCCTCTGCCCATTTAGAAGCTAGCTAATGCTCCATTTCCAATGTATCTCCC
This sequence comes from Sus scrofa, assembly GCF_054392235.1. NCBI lineage: Eukaryota > Metazoa > Chordata > Mammalia > Artiodactyla > Suidae > Sus > Sus scrofa. The sequence goes on from NC_139386.1 coordinate 17,324,851, forward strand.
ACTAGCCTGCTGACCACAAAAATTGAATCAAGGACTGATATTTGGCCACTGCTGGGGCAATTGCCCCTCTTCATGTGCTTACGGCCTCATATAATCTCCTTTTAGTTCTGAAATGGAGATGCCCAAGTGGCCTGAAGATAGAGGCTTACAAAGAAACAAGAGTGAGCAGACAAATAGAGATGGGAAGTTTGTTTTCTAGAGAAACAACTGTGATTTCTGATATTAGTGTTTCTGATCTGAAGCCTTCATGCAGTGCGGCTGAAATACTGGCTGGTGTTTCCAAGAAATATACTGTTGTCCGTCCCCTTGTTTCTTAAATTATCTTGAATAGCTTCTCGTTGTTATGACTACAAACACATGACTTTATCACTACTTCTGTGTGACAGTCAATGTTGCTTTCTCAGTTTGAAATAACCATTTGTTGCAAACCTGCTAAATTTCTTCAAGGCCAAATAAATTCCACCACTTCTCTGAATTTTTATCATGCTATAGGCATATCTTTTTCCATTAAATTTCTAAATATTACTTATTTTTGTTCATTCCTCAATTCAACGTAAATTGTTTACTGGCTTCCATATTGCAGGTAGCAAGCCAGAGATATAATGATAAACAGGATTAGGAGTTCCCTTGTGGTACAGTGGGTTAAGGATCTAGCATTGTCACTGTGGAAACTTGGGTCGCTGCTGTGGCATGGGTTCAATCCCTGGCCTGGGAACATCCATATGTTGTGGGTGAGGCAAAAAATAAACAAACAAAACAGAACAAAACCAATATAAACAAGACTAAATCCTTGTCTCCAAAATGCTCATAAATTTTTGCAACAACAAAATGATATAATATATATATATAATATAATTAAAGTAGACATTTTCGTGGAGCAGCATGGGAGCAAGGAAAATGGACAACAGAATTCTGCATTGCAGGGGGAGGGTAGGACTTCTTTTATAGATAATAGTTAGTTATGGATCATTTTGTCTCTTCCACACCACTGTACATCAGCAAAGGCACAGTTAAGTATATACCTTTGTAACCAAAACAAACTATTACCATCCAGTACCAGGAAAAGTATTCTTCTTAGGTCAATTTCCTTGAGAAACAATTCTGAGGATGGCTATTTATAAGCAGGAGATTATTGGGCAATCTTGGCAACGAGATTGCCAAAGGAATAAGAGACCAATATTAAACAGAGGGGAAAAAAATGAACTGTGAGATAGCAATTGTCGTAGAGATCTCACTCACCACCCATCCGGGGAGCCCTAGAGATGAGCTGGCTCTTCAGTTGTCCCCCTTTGAGGTAAAGGGAGCAGGCCTTTATACTCTCACATGGACCACTCATTGGGTATGGCCTGGCCTAGTGGAGAGCCCACAAACTTAGGCAGAAGAGTGTCCTTTAACAGAGGCAATCTCCAGAGAGGTAGTTGGCTGTGAGTTATCAGTCTATACTCACAGCACACAGGAAAGAAGTGCTTCATGCCAAGGGAAAACCTGAGAATCACATCCCAGCACCTACTGCTGTGCCCTGCAAGTAATAGCCATTCGGTGACTATTGAAAAAGTTCAGTCTATATGCTACCTTTCACAATTCTAAAATTTTACTTTTTATAATGCAAATATACATATTCTCACCTGAGCACTGAATTTTGTTATTTTCTTTTTTAAAATTGGTTATTATAGTTGATTTACAATGTTCTATCAATTTCTGCTGTACAGCCAAGTGCCCCACTTATACATATATAATACATACATATACGTCTTTTTCTCACAGTATCCTCCATCATGTTCCATCACAAATGACTAGATAAAGTTCCCTGTGCTATGTAGCAGGATTTTACGGCTTATCCACCCCAAATGCAATAGTTTGCTTCTTCTAACCCCAAACCCCCAGTCCATCCCACTCACTCTCCCTCTCCCACAATAGCCAAGACATGAAACAACCTAAATATTCATCAACGAATGAATGGATTAAGAAGATGTGGTACATATACGCAGTGGAATACTACTCATCCATAAAAAAGAACAAAATGCCATTTGCAGCAACATAGATGGAACTAGAGACTCATACTAAGTGAAGTCAGTCAGAAAGAGAAAGACAAATACCATACATAGGATATCATTTTTACCTAGAATCTAACATATGGCACAAATGAACCTATCTACAGAAAAGAAACAAACTCATGGACATGGATTTTTGTTATTTCCTGAACTTTAGCTCTAAGCTCATCTGACACTTATAAGTGTCTCGTAGGAAGCTAAGTTCCCCAAAGTTGGTGAAAGATATATATCCACATCAGACATCTTGCAAGTCCAGGGACAAGGCCTCCCTGCCTATCAGTCAGGAGCTGGAATTTTATATTTTTTGTTTGTTTGTTGTCTTTTTGGGGCTGCACCTGCAGTATATGGAGGTTCCCAGGCTAGGGGTCGAGTTGGAGCTGTAGCCGCTGGCCTACACTACAGCCACAGCAAAGCCAGATCTGAGCCGCTCCTGCGACTTACACCACAGCTCACGGCAACGCTGGATCCTTAACCCACTAAGTGAGGCCAGGTATCAAACTGGCAACCGCATGCTTCCTGGTCAGATTCGTTTCCAAGAGCTGGAATTTTAATCAACTCCTAGTTCCCCAAAAAATCAGTCATGATCAAGACATCCACAACTGGCTGGCAGCAAAGATAATAGTTAAGGGGAAAAGGTAGTTGGGCCCAAGTTAAAGGGAATGATATCTCTTTTCAAAAATCTAAATCAAAAGACTTTTCTCTGGTGAAAAGTTTAATCAAAACAAAGCAAGGAAAGCAGTCAATGATTAAGAACAAATATAGTGCAGAATTCTCACTGTGGCTCAGCAGAAACAAATCTGACTGGTATCCATGAGGATGTAGGTTCAATTCCTGGCCTTGCTCAGTGGATTAAGGATCTGGCATTACTGTGAACTGTGGTGTAGGTCACAGAGGCGGCTCGGATCCCTCATTGCTGTAGCTGTGGCGTAGGCCAGCGGCCACAGTTCCGATTCAACCCCTAGCCTGGGAACCTCCATATGCCATGGGTGTGGCCCTTAAAAAAAAGACACACACAAAAAAAGAGCAAATATAGTACCTTACAATCGGTGCCAACCTAGCCCACTTAATTAATTTTCTTGAAATAGTCTAGACCCTCTTCTGTTGGAAGAAGGTCCAAAAATTCTGTGCTTTTCTATTATCTAAAGTTCTGTGCTAATGAGGATCTCAAGAGTTTAATCCCTGTGCGTAAGAACCATGGCTTTATTTTATATGATTATTCCACTCCTTCACTTAACAAGTATACCTAGACATCTTTAATGCTGCTAACATAAGGCTGAAATAGACATAGCTCTTATACTCAAGAAAATCCCAGTTTGGGGTGGAAATAACAAATACACAGGCAAATAGTAGCAATAAAGCACAGCCCATCGCCCTCATTCTCTGGTTAGGAAGGTGACGGGGACAGAGAATTGAAATTGGATTCATTATTTATATGTAGAGACACAAAATTAGTTTTATCCAATACTGCAAAAAGAAAGCAACAATTGAACAAGGATTTTCAGTTCCACCAGAATTTATTAAACTTGCTATTTACCTAGCACACACTCTGTTGAGCACTGCAGACAATATCCAACAAATAAAAGCCTTCTTGTTCTCCTCAGAGAGATCACATTCTAGAGGATGAAGCAGGTAACTGTCTACATTATAGGAAGACAATGATGCCTAAGGAATTTTCTCCACTAAGTGGAATTTTCTGAACAATCCAGAACACTTCAAAAATTGCATCTCTTCTCGAAGGTCAAAATCTTATACAGAGTGAATAAAAATATTAGATGCAAAGTCCTTGAATATTAAAGACTTAAAGGCTTTCCTCACGTGACATCTTTTTTTTTCTCTTGCTTTCCCTGGCTATTTGGGGAAGAGCAGACGACTGGCTACATTCTTCTCTTTTACTAAGTTATAACTCCCAAAATGTGAGTATTGATAATTTCTCTCATTTTCTCCTCAGAATAGGAAAGTATGTGGGTAATGGCTGTTGACACAGTAAACTGGGTAGATCAGGCCTTGTGTAAAGTCACCAGAGCAAAATTTGCTGATTTTGCCCTGGAAAAAAACATGCCTACAATTCAGACAAGGAAAAGCTATAAGGATTCCTAACTATTTACTCCTGCTTGGTATTTTCATAGATACCATAAAATGTCAAAATCTCTTAGGGAAGTAGGAAAAAAGCATAATAAGTCTGCTTCTGAAGCAACTCCTTAGAGATTCGGATCAATCAAAGGGATGCCTCTGGGCCATGCTTTCTGAAAGGAAATCTTTGAAGGTATTGTTTTAGAGGCTATAAATCTACTCCTGTGTTTGGCTGGCTGTCCAGACCAGCTTTAATCACTTACCAAACAAAATCATTTGTAAGACCAAGGAAAAGATAGGTAATTCCAAAAGGACTTTTTCTTTTTCTTAAAGCTCACCTTTATCTCTTGCAGATCTCACCAGGATATGAAAAGACGCTAGTGTCTTAGTAAATCAAATCCATCTCACTGGATTCTGAGAGCAGGGTATTAAAAATCAATATATGATTCTAAGACACGAAACCTTCTAGATGATACACAACCACCTACAACCCAGATTCAGCAGTAAGAAAAGCAAACCATACTGCAGAGGGCCCAGAATGACATGCTTTATATTAACAAGGGAGAAATGTTCCAAATCCAGCTCTCAGACTGGAAGACATGAGGTTCTCATTAGTGCTATGGGGATGGGGCTTGTGAGAAAAGCCAGACAGATGTGCTTAGAGGGGCAAATTTAAATACTGAGTTCGGTAACCTTGGACAGAAGAAGCTTTCACAATTACTTGTAAAGGACATTTCTTATCTCACGTTGAAAATGACTTAGAAGCAATTGGTCAATTTGATACCCCTCCTCCGACTGATGCAAGGCTTGTAAATCCTCCTTCTCTTGCAGACACATGAATATGAATTGCTCTGGATCTTCTCCCATAAAATCTAGTGCAGGCAGGGCTAGGAGAGGAAAAATCACATCATTAAGGCAAGTTAAGAAAATGAGAGTGAACACCAGAGCAAGTCATTAATTTTTTTTTATACAGGTTTTTTTATTTTTTAATATAGTCGATTTACAATGTTCTGTCAATTTCTGCTGTACAACAAAGTGACCCAGTCCCTCACACACACGTGCACACACACACACACACACACACACATTCTTTTTCTCACATTATCCTCTATCACATTCCATCACAAGTGACTAGCTATAGTTCCCTGTGCTATACAACAGGATCTCACGGCTTGTCTGATCTTTTTCTTTCTTTTTTTCTTCGTTTTTTTTTTTTTTTTTAGGGCCACACCTATGGCATATGGAAGTTCCCAGGCTAGGGGACATATCAGAGCTACAGCTGCCGGCCTATGCCACAGCCACCACAATGCCAGATCTGAGCCATGTCTGCAGCCTACACCGCAGCTCATGGCAACGCCAGGTCCTTAACTCACTGAATAGGGCCAGGAATCAAACCTGGATCCTCATGGATACTAGTCATGTTTGTTACTGCTGAGCCACAATAGGAATTCCAGAGCAAGTCATTTCTTATCTATAAAGCTATTTATTGGTGAGAACTAGTTCACAATAAACTAAGGATTATGGAGAAAATATACAGGGAGGTCAAAAATCATAAGAAATTTTAAAAATCAAAAGAGTTAGACCTTAGGATAGTGATAACTTTGTCTAGGACTCAATGACATCTTTATTAGGTTGCTCTCTCTCTCTCTTTTTTTTTTGGCGGGGGGGGTCCATCTCCCTGCTCCCCTAGTATTCTTCTTGGCCAGAGTGAGTCTATTGGTGTAGCAGGCACTTAAATTAACAGAGCTTACTTTTCCATACAGTTAAAACAGAAGTTAAATAGCCATAGTGAGTTTTCCTGAGACTACAGATAAAAACAGGCAGATCTGATCTCCAAATACTAAGCATCTTCAGGTAAGTTCCAAGCTCCTTGAATGAAGGGTAAGGTCTTCATCATAGTTCAAATAGAGTTCTTAGCAAATTTTGCATTCTATAAATATTTGCTTAATTGAATTGACATTTCCCACTTTCTTATTAAATACACAAAAATGTGTTTCCTTCTATAGCGAAATGTTTAGATGAGCTTGACAGCTAACTGCATGACATGAACTGAGAGGCACTAAAAAAACCTCCTTGAGCAAAGTTAACTCACTGCCCTTACATTGTAGCCTTAAGAGCTCTTTTGTAGGCTTCAGACAATTTCTCTCCCATCATGATGTCTTTGATTGTCACAATGAACAGCATCCGCTGAAATTAAGGTGGAATTGTGAAATATAACAAAGACAGAAGGGATTTTTCTCTAGTTTACGGAGAAATACTCTTGGGCTGATTCTTTCCGTTTTTCTACCAGCACGAGATTCATCTAGAGATTATTGCATTAATACAATAAAAAAAATTCTGTGATCCTGACATATATGGTTTCCTTGAAATTACCCCAGAATATCAAAGTGTCATGTCTCTGATAAAGAATGTCCTAGGATGGACTGCTAACAACCTAAATAAGAGCGAATGGATTGGACGGGGCTGATAATACTGTGGGAAAATGTGCCTCTTCTCTTTGAAATCGGTTCTGAGCCTCCAGGCAGAATGATTTTCTCCCTCCCTCATCCTCTTATTTGTTCTCTTTGTACAGCAAGTTATTTGTTCTCTTTCATGTATTCTACTGTCTTTTTTTATATTCCAATACTTTCATGTCAATTTTGTTTCATTAGATTTTAGGCCTCAAGAAAACAGATAATTTTTACTCATTTTTTTAAATCCTTCTCGACTTTTTCTCAAATTTTCTTCCACATCAGTTGTAAGGAAGAAAAAAAAAAAGGCAGCTTATAAATAAGTAACTCAGAAGTTCCTGTTATGCCTCAGTGGGTTAAGATCAGGAAAGTTATCCATGAGGATGTGGTTTCAATCCTTGGCCTTGCTCAGTGGGTTAAGGATCTGGTATTGCCACAAGCTGCAGCCTAAGTCACAGATGCAGCTCTGGATTTGATGTTGCTATGGCTGTGGCATAGGCTGGCAGCTGTAGCTCCAATTCAGGCCCTAGCCTGGGAACTTCCATATGCTGTAGGTATCGCTCTAAAAAAGAAATGCAAAAAGAAAAAGAAAAAAATAATAATAAAAAGTAACTCAATTTTTTTTTTTTTTTTTTTTTTTTGCGATTTCATGGGCCGCTCCCATAGCATATGGAGGTTCCCAGGCTAGGGGTCGAATTGGAGCTATAGCCGCCGGCCTATGCCAGAGCCACAGCAACGCGGGCTCCTAGCCGTGTCTGCAACCTACACCACAGCTCATGGCAACGCCGGATGGTTAACCCACTGAGCAAGACCAGGGATCGAACCCGCAACCTCATGGTTCCTAGTCGGATTCCTTAACCACTGTGCCACGACGGGAACTCCATAACTCAAAATTTAATGTTAATGCAAGGTCATAATATAAATAAAGGTCATTATACTGATCTTTTCTTGATCTTTGCAATGTAATCATCTCCAAAGTAGGGTCTGCATCCCGGAACAGATTATTGCATTAATACAATAAAAAAATTCTGTGATTCTGACATATATGGTTTTCTTTAAATTACTCCAGAATATCAAAATGTCGTGTCTCTAATAAAGAATGTCCTAGGATCGACTGCTAACAACTTAGGGCTGTTATAATCAGTATTATCAGCCCTAGCATGGGAGCTGATAGTATAATCAGCCCTAGGATAATACTTCTTTTTTTTTTTCATATGTTTATTAGCCTTCTTGGTATCATCTTTTAATTTTTAATTTTTATTTTATATTTCCATGTAGTTGATTTACAATGTTGAGTTGGTTTGAGATGTATAGCAAAGTGATTCAGTTATACATATACATTTATCCATTCTTTTCCAGATTCTTTTACCATGTAGGTTATCATAGAATATTGAGTAGAGCTCCCCATGTTATAGACTACGTCCTTGCTAATTATCTATTTTATATGCCATAGTGTATATGTGTTAATCCCAAATTCCTGACTTATCTCCCCCCAACACACACATGTCCCCTTTGGTATCCCTAAGTTTTTTTTATCATTTTATTTTATTTTATTTTTATTACTCAAATGAATTTATCACATCTGTAGTTTGTATCATGATCATCACAATCCAATTTCATAGGATTTCCATCCCAAAGCCCAAGCACATCCCCCCACCCCCCAAATGGTCTCATTTTCAATGTCTGTGAGTCTTCTACTCTGTAAATAAGTTCATTTGTGTCATTTTTTTAGATTTCACATATGAGTCATATCACATGACATTTTTCTTTCTCTGATTTCCCTCACTTAGTATGATAATCCCTAGGTCCATCCATGTTGCTGCAAATGGCATTATTTCCTTCTTTTTTATGACTGACTTCAAGTATGACCAGATTCAGGTAGTCGTCTCAAGCCCCTGCTGGAAGTAGATGTTCATTCTTTATGCTTCTAAAGCAACTTTTGAACACCAGATTAAAGCTCTTACTGAATTACACAGAGAAGTGCAACTCAATTATTTCTTTTAAGTGTTTACTCATCTGTCAATCTTTTCCAGTGAATTTTAAGGCTGGACCATGATTTATTCAGTATTGATTCCCAAGGGCCAAGCTCTGGACCTGGCACATATTCAGGGCTCAAGGTGTTTTTGTTTATACCCAAAATGCTCATCAGAGTATTACAACATACAAATGATGTACAAAATAAATGTACAGTGATTAGAAAGATGGATAAATAAAAGATGGACAACACATCTTCTGAACTAATTTATGCAGCCATTAAAATGGTTTTACACATTATGTAATAATAAAAGTGTAATATTTAATATATGAAAAAAGTTACAAAATTATATGTATGTAAAAGTAACAGAGCAAGAGAACAGGACAAATGTTTATACTTTAAAAAAGAAATAAAAATAAACATACAAAAAGCATTATGTGCTTGTCTCGGATTATTGATAATACAAGTGACTTTATTTTCCCTGATGCCCACTTAATGTATTTTTCCAATATTCCATCATGCACATACTTTTTATGTACTAATATTAAATATGATTTATTTTTAATACATATTTTATGTTTAATAAAAATAAATTTTATTTTTCAAATAATATTGAAAAATGTATATACAATGCATAATTATAGAATTCCAACTGCAAAAGTACTTTAATATCAGCTGACTACCAGATAACCGCCTGACCTTCGAAGTTCCCCGAAAATCCAAAACACCCGCACACAGAGGGAATGAGTGGAGGTTCTGCTATTTGTGAAAGGATAATCACCCTATGTCTTTAACGTCAGTCAATCCAGGGAATCCACAAACCAAACCATAAGGAAGGAAGGCCCATTTTTTCCTGGGCAGCCTGTTTGCTATAATTTTAGCTCATTTTTTTTTTTTTTTTCCTGGCGTCTTCTTTTAAGTGTCTCCCATGTGCTGCTAAATCCTCCATTTGGAATCCCTTCTCCAGACTCTGGGTAGAAAAGGGCACAATTTGATATATTAATTCATGATTAGATTGCAAGTAAAGACTAAAATAATATTCCTCTTCGATGTACTTACATTCAATTAGCAGGTTAAAAAAAGTAAAGAGATTTAGGATCTAAAGGAATACGTATGTAACAGCCAGAATTCAGAAATGACCTGAGGTGAAGTATTTACTGATAGTTATAATTAAAACACATAAATGAAAGCACAAGGTTATAGTATAATATAAACATCTACTAAACAATAACATTAAGGAAGACAGTGTAATCATAAATATGTAATAATAAAACATAATATAGGAGTTCCCATCATGGCTCAGTGGTTAACGAATCCGACTAGGAACCATGAGGTTGTGGGTTCGATCCCTGGTCTTGCTCAGTGGGTTGGGGATCCAACGTTGCTAGGGGCTGTGGTGTAAGTTTCAGATGTGGCTCAGATCCAGCTTTGCTGTGGCTCTGGTGTAGGCTGGTGGCTACAGCTCCAATTAGACCCCTAGCCTGGGAACCTCCATATGCCACGGGTGCGGCCCTAAAAAGACAAAAAGACAAAAAAAAATGACAAAATATACATATATCTAATATAATTAATATTTAATTTTCTTAGAGTCTAAACTGGGTTCTACCTGCCTGTCATTTATCTAATCATTAAATTCTCACAACAACTTCATGAAAGATACACCAAATTTCCATTTTAGAGATGGGAAAGTTGAGGCAGACACATTAAGTGTTACGTAGCATGCCTAAGATCAAGGAAACAGAGCAAATCAAGTCAATCATTGTTGGTCATGCAATATAACAATATATATTTCTGAACAGAAGCAAGGGCTCTATAAACGTAAAATCCAATAGTAAACTACTGCTCTTCTCTATCTAAAGGAACAGTGCATAGGAAAACATTTTAAAATACCTGTTAGTTGCTTAACATTCTGCTAGATATAGTGGAGAATGCAAAGTTTTTAAGATAGCGGTTCAGGGCTTTGGAATCAGATAAAACTGACCTCAAAATTCTACTCTGCCATAGGCAATTATGAAATTGAGCACTTTTGTTAGCTTTTGCAAAGTTCAGTTTTGGATTGCTTCTTTGTTATTTACCTGGAGAAGGAAGAACATCCATCATGCTGTTTTATCTGGCATGACAGAGAAAATTCAGGTCAGATATTTAACATAATGATTTGGCACACAGCAAATATTCAACAAAACTCAGTATGTAGACACATTCACCCTTTTAGAACATACACATGATAATGAATTCCTTGTAAGCTCAAAGTGTTTATGACCACATTCAATATGTTTTTAAAAACTGTACGACTGAGTCACTTTGCTGTATAGCAGAAATTTGCACAACATTATAAATCAATGATACTTTAAAATAAAATAATAAACAATGAAAATATTTTAAAAACCAAGAAACTTACACAATTCAGTAAGCTCACAGTCTTTGACAAACACAAGATACAGTACTTGCAGTTAGGAAACAGAAGCATGATTGGCTTTTTAACTTGGCTTAATCAAAATGGTGAAATACTTTTTTCAGCATAGAGAAAATAAATATAGTTCTCCTTCTGCTTATTCCATTTTAGCATCTATGTTCAGAGTTACATTTCAAATCAGCCCCCTCAGCAAATGTTTTTGTTGGAGGTTCTTTCTCCTGTTCCTTTCAATGTCATAGCAATTCTCACGCAATATTGACTTAGAGCACAGAGCGATTGTCCAGAGAGTGTGGTGAAAACCCCCACTGGAGTCTCCATGTGAAATAGGGAAAAAAAAAAAAAATGAATGCATATGCTGTAGCAACTCATTCACTCTCAGGAGGAAAGGTTAGATGACCCAAATACAGTTTGTTCATTCTCAGTTTCTATGTTTCCTAAACAAAACAAAACATGGTCTCAATTGAGAAGGGAGAAATCCTGTTTTCTTAGAAATGTTTTCATGTGTTCCTGCCCTACGTGGTCACTCTTTGGTGACCCTGCCCACAATTTGAGCAGGCTTACACAGAAGCCTTTCCTTCCTTACTGGCAAAATATCTGCCATTGGAGACCTCCTCAATGCAGGAGCCTGGAGAGAAAAAGAGGGTTTTCCTCTTTCTCTGTCCAAATAGGAAGCACCTAGAGTCACAGACTCCTTCTTGCAAAGCTGTAGAGAAGACTTATATACCATATCTCCTTTTTCTTCTATACTAGTTTTGATTATGTTTGTTTGGGAGAAAGTGATGCTAAAGATTGGGGTAAGAGGTGCCAATGAGTGGGAGGGCATCAGTTTAGGAGCATCTTTTGGACTCTATCAAATTACAAAATATTGTGGTTGGAAAAAACCTCAGAGATTGGCTAGCCCAATATCTTACAACTCAAGAATCTGAAATTCCAAAGAGACGTTGTGACCCCTGAGCTCGTTCTTGAGGATCCAGCCCAAGCATCTCCTCCTTTCGGAAGCTGCTCCTGGCTTCTTGTTAACAGAGTTCACCATTCCTCCATAGGCCACCAATGGGACTAGTATATGTCTTTAATATTGCCAATTGGTACTAGAAACATATCAAACATTTTTATTTCTTCAATATAGTGCAATAGGTAGGAGGGTAATCTCTGAATTTTGGGTCCATATTCTGCCTACCATTTATGCTTCATGCCTCATTTTCCTTGTTTATAGAATGGAGAAAATAAAAAATCCTATCTAATAAAGTAGTTTAAAGATTAAACATGTGATAATATGCACACCGTTTAGAGCAGCACTACCAAAGCATGGTTCACAGATAGTGCTGGTTCACAGTCTATGACTGTTCCATGAAAAGCGTAAAAATTTAAATAAACACTCAGAAATTTTTAATGAGTTTTGTGGTAATTTTATGTTTGTTAAATCTAACAATTAAAAATGAACTAGCAATTTCCTGCCATGGCTCAGCAGAAACAAATCTGACTAGTAGCTATGAGGATGCAGGTTTGACCCCTGGTGTCACTCAGTGGGTTAAGGATCTGGCTTTGCTGTGAGTTGTGGCATAAGTTGCAGATGTGCCTGGGACCTGGCATTGCTGTGGCTGTGGCATAGGTCAGCGGCTACAGCTCTGATTTGACCCCTAGCCTGGGAAACTTCATATGCTGTGGGTGTGGCCCTAAAAAGACAAAAAAAAAAAAGCATTTTGTGTGCTTTTTTATTTCACTTTATATTGTTTAATTTAATTTGGTAAAAAAAAAATCTCATCCTGTATCACAGATATCTCAGGAACCACAGATTGAGAGGCTGCTACGTCGAAAGTAGTGCAAATATTACTTGTTATATAATTACTATGATTACAAGTGGATATGCAAATACCCATAGAACAATTTCTTTATACATGGAACATTGTCACCAGTCCCTTTAGAGGCTATAAAACAAAGAGGGGGGCTGTGAGTTGGCTGTTTCTCAGAGGCCCATGGCAGTGAGATTTGCTTCATACAAACAGAGAGAAAGTACTTCGACTTAGGGCTGGACAATATTCAGCGGAGACTGATTTCTTGACTTTGTCTCCCTTTTTTATCTAGTCCCTGGGAAAAGTCCCATAGTGGGAATAAATCATTGCATCCCATGAAGCATATGTTCTTGTCTCTTCGCAAGATAACAAAGGAAAATAGGAGGCAGAAAAAGATACTCTATCTCGAGAATGATTGGGGAGTGGGGGGGGATCGTTAAGACAGTCTTTTAAGCCATTCCCATCTTTGTGGAAAGACAGTTTGATTGAAGGAGGCTAAAATATCACCCAGCCATACCCTCACACCACTATGCAGGAAAACAAAAGTCTAAATATCAGACTAAGTGTCACCAAGGGACCAGTGTAGAGAGCCCACATTTCCCCATCTGCCTTGCCCTTGCCCTGACAGAGTCCCTAATTTCCATCTGTCTGTGATAATTACCAAAACCATTCAAGAAAATGCACCCCCACCTTTTTTTCCTCTGTTCAATGGATTGAATTGAGCCAGGGGAAACTATCCTTCAGAGATATTAGTTCTGGAGTGTTGGTCCTTTTCCTCCGTTAAGCCTCTCATTGGGAAATAAAAATGAATTGTTAGTGGAGACCCTATTGTGATTTCTGGAGTCCTGATTATATTGGAATCATTGTATTGAGGGAAGACCTACATTCTAGCCAGACGCATATAAACACAAATGTAGTAATTACGAAAATACTAATATTTTAAATATCAAACCTATCATCTATCAAGTGCCTGTTAGATCAGATGCTTTAATATATGACTTTATTCTCAGAGTTCCCATCTTGGGGCAGCAGAAATGAATCCGACTCGAAACCATGAGGCTGTGGATTCAATCCCTGGCCTCGCTCAGTGGGTTAAGGATCCGGCATTGCCATGAGCTGTGGTGTAGGTCACAGACGCGGCTTCGGATCTGGCATTGCTGTGGCCCTGGTGTAGGCCGGCAGCAATAGCTCCAATTAGACCCCAAGCCTGGGAACCTCCATAGGCTGTGGGTGCAGCCCTAAAAAAGACAAAAGAAAAAAAAAAAAAAAAAGACTTCATTCTCAAGAACAATCATGTTGCTTGATGTTTATATCCTTATTTTGCAGTTGAAGAAACTGAACTTTGGAGATGTTAAATAATATATCCATCATCACGGAGTAATTTGATACTGAATCTGCTAGATATCAAAGCCAAAATTCTTTTAACAACATTATTTTTTTTTCTTCACAAGCTAATGGAAACCTTGGACGTGAAACTTGTTAAATGGGCATCAATAGTAAAGTTGATCCCGGTAACGATGGTGAAGATCCTAATAATGACAACACACATTGCAAGTGTTTGTTGATAGCTTTATACATGCCAGATATTTAACACTCTTTTACATTATCTCATGTAACCTCATAAATTCCCAATTAAGTCAATACTCGACCCACATTTTACATACGGGAAAACGAATGCACCAACCACAGTCAGTAAATGGTGAGTCCGGAGATTCGATCCAGCTGTTCTAATTACAGCCACTGTGTCATATGAACTCTCAAAAATCCATTTTATCACCCTCACGGTGTAAACATCTTGCACGGCTAAGTCCCACACTCATGCACAAATTTCAGGCACTTGAGAATCGTTTTCCAAAACATATCATCACATTTGCCTTCATGCCTTTGCTGGTAGCTCTTTTTTCTTTCCTTCTCAATTGCCACTTTCTCTGTGCCAAATAACTACTTATTTTATATAAAGATTTATGTTTGAAGATATTCACCGTAACATTAGTGTTTATTGAACTATTTAGAAATGATCTAATTATTCACTAGAAAGGAATTGAAATAAATATCACAAATTCCACAAAAGTTTTATGAAAGCCCTAAAATTATGTTTTCTAATATTATTCGAAACACACAAAAGTGCTTACCATATGTGCCTGAAGAAGGTTGTAAAACATTGAATTCAAAAATAACACAATAGCACTTAAAAAATGAAATGGATACTATTAGAAGGGATACAAATGAAATGGATACAATACCACTTTAAAAATGAAGTGGATACACTTCAGTTAGTATGCTTGATACACTACTGGTTTTGCTTTCCTTCTTTGCCTTGATAAAGGATATTTCCAAAAGTTCTTGTTTCCAAGGAGACTACTGCACCAGGGCTAACTGCCGCTGTTCTAATAAGCAGAAGTGAAGACTCTCTCTGGCATTTTCAGCTTCTTATGCTTCTGAACTAGCAGGCTAAGAAATGATAACTCTATAGGACTGGGTGGCATACAAATTACCGAGAAGTAGGTTGCTGGTACATGGTGTGGGAAGGAGAACCCCAAGGCATGCAGGTGATTTGCAGTGATGCCTATGAAAATAATGGTCTATGGAAACTGTCTTGCAATTAATCTTATTGCCTCAGAATATTTTTTCATACTTGCCAAAACTTTGAGCCCATCCACTCTCAGATTCTAATCATGGACTTGCCATTAAAAAGTAGCATTTTCTTTCTTCACTCGTTTCTTGTTTTTGTTTGTTTTGTTTTCCTTTTAAAAATTTCCCTCATATATCTTCTACTTGCCTAAAAGGAGAAAACATTTGTTTAGGTTTCCATTTATGAAAGTTCTTATTGAATATTGTTTTAATGTACTTTGTCAACAGGACTAGTTCTAATAAAGTGAGTTCATGTGAGATTCATTATATTATATAACACTACTATGACTGTTATTTTAAAAATGATAATAGCAGGAGAATATTTTAGTTCATTATAATGCTAACTTCTAGTAATTCTGAAGAGAAATGATTCTGCACCATAATTTGGCACAGAGTGTATGTAATGTCTCTGTTGAATTTCAGCACCACAATATTTATGACTTAGGATATTTGGGGGAACATAGACTTATGTCAGTACAATTGCTTCATACTCCCCACCTGAAACCATAATTCTTCAAGCACCAGGTTTATTACTCCAGCAGTCTATGGCCCATTGACACACGTACTTGCTCAATACCAAAAATAAACAGAGATATAAAGTGATACATAAAACCAAACTTCTCATAATATGTAGACACCTGTTTTATAGAAAGAAGAAAGTACTATTTTTTTAAGTATGAAAGTGTTTGCAAGACTAAGAGAGACAGTAATTAGTATAAAATTAGGTAGGAATTGAACAACTTTTTAATATAATTTTGAAGTATACTTGCATAGGCAATTTCACTTTATTTTTTGGAACAATTGTGGGTTTTTTTGGTTTTTTTTTTTTTTTTTTTTTTTTTTGCATTTGTTGGTAGTGCTGATGTCATTAGTCACTATTCCACAAAGGAGGAAACTGAGAATTAAGGAGTACAAAGATCTTGCCTAAGGTCATAAACGACAGACCCAGTCAAAACCAGGTCTTCTAAAATCACATCACTCTGCCATTATACTTATCATTCTATTTATTCATCATGGTTAATTTCAGATTTATTTACAGCATTTCCACACCTTGAGGTGCATTTTTCTTGCTTTTCATGACCATCACCAAAGCTGCTTTCCCTGCTTTGCCCGTGTAAGATCTATATGGAAGTTCTGGCAAGAGTGCTAAGCATAGACAAGTTCAAGTCCGTGATCTGCTGACTGACTGTTATATAAACTTGGTTATGTCATTTACTGTATCTGACACTCAATTCTTTATTTCCTCCTCTGTCAAAAAGGGAATAATGGTATCTCTCCGATTTATCTCAGAGGCTATGCTTTTTTAAAGTAAGCCAAAGTAAAGAAAGGAAAGGTAAAGTAAGTGAAAAATACATTACATGTTACAATGTGATGCTATTCTCTCTGTCACGAATAGCTAGAGCCCACTAAATGAAAGATGTCAATCTGAAAAGGCTGCATACTTTATGATTCCAAGTATATGACAATCTGGAAAACAACAAAACTATGAAGACAGTAAAAAGATCGGTAATAGTCAAGGGTCCAAAGGGATGGAAGGATAAATGGAGCACAGGGGATTTTTAGGACAGTGAAACCATTCTGTGTAATGTTACAGTGGTCAGGTCTATGTCATTATATATTTGTCATAACCCATAGAATGTACAGCACCTCACATTAACCCTAATATAATCCACTTGCCTTGGGTGATAATGATGTGTCAGTATAAGTTCATGAACTGTAATAAAAGTACCACTCTGGCACAGGACAGGGATGCTGGAGGAGTTTGGATGTGTGTGGGGACAAGGGATATATGAGAACTCCATATTTTCAGCTCAATTTTGCTGTAACCTTAAAACTGTTCATAAATAAAATTTATTCACTTAAAGAATGAAAAAGAACAGATCACTACATAGACACAGTATAAAAAAATAAAAAGATATTGGGAAAACTTCATTGTAATACATTTGGAAATTTAGATGAAACCTAAACTTACTCAAGCAGACACGAGAAGAAATAGACAATATGAACAAAATTGTTGAATTCTTAATTGAAAACATTTCCATAAATCTAAACGGTCAAATATCTTCATTGGTGAATTCTCCTAAATATTTAAGGAAAAACAAACAAACAAACAAAACACAAATCTTAAACAAACTCTTTCAGAGGATAGAAAAATAAAAAACATTTGCACATTTGTTTTATGGGTCCAACATGACCTTAACAGAAAACTTGACAAAAACCATACAAAAAAGAGAAAGAAATTATAGGCCAACATCTCATGAACATGCGTGCAAGAAAAGCTAAACAAAATCTCAGAAAATTAAATCCAGAAATACAGAAAATAATATTATAATCACATTGACTTTATTTCAGGAATGAAATGTTGGTTTAGTATTTGAGAATGGATCACAAATTAACAGAACAAAGATAAAAACCATATGAAGATCTCAGTAGATACATAGAAAAGCCCTTAATAAAATTCATCACCAATGATATATCCATGACAAAATAGAACTCCTTTAATTGTCTGATAAGATATAACTACCAAAAAACCCTCTAGCTCTTATTTAATTATCAAATATTAAAGATACCCATGAAGCCTAGTAAGAGACACGGATGCCTGGTAATATCACATCTAGTTAATATTTTTATATCATTACAAGTTCAGCAAAGCAAGAAGAATAAATGAAAGGCATAAAAATTGAAAAGAAATGTAACAGTCATTATTCACACACAACTTAATTGTATATATTTAATGTACAAAGGAATTCTATGGATAAAAAATAAATGTAATAACTGGATATAGAATTGTTGGATATGAGGTGATATGTAAAATTCAATTATTATTCCTATTCATTCATAATAGATAGAGATTGAACATTACAAAACATTTCATTTATGATATCGCCAGAAATGCCTTGGACTAAACAAAAGTCATTCTACACTTTTACACTAAAACCTGTAAAATATTACTAAGAAAAAAATTTTTAACATCTAAATAGATGGATGTACATACCAGATTCATATATTTGAAGATTTAATATTTAAAAGATGTCAATTCTCTCCAAACTGATTTATAGAAGCAATAAAACTGTAATTATAAATCACATGTGGCTATTTTTGTGGAAATAGGTGGGCTAAGTCCTAAAATATATATAAATCTAAGGGGCTAAAAATATCAAAGAAATCTAAAACATGAACAATATTGGAAAACATGTACTAACATCTAAAAATAAAACAATGAAAAGACAGTAATTTAAAACTATGATTTTAGCGCAAAGATAGAAACATATACAAATGGAACATAATACCCCCAAACTGACTCAAGCACAAATTGTCATGGATTATAGTAAAGCACTATGGCAGAACAATGGAAAAAGGGTGATCTTTTGGATAAATGCTTCAAGATTAATTGCGTATCTTATGAAAAATTAATTTGACACCTTTCTCATACCATAACACAAAATTTATTCCAGATGTATCTTCGACCTAAACGTGAAAGGTAATGTTAGAAATCTTCTAAAAGAAAATATAAAGGAAAACCTTTACCGTCTTGAATTTGGCAAAGATTTCTTAAACAAGAACACAAACATACTTGTATACATGCATAGTCAGTAATCATAAAGTGAAAGACTGAGGAATCAGATTTAATTTAAATTAATGATTTTATTTATTAAAAAAAAACCACAAGAGAGCTATAATGCAAACAGAGTGGAGGAGGCTATTTGTAATCATATATCTAGCAAAGAAATTATATCCAGAATATACAAAGAAGTGTTATAAACTAATGAAACAAATGCAGGAATGAAATATAAACATGTGTCAAAGGATTTAAATAGGCATTCACAAATAAAGTTATCTAAGTGGTAGTAAAGCATATCTTATCATTATTTATCATCAGGGAAATGCAAATTAAACCTATACTAAGCTACTCCTACAAATCCACCTGAATTTCTAAAATTTAAAAAAATCTGACAGTCCCCTGTTAATGAAGAAATAAAGCAACAGGATCTTTCAACAGTGTTGATGGTAGTTCAGACTGGTAAAATCACTTTGGAAACTGTAAAGTAATACCAATAAAGCTGAGGTGATGCATACGCAATGGCTTGGTAAGTTTGGTCCTTGCTAAGTATGTAAGAGAATGCATACATATTGCACCAAAGGGCAGGTATGCAAAGTTCAAAGCAACTTGATTCATAATTGTCAAAACTGGAAAGAGCCTAAATGCCCATCACATTATTAATTCTTTACATATTTGTACAATAGGAGATCACTGAGCAATGAAAAGAATAAACTAAGGCTATACAAAGCAACAAAATGAATAAAATCTATTATCATAATAATGAGCAAAAATAAAAACAGACATGAAATATACACAAAGGAATTCATACCATACTATTTTACTCACATGAACAAGTTAAAAATTTTAAGGTAAGAGAAATCAGGAGAGTAATGACTTTGGGGCACAGGGTGATGGTCATTTCTCAAGTGCAGGTAATGTTCTGTATGTTTATCGTAGAGATGCTTACATACCTTTAACTACTTTTCTGCACATTTTCAACACGTACACTTAATAGTTGTACATTTTACATCTGGCTGGAAATTGATGAGCTAAATCCTAAAATATATATAGAAATCAAAACTTCAAACTTCAATAAACAGGTAAAAGTGTTTTAAAATATGTCCCAAATTGGTGTTTTGGCTTTTTTGGGGCTACATTCATGGTGTATGGAAGTTCCTGGGCCAGAGATAGAACCCGCACTACAGCAATGACTCAAGCCACGGCAGTGACAATGCTTGATCCTTAACCCATGCCACAAGAGAACTCCCTAGGTTTGTTTTGCATATACTTTGGTGACTAGTAAAAGATGTGCCTAATGCTTTTTCAATTTTTCATTGAAAATTGACTCTGTTCAGTACATGGTGCCAGATACTTTTGGAATAGAATGGTTGACATGCAGCTTCTGCTCTTGTCCAGTTTGGTACTTAATAGAGACAAGATGAAATGTGAGCACAAATAGTAACACAAGACAGGAAGTCAGGAGAACAACATGTGGATACAGAGTGGGCCACCAGAAGTCTTCAAGGAAGAGAGGGCATCTGAATTGGACTTTGAAGTCTCATAGGATTTCAACCAGTGTAGATAAGAAGTGGTTTCTCTGAAGAGGAAAAAAGCATCAAAAAGCTCTGCAAGTGTATAAAAATGTAAGGGGTGTGTGTGTGTGTGTGTGTGTGTGTGTGTGCAGTCTATAGGAAAATATAAAACATGAATATGGTCTTTGTGAAAATGGTGAATGACACCTCCAGTCCAGCAAGAGAACTGTCACTAAAACATATCAATAAATTGAGAATCTAGAGTTAGAAATCTGTTGAACAGTTTCTATGTACAGACTATGTAATCACATTTTCAGGTTTTCTATAATTGCACTTTCAGGTTTGGGGGAATCATAAAGTATACGCCGTTGGCCTGAGTGTTTTGAAGGGACCTGAATCAGCAATTTTGGTAAATGCTTCTAATGTGAGAACCCATAGGATGATTTTTGCTGGGATGTAGAACTTGTACCAAGAAGTAGACAATGGAACCTAAAGACCAACTTAAAATTAATTTGTGGCAGGTCAGGAGGTCTAATAAGCGAAGGAATTTGTACTTATTATACTTAGGACAGGAGGGTTCAATGGCCTTTGAGCAAGGGCAGGTCATGAAAAATCCACATTTAAGGACTTCGGGCCTGATATTAAATGGAAGAATAGAACTGTTACAACAATTCAGAAAATAAGGCCGGGGCACAACTGCTTAAATGTAATTGCTATGTACATGTTTTTTGTCCATTCATCAATAATACAGAGAAAAGGAGGTAAGAGCCAAGATGACAATGCCCAGAATTTGACTTTGCAGGCCGTAGAACCAGGCCTGATCTCAGCCTCAATCTTCTGGGGTCCTCAGGCATGACAATGAACAAGAACCCTGCTATGTAACAGGCCACATCTGTGTAATATAAACAGATTCATGCACATGGCTGGGCGCCGGCAGCAGGGTGCTTGCCAGTGTTTTCCTAGAAACAGGCTACACGGCAGGTGACTTTCTCTGCTAAAGTTATGATTTGGGGGGGGGAGTGAGTGATACCGTAGTTAGAGGGGTGGGGTAGGGAACCGAATGGGAGAGGGAAAGAGATATTGCTTTAAAGACGTCACCTGATTTTATGACTGTAGCAAGACTCTTGAAAATGATTTCAGGAACTATACTTCAGGTCCTCTTCCTCATTGTGGTTGTTTTAAGGAATCTTGAAGGATGCTTTTTGCTCTCTGCACAGTATGAGTCCTGGGCAATGGGCCAAAGTTGTTTTAAATCTCAGTTGAAAGTTCTGGCTCTTTCCATGTGAATATGTGCCAAAAGGAAGTCTAATAACTTATCAAGTTGAGGCACCTCAGGGAAGTCCAGAAGCAGGAATTTTTGAGGAGTTTAGGGAGCAAGTTTATTAACTCTTGACCTGATTATGGCCCATTTTGAGCTACTATTTATGCTTTGTTAATTGATTAATTTTTTTTTTTTGCAAAGACAGCCTGAGAGCACCAAGACCTAGATTTATTCACTGAAACTTTTTAACTCATTGTGTCATTGACCAACTCCATGATCACTATATGTCTCAATTTTCTCCTCTGTAAAATAGGGATAGTATGTGTCTGACATACCTCATCCATGTGTCTTTAAAGTGAAAGTTCTATGGAAGAGCACAAAATAAGCTCATCTCAGCAAATTTACCTGGGACCTCTATGTACTCTCCTAACAGCTGCAAAGAATTCAAGAAATATGGGGGACACATTTTCTAGTGTCTAAGACAAAGACATGGCCTGCAAAGCAGAGAATGCCAGAGTCCATATAAGTTGATGCAGTGACAGTGTGTGTGCCAGTCACATTTCTACCTCTGGCCCCCTTCCTTTTTAGGCAGGAGACTTCACAGTTCACAGCTAAACCTGCTTACCCATTACTTCACTTGGTCCTTGTCCCAGGTTCTCAGAGCCAATGACTGGTAGATAGAGGGGTCTAAGGGCTCTGGCCCTCTTGTGATAATTCAGACAAATTCTGAAAAGTCCTCATGGTTTCAGAGCTCCCCGTGGAATTGGCTGTGGCCTTGCAAAGACAGTATTGCAGCCCAATGCTGCTTCCTTCACGTCCCCAGGCTGGTTGATCCCAAAAAAACACCCCAGTAAAATTCCTTCATGTGGATCTCCATAGAAGAGTCAACTTCTCAGGGACACTGACCTGTAATGATCAAGCAGGAAGAGAAGTGCTGTGTGAATTCACAGAAAGAAGATAGCAAATCCCGTTTGGGGATGATGAGACAGGAAAAGTTGCATGTGGAAGATGGTGTTTGATCTGGTGTGATGGATGTGTGGGTTCAACTGAAAGACAATGTGGAAGAAGAAGTAGGAAAAGAAATATTATCAGTCTTCCCTTGGTATCCACTGGATAATGATTCTAGGAGCCCCCACAGATACCAATGTCCATAGATGCTACTTTTGCATAACATGTAGGTCTTTCCTGCAAAGGACCGCCATAGGCAGGCACTGGCTCAAACCTAATCTGCAAGCCCATTCCTCTGCTGTGTCTCCAATGTCCTCATCCAGGTGTCAGGAAAAGCTCGTGGGCATCCACCACCCCAACACACCAGCACAGTTTTGATTTTAGTGGGGCCCCAGTGGACTGCAGATAACAGCCCAAATTGCTTTGGCAGAACAAGGACAAATTCCCTTTCTCGATTCCCCACCCTAATCCCTCAGAGCACATCCAGTACAGACTTGTACAATGTTCATTCCAGATTCAAAAGGGAATCTGAAGGCGGCTTGTTTTCTTAACTTTCCTCACTCCCTGTTTTCTGTATGGAGGACTAGAGGCAAAGGGGAGTGGAATGTAATGGTATCTCCAATCTACTTAGGACATGGTTTTTGACTGTATAATGAGAAATCTGGATTCAGCATCAGTGTTTAGATTTCTGTAATAGGTCCCTTGGGCTCTATTTTCTTTCCTATAGGTCACATAGCTTCTAGTCAACAGGGAATTTTTCTTGGGCTGTGTACCCCTTGTGAGTCTCTAAGGGCATATTGGGGAAATGTTCATACTACATTCCTGCCCAGGCTGGTCTCATCTCTTATCCTCCACCCAGCTACTACTGTCAAAATAGCTTATACGTATGTGAAAGTCATAAAATCTAGAATCAGAAGGCTTAGGGTCTTGTTTGGTCTACAGGGAAGGGTTATTTGATTTGGCAAGTCAGCTATTCACCCTGAGCCTTGGTCCATTCATCTGAAAAATGGGAGTAATAGCAAACTGTGGTGAACTTCGAATAAGATTATGCAACTCTTCCGTGGATTTCAACAATATAAGAGGCATGTGAAATGAAATCATGATTTCACAATTTTTTATCAGACTGCCTTGACCACAACTTCACAGCCTTTGGATCTCCATCAATAGATATCGTTCCAACGTTGCTATATGTAGAGGAAAAAAAATAAAACTCATCACTCATTACTGCTATCTTTTATATGACTTCCTGGCAAATAGACAATGGTTTATCTGGTGAGGTAATAATGTTTTCGTCAATGGCTAAGGCCCAAAATAAATATCTTTACTGCCTTTTTGAGATAAACCATTAGAAAAGGCTAGTGTTAATGCCATCAGTGGTGTCTTTCTATTCAAAAGGGAAAAAAAAACAGCTTTCAGTGGCCTCATGATCCTTATTACCTTACGTATTGCACAGTGAGCACTGCTCACCCCCAAGTAGAGTTAACTTGGCTCCAGCTTTAAGAGATTAGTCAGTCCTTAGGGTAGAGAAACAGAAGATGTGTCTATCTCTGTCATTTGTCTAATTTACTATAGCTTATTGTCTGACTCTGTGTACCCATTTTTGTTACTGAACTTTATCTTAGGACAGCCCTGGAAGAAAAAATAAGTACAGACAAGAAGAGCCAGAGTGCTATGGACAGAAATACATTGACTCGAATCTCCAGCACAACATCTTCCATCTGGTTCTGTCACTGCTTTATTGGTCCTGGTTATCTTCCATACGGCAAACTTAGTTCCTTGGAACAAGGGGTCGCTTTCCTGAACATTGAAACATCTCAGTGTTTTTCTATTTTCCTGCTGGTGGCCTCTGAATAGGTCAGCATTGTAGAGCAGGTTTTCTATGTGAGGCCTGCCCCTTTCTAGAGCATTGACAGCACAGATGACTTTCCCACTCAGGAAGTCACCTGCCTACTCGGAATGATGTGGGCTCCACTGTGTGGGCACTTCTGAATATAAGCAATAACCTCACATTAAAGCCATTTACCCCCAGGAAATGCCCTCACAAAAACAAGTGATGGGTGTTTTCCTTAGACAAAGAAGTAGCTGGGAAATTCAGCACAGCCGATTTAGTAACAAAGTTAGTCCTTTGGATGTCTATCCTGTTTTAAGTTTTCAAATACTTTTATTTCTGTGATGAATATGAACCTTACCACATGGTCAATTAGATCATGTAAACCCATTTTACTAATGAGTAATATGAGGTTTATAGAGCTTTGGAAACCTCCAATAGCCGGGGGTTTCACTAAGTGTTCTCTCGCTGGATTCTAGACACTCTCTTAAGCCACATCTTGCTTGATTCCAAGATCAAGTTACCCCAATAGAATGTATTCCCTACCCAGTTCGAGAGCTCATCAAAGCTTGGAGACAAGGACAAAATAACTCCTAGCCAATGATAGGAAACAATAAATCTCAAAGCATAAATAAAACAAGATTCTACTCATTATATTAGTAACATCCTTCAAAATCTCTGTCCAATGAGAAGTCACATAAAATATATATCCATGCGCCAGTGATTTTAGCATCTCCAGCTGGTTATCGATAGCTATCATGATAGTTGAATCCTTAGATGCCCTATTAAGACATACATTCTATGCTAACTAAAAATTTAGGCGTCCTCTGGTCTGGGGCTTGTCAGTAATCCTCTGACAATGAATTGCTATACCTTGTACTTCGTACAATCATTGATGGCCCTTTTTATATTTTAAAAGTAAAAGATATTGAACTTGAGAAAAATATTTGACCCTTTATTGGGTAACATGGGAGACTGCTAGTTTGAAGTTCGCTCTGCCCTTTAAGTAATATGATCTAGTAGATCTGATCTTATAAGAGCTATCTGTGCTCTTTTGCTCCACCCCAGATATCCTTGACAGCTTCCTATTTACCTGCCTCCCGCTTCACCCTGAAATCGCTGTCACTTTTTCCAGCACATTAACTGAGTTTTCTGAATTAATCAGGTGGAGTCTAATTTGAAACCTCAGGTTGAGCTCTGTTCTTGCTACATGCTCTTCTCCTTTAGAGTTGGAGGAAATGCCACTCTAGGGAACATGGGTCCTGCCTTTCTGAGCAGTCACTGAAGTAAACTGGAGGTCTAAGGGAATCAGGTTTCCATGGGGTTAAACTAACCATTGATAAGCAAGAGACAGGAGGGATCCAGGGCAGTTAAATTCCTCCTCTTTCTCCCTTCTATGAACTACTAGGAGATGCAGTTTTCTATGCTGCCCCTCCAGAAAAAGTGCTGTGTCCTAGAAAATAATCTTCATAACATTCTAATACCCAGTGATTTTTCTTTGAGGCTTATAATGACGAAGGCCAGAAGTTTAACTCAAGGAATTATTCTCAACTTTTCTTGCTTCACTTCTAATTTTTTTTTTTTTTTTTTTGGCTGCACCAATGGCATGCAGAATTCCCAGGCCAGAGATCAAACTCATGCCACGTCAGCGACCTGAGCCACTGCAGTGGCAATGCTGGATCCTTAAACCACTGAGACACGTAGTAATTCCTTCACTTCTACTTTTTTTTTTTTTTTTTTTTTGGTCTTTTGAGGGCTGCACCCATGGCATTTGGAGGTACCCAGGCTAGGGGTCAAATCAGAGCCGTAGCTGCTGGCCACAGCCATAGCAATGCCATATCAGAGCCTCATTTGTGACCTACACCAGAGCTCATGGCAATGCCGGATCCTTATCCCAGGAATCGAATCTGTATCCTGATGGGTACTAGTCAGATTTGTTTTTGCTGAGCCACCACAAGGACTCCCATTTATTTTTTTTAAACACATATCAACTGAGCTTATATCCGGCTTCCAAGTGTAGTGTCACTGCTTTTATTTTTACACTGAGCTTTGCTTTTACAGAACCTAGGCTAACTGCATATATTAGTCACGCCTATTCTATGGTAGCTAGTGCAATAATGGACACATTGTACTCCTCAATAAATTTGGACCTACTATGTTAAATTGAATCTTTGAAGTAGAATAAGAGAACTATCAATAGGAATGTTGGCATTTACAGTTTGTTTCTTAATGTGAGATGAAAGATTAGCTTTAGTGCTAGGAGAGGAAGTATCTCAAAGCAATTCCTTTTCCTGCACTTTGAAATTATAGCCCTGAGATCAGATCCTTTTTACATAACCACAGTTGAGGATCATTCTGAATAGACTTGAGTAGTTAGGGGTTTATTTCCTCAGCTCCCTCTCTGGGAAAAAATGGACTGAACCAAGTAACGGACTTTGCTATAAAAATCCCCCCAAAAAATTCCCTTTTCTCTAAAACAATCCTGAAAATTCTTGTAGTCACCTCTCTTGATTTATTGTGATCTAATTCAGATTCCAGAGTCTTCTTTCAAAGTTCTATAGCTCCACATATAGATTTAGATATAAATGGATGAATATATAGACAAATAAATAGCTAGGCATGTAGACAGACACATGGTGCCCTTATTTTTATGATTTTTTTCCATTATAGTTGATTTACAGTGTTCTGTCAATTTCTACTGTACAGCAAAGTGACACAGTCATACATACCTATATGTGTGTGTGTGTGTGTGTGTGTATATATATATATATGTACTTTTTCTCTTATTGTCCTCCATCATGTTCCATCACAAGTGACTGGATATAGTTCCCTATGCTATACAGCAGGATCTACATCTTCATGTGAGATCCTATATTATCTCTTATGTGCAAGTCAATTTTCCCATCTAATTAAGATGCAGAGTGATAGATGCTTGAGGCTATGTTATACTTAACCCACCATAAAGGGTGTGATAGAGAAAGAATCTGACAGATATGCCTGGTTAGGTGGAGACTTGTTATCACATGTTAAATTTTTTTTCCTCTAATAGCAATATGGGTGGCTTGCCAAAACAAGAAAGTAGGTATGTGATCTCTTGCTTCTTTCACTTTCCTTTTTTTTTTTTTTTTTTTTGTCTTTTTGTCCTTTTAGGGCCGCACCTGCGGCACATGAGGGTTCCTAAGCTAGGGGTCTAATCAGAGCTGTAGCTGCTGGCCACGGCCACAGCAACAGCAACACCAGATCAGAGCCGAGTCTGTGACCTACACCACAGCTCACAGCAACCAGATCCTTAACCCACTGAGCAAGGCCAGGGATCAAACCCACAACCTCATGGTTCCTAGTCGGATTCGTTAACCACTGAGCCGCAATGGGAACTCCTATCTGTGTTTAACTTAATATCCATAATGAGATCTTCTGCCTCTGTTTGCAAGACTTTCAGAGTCATTAAATATTACTTCAATCTCAAGTTTACTTACAATTGTGTGACAGGTCACTAAAATGATATGTTGACTGTAGTCCTGTTACTCAAAATATGGTCCACAGACTGGCCATGTCAGCATCATCTGGGAGAAGGGCGGATTCTCAGCACTTACCCAGATGTTCTAAGGAAGAGAGTATATTTTATCAAGATCCCTAAAGAATGCAGATTCACATTAAAATTTGGATTAGACAGCTGGCACTGGAGAAATCTTCCATGTCTGGGGTCATTTTCAGTTCATTGCAAGTGATCCACTACTCAGCAATAACGGCTCACTCATCAAAACTGTAGACAGGTTATATGAGCTGCTCAGCGAAAGGAGGTCGGAGCTTCCCAAGTGTAATTGCCAATGAATAAATTGTTTCAACTACTGCCAGTAACTCAAATGATCTCTCTTTCCACAGCTTATTTCATAACCTCATATATTTGTGTCTATTGGAGAGATTGACAGCTATAGTTCAGCATTTTAGCGATTTCTCAGCCTTCTCATGTGTACAATATCTGTTTGGTTGTCATTAGAGTAGGTTTCTTATGTAGCAGTTAAAGGTAACTTCATAAGAAATTGTAGTGTATTTATTGAGATATCTCAATATTTTCTTTACAAGCCATTATAAATGAACATTTTACAACCAATAACATTACTTGTTATGACTATACCAGAGAGCAGATCTTTCTCAGCTCTCAACTGAAAAATCTGCTCAAATTACCTTGAGAAAAGAAAAGAGTGCTGGTTGAAAATAACTCAGGAATACAAGTTAGCTTTTTTGGGGGGAGGGGGGAATTACTTGATAAGTGACCTGTTCAAACCAAGCACTGTATTTTATTTCTCCCACCATATGTCAGCTAAGATTAGATTTCTGAAAATTAAACTTATTAAAAGCTAATGGTGTCTAGATGTCAGGTTTTGACTTAAGGCTCAATGGATAGATTTCTGTTTTAAATGTCTACTGTGTTTATAATTCAAAGGCTCAAATATAATCCCTTGAAACTTTGAGAAGTTATCTATTGAGATTTCATTGATTTCTTAGGTGATATTTTCAAATTAAAATACAAATACTTAACTTCACCAGGCATTACCTGTCTTCCTCTGCCTTTCCCTCAACATAGGCTCCTGGTAATGAGTAACTATTAACTTGTAGATTGCCCTTTTGTGTGTGTGTGTGTGTGTGTGTGTGTGTGTGTGTGTGTGTGTGTGTGTAATCAATGAGAATCCAACTGTAATGACACTCTTCTCAGTCTGAGTCTCAGGGAGATCAGTGACTGCTACAACAGATAGAATATTGTAAGCATGGCCTTAGGCCAGATTCCTGGACCACTCCTTAAATACTGGCAAATTCCACTTCCTTGGAACATTCTTTCTGGGAGCCCTGAGACCACGCTAGAAAACTGGAGAGTCCGTGTAGACAAAGAGATGTTGCACCAGGACCCAGCTGTGCTGGCACCCTTGCTCAGGCACTGGACATGTGTGAAGATACCTCCTCATGACTCCAACTCTATCTGCAGCCTCTCTGGAAGTGCATGAGAAGTAGCAAATGAGAAATATCCAGCTGAGCCCCAAACCTCCAGAGTCCTGAAAGACAGTGCTAAGTTGCTGTTGCTCTAAGCCACTGAGATTTGCAGTGGTCTGTACATAGCCATAGGTAGCTAGAAGAGTTGCCCTATGTCTAAGAGCTGAACCTCTTTGTTTCCGTCATTTTCTTTTCATATGTCATACAGATGTCATTTGAAAACTCCCTAAAACTTTCACAGAGGTGCCTTTCTGTCTCTTTGGATAGAGGTGATCAGAAGTAGGGACACCGCCATAGCACTGGGTTAAAAGAAGTTTTTGAAAAAGGACCTGCACAGGAATGCTATGTCAATCAAGACTGCTCTGACTCCCCATGGTGCCACAGGAAGATAGAAAATAAGAGAACTCTTGGGCATTCATGAAACTAAAATACCATATTTACTTTTCTATTCAGTGAAGAGTCACTGATACCTACTATATGGCAACAGGGAACATAAGAAACAAGATACCATCCCCCATGGAGGACAAAGATTAAGAAGCTAGACTGAAAATAGAGCAGTTATCGAACAGACAAATAAATACATAAAATAATTGTTTATGACTTGTTAACAAAGAATAGTGTGCCATTTATTAAGATAATGACAAGTAAAAAAAAGACCAGATTTGGGCAAGTGTATCATGTCATTTTCTCCAAAAACAGCTGAGCTCTTCTTTCATGAACTACCTTCAGTCCATTACTGCTGTGGACTAAATGTTGTTGCAACCACAAATTCATACTTTTGAGCCCTAATCCCCAGTACGATGGTGTCTGGAGGTGGGCCTTTGGGAGGGCAGTTAAATTAGGAGGATGGAGTTCTCACAAATGAAATCAGTGCTGTTACAAGAAGAGCTGTGAGAGAGGTGATCTCTTTGCCATATGAAGACCCAGGAAGAAGGAGTCCTGGGGCAATCTAGGAAGAGGGCACTCCCCAAAAATTGAATTGGCTGGTACCTTGACTTTGGACTAACCAGGCTCCAGCACTGGGAGAAATAAATTTCTATTGGTTGAACAGCCTAGTCTATGACATGTGTGTTATAACAGCCTAAACTGAGACAGTTCTCATCTGCACACTGGTCTCCTTACTTGGCAATGTCACCTTATTTTTTACCCCAAATGATACTACCCAGGTCATTCATCTATCTTTATACTGAAACACTTCGGATCTATTTCCACAACTGACACTCACTTTTAAAAGATTTTTGCTGTTGTTGTTGTTAAGAGCCCATTAAAAACAACATTGTTTAAAGCCTAAGACAACTCCATAAAAAGAATCAAGACTGAGCTGGATGGATAAGTAAGTTGGATAAATAACCTGACAGCCATGTTATTTGAGTAAATATCTTACTGTACCTCGAGGGGTATATATACATACACACATATATACATATATATATACACACACACATATATACATATATACACACATATATATACATATATACATATATATACACACACATATATACATATATACATATACACACACATATATACATATATACATATACACACACATATATGCATATACACACACACATATACATATATTCACACACATATATACATATATATATGTATATATACATATATACACACATATATACATATATTCATATATATACACATATATGTATATATATATATATATTTTCTTTTTTGCCTTTTTGCCATTTCTAGGGCCACTCCTATGACATATGGAGGTTCCCAGGCTAGGGGTCTAATCGGAGCTGTAGCCGCCAGCCTACACCAGAGCCACAGCAATGCAGGATCCGAGCCACGTCTGTGACCTATACCACAGCTCATGGCAATGCCGGATCCTTAACCCACTGAGCAAGGCCAGGGATCAAACCCACAACCTCATGGATTCATTAACCACTGTGCCACGGCGGGAACTCCATTGGGGGGGGGTATATTTTTAAAGAGAAAAAGTGAACTTGGCTTTATTGTTACACTGTATTTTTCTGCTTTTGGAAGGCAGATACAGGCACCTCAAGGATATTCTGCTTTCACAACATCGATACACTCCCCATGTTGCAGGCACCCTCTGTGTTCCTCAAGGAAGAAGGCCATTTGTGCTCTATTGGACCACGGGTTCACAGGAGGCTGCCATTGCACCTTCCACCCCCCGCAGCTTATCTGCATGTTCCACTTAGAGGACTAGGGATTACACGGACCAAATTCACAAAAGTAGTGGCTCTGCTAAAAAGATGATGTTCTCTTCTCCTAATGCCTAAACAAGCCATGGCACCCAGTCAAACCCTACATGGCAAAGGAAGAGTGACTGGTCCCCCCAATGCACAGTTTGTCAGATGGAAAAGGAAGAATTCCAAGTATAGTGTTCTCCTTGGAAATACTTTCTGATTTTTGAGGAGTGAAGCTGGAAAGCCATACAGAAAGATAACTAGAAAATCCCCAAATATTTGAAAATCAAAGAATACATAGACAGTGTTGAGTGAACACATCCAGACATAATTTAGGTATGTTATTATATCATTTATAAGAAGTTCAACGACAGACAATACTAAGAGTGTTAGAATTTGGTATAGCACTTATATGTCTATGTAGATAGTAGGGAGACGGTGACAGGGAAGGAGCATGACAGGGATTTCTGGGGTATTGGTCATGGTACAATTCTTATTCCAGCTATGTACACAGTGTGAAAATGCAACATTGATAACTTACATGCTTTCTATATATGTGTTGAATACTAATACATAAACTTATAAAAAACCCAGCAATGTGAAAAGGGGTGGGTCACTGAACAACTGTAACGCAAATGATTTTTGAAAACTACTCAAGTAAATCATTAGCTTTCTATTGCAAACCAAAATGATACCTAGAAAATTAAAGGATTAAATCCAATTTGAAAAGGGAACGAATATAGGTAAACATTTGGCAATCTTTGAAAGTAAAAATTTTGGTGTAGAAATATGATAGAGGAAATTATTAAAAGTGTGTCTCTATTTAACTAAATATAAATTTCAAACTTCTATACTATGACAAGATAATAATGAAAGAATTAGTCATCCACATCACAATGGGAAAATTATTTGTCACAATCATAATAAATTTACACTTTAATATATTCTTATTTGTTTTAAAAAAGGAGCAAATGCGAAGTTTTAAATAAGGATAAAATTGTGAATAAGCAATTACCTTTCATTTCTTAGAGCCTTCCATTCTCCTGCTCCCATCTTGAACCCGATGCTTCCAGGTGGAAATGTGTTTACAATTCTACTCTTACACAGATCTCACATCTCCTTTTATTATTTTTTTTATTATTTTATCTTATTTCTTCTTCCTTTGCTGAAGCACATTCTAGAGCAGCTTACTTGGTATCCATGAGATAAATCTTATGGTTGTCACTTAAATATCTGAAATTTTTTTTTTTCCCACTGTGCAGCAAGGGGGTCAGGTTATCCTTACATGTATACATTACATTTACATTTTTCCCCCAGCCTTTCTTCTGTTGCAACATGAGTATCTAGACAAAGTTCTCAATGCTATTCAGCAGGATCTCCTTGTAAATCTATTCTAAGTTGTGTCTGATAAGCCCAAGCTCCCGATCCCTCCCACTCCCTCCCCCTCATCAGGCAGCCACAAGTCTCTTCTCCAAGTCCATGATTT
This sequence comes from Sus scrofa, assembly GCF_054392235.1. NCBI lineage: Eukaryota > Metazoa > Chordata > Mammalia > Artiodactyla > Suidae > Sus > Sus scrofa. Next base: position 17,357,993 of record NC_139386.1, read on the forward strand.
TCTTTTCTAATATATACTTTTGCTTTCATCTATTTCCTTACATGCAAATCTCCTGCTAAATAAGTAGTAGCCTAGCAGTAGAATCTTAGATGAGGGGAGGTGAAATATAGGCTTGTGTGTTCTCTTATATGAATTTTACCAGCTATCCCTGCTCCTGCTCGTGTTTAACTTGTTTCCTGTTTCGTCGGTTGCTTCCAAATGGCAAGCCCTTCCTACATACATTCTCCAGCACGCATCACCTCTCCTGTCACACATCTGGCTTCATAGTGCCAGATATATGTATGGCAACATAGATTCTCAGTTGTATAGCTCTCTCTGCTCTGCTGAATCAGTGAGCATCCTGGAAAGTAACAGATGGCTTTTACAAAATAAGATAATTTGAAGAGGATTTAATAAAATTCACAAAGCTGTGGGTAGCATGTAAGGGACCACAGAGGATCAGAGCCACCCAATGGAATGAAGGGAAAGAATAATGCGAAAGAACGGATAGGAGAGATGCTTTTCCAAAGGGTTGCCTTTGATGTAGGAAGGAGTCAGTCTTTAGTAACCTTACAGGGATAGTGCTAGAGAAAATAAGTCCCCTAACCTTAAAAAAATTATTCCTGAGCCTCCCTATCGGATGAGCCCAATCAGAAGTTAGGGGACCAGGGCACTGTTTGATGTGGTCCATGAAAGTCAGATTCCTGGCACAGAGATCAGAGTGGAAAAAGGTAGAAAGAAGAGCTTCAAGGGCAAAGAGAAGACATCTGCTAAATCAATTATCACTCTTCTCTACATTTTTTAATAAAGACATAAATATTTCTCGTCTGATATTATCCTATCCTTCCAAATAGTTCTGTTTAAGGGAGAAAAAAAAAATGAATGTCCCTAATCAATCCTCAATCACTTAACTCATTTTCATTTTTGATGTATCCTTTATAACTTAGTGAATCATTATATAAAATAGGATCCAGTTCATTGCGATCTATTCCAGTTCATTATGTTTTTTTACACTGAAAAAAAAATATTCTGGTAGTCCATTTGTTGGCATTTATTATTATACCAACAGAATGCAATATGTTTGATTCTATAAATAGTATAAAAAGACACATCCACCTTTACTAAGCGTCTTTCTAAAATCTCTGTAATTATTTAGGCCTTGTGGTAGGCATGTTAAGAGTCCCCCAAAGGTATCCTGGACCTGTGAATGTTACCTTATACGGTCAATGAGACTTTGCAGGTGTGATTAAGTTTAGGATCTTGAGACAGAGAGGTTATTCTGGATTATCTGAGTGATCCCAGTGCAAGCCATGGGCCCTCACGAAAGGGAGGCAGGAGGCTCAGAGTCAGAGGAGGGGGCATGAGAGTGGAACCATAGGTCAGAGTGATGTCACTGTGGGCAGGGGCCGTGGATCAAGGCCGGCAGGCAGTCTCTAGAGGCAGGAAAAGGCAAGGAATGGATTCTCTGCTAGAGCCTCCAAAAGGAACGCCGTCCTGTTACTGTCTTGATTTTAATTCCAGAAAGACATAATTTTGGACTTTTGAACTCAAAAACTGGAAGATAAATGTGTGTTGTTTTAACCCACCAAGTTTGTGAGAATTTGTCACAACAGCAATAAGAAACTGACATAGGTTTACTTCTTCTCATTGATTTTTGTTTGTTTGCTTGCTTGCTTGCTTGCTTGCTTTATGGTGAAGTAAGAATCATATACAAAGGAAACCATGAAACAATCTGAAGTTCCAAACCTTCATTCCTGTTCTCAAGTCTGGACAGTCTGCTCCCTTATTCTTCTGGCTCACATTGCGGCCCTCTCACCATCATGCTCAGGGGTGTAACTCTAGTCTTCATTTGGTTCATCAACCATTGCATTTATTTATCATATAAGGGTTTTCACACACAGTATCCTCTCAACTTGGACCTTTTCTTTCAATTTTTCATTCAGCTACTTGTTCAACTTTTCAGGACTCAGGTATACCTCTGTTTCTCAGGGATTCTCTTCCTGTTGGCCTTACTTAACAAAATAAACTTTAATTTTTATCAATTAAATCATAACTGCTTATCTCACGGCATTTTTGGTAGAAATAACTGAAGTAATATATTTCAAATAATTATCCAAACACAACCAGGTCATGCTGCACTGACTCAAAATGTTTTTCTCTCAATCTGTGAATGACTCAATCCCTTTCTTCCATTAGTTGTAAATGTGATCTCTTTAGAGAACAGGTGTCTTGGCTGGAAACGGGAACTGAGAAAAATTTGTCCAAGGGCAGAAAGAAATGGCAGCCACGGGACCTACCACTCAGGCCCTGTGTGGGGCAAGAGAGCAGCAAGATAAAGGAATATCAGAGCACTACTTCCTAGCAGCTCTGCTGGGGAAACAAGAAAGACCCAGTGGGTGAAATGGTTGTACAGAATGACCAGGCAAAAGGGAACTCCAACAAAACCTTACTTCGCTCCAAACACAGCATGGAAGCAACAGAGAAAAAAAACCTACAGAACTGAAATGGGCCATAAATTTCAGACAATAGTAATCATAGCGCGACTTAGACCAGAGCTAAGGACCATAATGAAGTCCCCACAGTGACCCAGGATCAGCATCAAAATTCCAGAGACATAAAATGCTGGGAAGAATCGAGGCTGTTTTCTTCCAGCAGAGTGGGACTTAGAAACAAATATTCAACCTTAGAAAACAGAGTTCTATTCCTTAGTCAGCTCCAGACTCAGCAATAATGCCTACTAAAACTATTCTACTGACGTGGTCTCCCACTAGAAGTATGATAACTGGGACAAAAATTAGCCTGACACATTTTTTCATTGATTTATCTTCAATTTAAAAAATTTAGATAAAAGAAGAGAGACGCTATTAAACTCTTATCCTATAGTAATCTTTTGTATGTTAATCCACGCTATGCTGTCACATAGGATAAAAAAAGGATTTTAGAATTACCTTTGTCTTATACTTGAGAATGTGTTTTATATATTTGTGTGGAGGGAAAAAAAGTTAAAAAAATATTTAGTAAAAATGTCTGAATTCAAACGTGTTTTAATCACAATGGTTTCTTCCTTGGAAGTGTATCTGAAATTTGGTATATCAATATATAATCAAGGCCAATTTATATTGAAAAAAATACTGTAAGTTTTGTCTGACCCCACTGGCAATGAAAATATGGTTGAAAGGTTCCTGTTGTGGTTCAGCTAAAATGAAGCTGACTGGTATCCATAAGGATGCAGATTTGATCCCTGGCCTCGCTCAGTGGGTTAAGGATCTGGAGTTGCCCTGAGCTATGGTGTAGGCCGGTGGCTATAGCTCTGATTTGACCCCTAGCCTTGGTACCTCCATATGCCTTGGGTGCAGCTCTAAAAAAAGAAAATATGGTTGGAAAAAAACATAGCTGGACAGAATTAAGTTTGTTTTCTTCCATGGCAGTCAATGAGGTCAGGGTCTAGAGTGGAATATTATTCCCAGTTAATATTCGGTCGACTTGATAAACTACTTCCAACCCTATTCCAAAGCATCAGGGGCTCGAAGGGCTTTAGTGCCCCTCCTCCATGAATAAAACTGCTTGCCTAGATGAACATATAGCCACTGAACATTTGAAAATGTGGGCTCTTCCAGAGCAGAGCTAAAATAATAAATACATGTTTAAACAATAACAATAACAAAAGACTTTAAAATGGTTAGTTCAATGCTTTCATAATATAGATGAGGAAACTGAGGCACAGAGAGTGATTCTAACATGAGAACTAAGGTTAGAACACAGTCAGCCTTCAGTATCTGTGGATTCCATCCCGGAATTAACCATGCCACATAGAAAAAGGGCCCGTTTTCATATAAGAAACTTGAACATCTGTGGGTTTTGGTATCAAGAGGAGTCCTGGAACTTATCCTCCATGGATACTGAAGGACGATTGTACATGTCTTCCAAATTGCAACCCAAAGATTTCTTTAGAATCCTGCTTCTTCACTTCATAACAAGGGAAAAATACGTAGAAGATTATTTGTATCTTTTATAAGGATTGCAAACATCTCTGTGCATCTATTGTTTGGTGGAAGATTTTGTGGTTAGGAGCAAGCCTGGGCTAAGAGCCACATTGCATGGCTGAATAGAAACCTGAAAGTATCTTTAATTGTACCATTTTTAAGATAAACAATTCATTCAAGTGTGATTGAAAATCAGAGCAAATGATTGCATCTTGATGTGGATCTGGCCACAAAAAGGAATGTATCTCTGTGTGGGATTAGAAAGAAAACCTTCTTTCATTCTCTCTCTCTCTCTCCCTCTCTCTCCTTTTTTAAATAAAATATTCTTCCACAGATGAGATGAAGGACCTCACAGAGCCTGATTGCTGTGATTCCAGACTACAGCCAGTGAACAAAAAAGGAGAACCCTGAAGTTCCTGGCCCTGCAGGAAGTGTCCCGGATGTGAGATGAAGGTGGTAGAAAGAAACTATATGTAAACCCATAGGAAAAAATTCTTAATTTTGACTTTAGAGGTATTTAGAATAACTTTCAACTAGTTATGCTAATGCTCACCAAAAAGAGGTTTGGACAGGAAAGCGGGAAAGAGAAAGAACAATTTTTGAGAAGGATTAAACTGAAAGGAAAACTTGAAGACTGAGTTTAAGTAGGGTTCAGTGGTTATAAATACGAATGACCTACAGAGGAACATAGTTCTACCAACCAGAAACGACCCTCCAAAAGTGATATTTAAAGAAATATAATGGACATAAAAATATAAACCATAACGGGAAAGCCTGATAAATTTAACCATATTAAAATTAAAAACACATTAAAATTAATTTTTAATTTAATCATTGCAAAATATCATGAAAAGAGTGATAAAAGTACTCCACGTGCATACAGGAAGAAGATAGTTTTAATGCACAGAGTTGACAAAGAGCTCCTATCCAGACTGTACAAATAATTCCTATATATGAGAAAGAAAGAAATGAAAATAAAAAGACACAAATGGGCATTCCTTAGAAGTAGAAACACAAATACCATGTAAATACAGGATATTGCTCAATTGTATTATCAGAGAAATACACATTTAAACCGCTAAGCCAGTATTTCATACAGACCAATTTGGTAAAACTGCAGCTGGATTAGAGAAAATGTTGTTAAAGATATGGAACAATGGAGACAATTATCCACTCCTAATGGGGACAAACATTGCCACAGCTATTTGAGGGAAAAAGTGTAATTACCAATGAATGTGAACATGTTCATGCCGAAGTATACTGCAGTTCCTGTCTTTGGTACATATCCTAGGTAAACTTGCATGTGTCTCTGGATCAGGAGCCGGGCACCAGAATATTCCGAGCCACCATGTCAGTGTTAGTAAAACACTGGGAAAAACCCTAAATGCCCAGCTCAGCTCAATGAGTACATATACTGAGGTATTTGTGAAATGAAATAGTAATTGCAGAAAACAAGAATTCATCCATTATTAGCAGGAATGAATTGCAAGCATACATTGTCTGAAGTAAGTATAGATTATCCTATATACATAAAGGGTCAAAAACAACCAACATTAAATAATGTATTAAATACAGATACAGGAGTAGGTGATAGAACGACAGAGAAAAGCCAGGGAATGACTGAGAAAAAATTCAGGATTAGGGTTACCTCTTGTTTTGGGAGGAAGAGAGATGGGTCACTTTTAAGATGGGTGTCTTTAAGATACCTTAATGATCACAAAATGGTTGGGTTAATATTGGCTGCACGGATGATGTTTTATTATTTAACCATTCAAAGGAGTCTCATATGCTTTTTAAACTGTTGATATATTTCAGTAGAAAAATGTCCCCCAAATCAATAAGCTGGAGAAGAGAAAGGCCAACACGAGCAGTAGATTGGGAAGGGAAGACGTGTATATCCTCCTGGGTGACATCACCACCGCTCTGCCGAAGCAATTGTCGTTACCATCTCTCAAGGAAATTCTTTTGTGGCCCAGCCATCTAGTCATCCCACTCAGCCCCACTCCATGCATTCCAGGTTAAAGACATTAGTGTTCCATGAGAAACCACAGCAAATAATCAGACTCCCCACTCTTCTGTTTCTCACCAACTCATCATGATCAGTTTCACTGGTGACAATTACATATATTCATTCAGTGTACCACACAGGTACAATTCTGGCTAAAGCAGATTCTGTGGATCATGATTAATTTTGCCTATTCTGATCATCTGAATTTTGGTCGTACCTGTTAGGAAGAAGGACTTGAATCTGGATCCAATGCTAATGTGCTATCTTATATTTGGCAGTTTAATTTGCTTAAATGAACCAGAATCTTCATCTGCAAAAGGAGATCCTAATTCCAAATTCTTAGTGCTGTTGTGAGAGTGCTTACAAAACCACATAGCACGTTATCTGGAAAACCTTAAACAACAGCTTTAAAAGAAATTATCAGGGAGTTCCCATCGTGGCTCAGTGGTTAGCAAATCCGACTAGGAACCATGAGGTTGCAGGTTTGATCCCTGCCCTTGCTCAGTGGGTTAAGGACCTGGCGTTGCTGTGAGCTGTGGTATAGGTTGAAGACACAGCTCAGATCCCGAGTTGCTGTGACTCTGGCGTAAGCCAGCAGCTACAGTTCCAATTAGACCCCTAGCCTCGGAACCTCCATATGCCAAGGGAGCGGCCCTAGAAAAGGCAAAAAGACAAAAAAAAAAAAAAAGAAAAAGAAAAAAGAAATTATCAGATGAGTTCCAAATACCCTGTATACATAGTATGTTTCACGGGGACTAGTTTTTAATTTAGATTAACTGAAATTTCACATCATGGGTTGAGATTTTTATAAAGTCCACTCTAGTGTCCATGTGTATATCAACATAATGTAAGATATACAGTAGCAGCAGTTTCAAATTTCTCCACACTAAGAGCTGTAACCTGTTTATCTTCCTCTACTCTGCACTTTCTGCTGCATTTCTTTATGCCTCCACTGTTTGTGCATTGCTAGAGTTGTTTTTCTGTGTTAGAGCCAAGGGTTGCAAGAAATACTTAATCCCTTCGTTTGCAATCATTTGAAGTTCAGTCCTCATTCACCATCTTTAACTACTCTGGGGGTCTTAGTTTAAATTTCAGAAGATTCTCTCTGTCTTCCATTCATTCAGCAACATGTCTGCTGCCAATTACTTATCACCAGGGAATTGCATTGACTTGTGTCTGCTCCTCCATTCTGCTCTCTCTCCTTCTGCATTACATCTTCATCTCTTAACAATGATCCCTCTGTTCTGCTTTTGAGCCAGGATGGCCAGTTGAAGTGTATATCCATTCCTTCTGGCAGGAAGAAAATCTAAGAACTATTCCAGTTACAGAGATGCCCAAACATAACTGGTATACCCTTTAAAAACTGAGGATTTTTCTCTCTAAATATTTTATAGTAATGATGGTGGAATGAAAATATAATTCAGAATAACCCAAGGATTATTATTTTTTTCAAGTAAAGAGAAAAGATAAAATTCAATTAAATTCTATGAGCTATATATCAACATCTCCTGTGCCGGACACCATGTTTGGTATGTGGTCTGTTGTAAGGCAGCTATTTAACAATATTCCTTCATTTGAATGAATTAATGCAGGTGCATGAATTAGTAAAGTTGACACATATCTAAACAGCAAAGGAAACATTTTATCATAGACTTTGGCATGACCCTGAAAGCCCTGATTGTTAAGAAAGATATATGAGTCCCTAGGAATTCATGTCAAGATAATCTTTTCAAAAAAAATCTTATTTGAGGAGTTCCCATCGTGGCTCAGTGGTTAACAAATCCAACTAGGAACCACGAGGTTGCGGGTTCAATCCCTGGCCTTGCTCAGTGGGTTAAGGATCTGGCGTTGCTGTGAGCTGTGGTGTAGGTCACAGACACGGCTCAGATCCCGCATTGCTGTGACTGTGGTGTAGGCCGGCGTCTACAGCTCCAATTCGACCCCTATCCTGGGAACCTCCATATGCCGTGGGAAGCGGCCCTAGAAAAGGCAAAAAGACAAAAAAAAAAAAAAAAAAAAAACCTTATTTGAGAATAGTTTTGTATTTGCAGAGAGGTTGCAAAGATAGGGCAGAGTTCACATAAAGCCTACCCCTTGTTTTCCCTGTTGTTAACATCTTACATGAGTATGATACATTTGCCACAACTAATAAACCAATATTCATACATCATTATAAACTAAAGTTAATGCCCAATTTGGGCTTTCTTTGTGTTTAGTTAATATGCTCCAAGATTCTACCAAATGACTCATCCTTCAAAGTGACACAGTGACACTTTGATTCCTATTTCATTGGCAAAAGCAAACTCTGCAGCTGTAACTTACTCTGGGAAGAAAGGGAACTGCAATTTCACAAAGCTTATGGAAGGCTGAAGAAATAAAAATATTTTGGTCACCAGTATTAAATGATTACTATAATTAATAGTAATTCACATATGTACTACATTTTTACAGTTCAGAAAGTTATTCCACAATGTTTATCAACTTTTATTTTAAAGTCAGAGATAAAATAGCAGAGACTTTGGAAACGGAAGACTCCGAAGTTACACAGCTTGTCCAGAATTGCCCAGCTAACAGATAGCCAACTAAAATTCAAACCCAAAACTTTTGACAATGATCTGATAAAAACATTCTTCCCAGCAAATTACAAACGTCTCTTGTTTTTATTTGCATCTTTTGGTTCACATTCACCTAGCTAGAGGAAATCCAAGGTCCTACAACAGGGATCAGTGAACTTTTCTGTTTAGAAGCAGATAGTAAATTGTTGAGGTTGTGCAGGCTCTGTCAAGACTATTCAATTTTGCCATTGTAGATCAAAAGCAACACTAGAGAAAACATTAACGAATTAATGTGTTCCAATAAAACTTTATTTACAAAAGCGGAGGGTGAGATGGATTTGCAGCACAGGCCATAATTTGCCAACTGCTGCCCTAGAAACTGGAGGAATCTATACAACAATCTGTTATAGATTGGAATATACCTGGGACATATATAACTCATAATTCATTGATTTGCTCATCCCCTTTATTCTTTAAAACTTTTTCTTTATGAATACTTATTAAAATAAGGATCATATCATAAATAATCTCTGTTCTTTGTTAATTTCCTGTTACCATCAGTCTATATCTCATTGTAACTTATTGCACCTCTGGCTTAACAAGATTGTTTACTTGCCTCTTACGAAGGAAATTATATTCAGATCAAATTATTTTGAGGCCACAGTGAGGGATACACAAAATAAGATAGCTATATGACCATGGCCAATTAAAATTATAAAGGGTTAGCAGTGCACATGCTGAAGTTTCCAAAAAAAAAAAATGAATCATAAATCTTAAAGGCTTTCATACCGACCTGTGTTACTTTTACCCAGACGCCCTTCATGTTTTTGCTAATCTATCCCAAAGTGAAAAATTACATACTGTGGCACTTTAAAAAAAGTTTACCAACCTTCCTTTTAATTTTTTTCTGTGATTTAAAAAAACACACAGATATAAATCCTGTGTGGTCTTTATCACATGTCATATCAACAAATGATGAGAGAAGCCAAAAAAAAAAAAAAAAAAAAGGCTATAGGGGATTTTTTTGAAAAGCTTTCAGGCTGTATATTTATATAAATTACTTTCCCCTCTTATGTAATCACAATAAAGGAATTGGATTGAAACTTTAAAATATTTTTAACTATGGAAATATATTTATACACAGTTTATGAGTAACAACATGCTTATATGTAAATAATCATATGTTTATATATTTCTATGTATATAAGCACATATGTATCTATACATAAAGTCAGGAGTTTAAAAAGAAACCAGGTTGTTGGGGTGTAAAAACTAAGATTTCCCAGTGCTCCCCATATGTGTGGGGTTCACCTAACTTAAAATATTTTATAATGATTAATTAATAGGAGAATATTCTCTTTTTAAAGGGTTTCCTTGGCTCACACAGGGATGTATTTAAGCTCCTTTTATATTCTGATACTTTTTCAAATGACTGAATAGAGAATCCCTTTACAACTTGGTCTAAAATCCAGCTATAAGAATCTGGTGGATTAAAATTGGCCTCAAGTACTTTGCAGTTCCTCACAACAAGAAGTTTCTTTTCCCAGCTCTTGACTTTGGGTGAGTCTTGTGATATGATTTGTCCTGTAAAACACAATGGGAGTGACTTTATACAACTTCTGAGAAAGGTGTCAAGAGGCACTGTAGCTTCTGCCCTTGCATTCTTGGGATGCTGAGACCATGTGAAGAGGCCAGACAATAGTTAGTACTGATCACTAAACCAATGAATGTAGCCTTCTTGGACCTAGCTTCTGGTAATCAACCAGATGAATGAAGTCACATATGTGACCCATGGTAACCCCAACAGAGGAACCACACAGCAAACCCATCCCACTGAATGAAGAGATATTATTAATTTTTGTTTTAAGCCGTGCATGTTGGGAAAAAAAAATCATTTGAGAAAACCCCTAAATATGATCAGTTTCTGAATTAAGACTATATGAATATGTGAGTTTGTGTTTCTTTATGTATATGTGTTTAGTTGTTGTGTGTGAGTAAAAATAATAGTGAAGCACAATTAATATTTATTGAATATGTGATGTGTGCAAAGGCATTGTGGGATATGTTTATTTCAACAACTACATTTTATATTTATGTTCTGATTACAGTATTAGTATTAACCTAAAGTTTCCCTCTTCAGCTTTGGAATATGAATAGTTTAATTTTCTGTGTTAACCAAAGAAGTGCCATAGAAATAATCAAAAGAAAATATTTACCTTCATAAAATTTTAACTTATGGACTTCCCGTTGTGCCACAGTGGTTAACAAATCTGACTAGGAACCATGAGGTTACAGGTTCAATCCCTGGCCTTGCTCAGTGGGTTAAGGATCTGGCGTTGCTGTGAGCTGTGGTGTAGGTCACAGACGTGGCTCGGATCTGGCGTTGCTGTGGCTGAAGCACAGGCCAGTGGCTACAGCTCCAATTTGACCCTAGCCTGGGAACCTTCATATGCAGCAGGAAGCAGCCCTAGAAAAGGAAAAAAAGACAAAAAAAAAATTTTTAACTTAAAAACTACCAAACATAATAGGCAAAATTAAATGACGATAAATTGACAGAATATTTGCAATTTATATCTCCAAAATCTAAAGTTTATAAGCTTTTAAATTTTCTTGTAAAACAAAAGATGAAATTCAAACACCCAATAAAGTAGAAAAATACTACTACTAAAGTTACAACACACTGACATCTAAAGAAGGATGTGCATTTGAAAAAAATCTTGAAGCCAAAGTTGACATTATATATTTACTGACAAGGACTATTTTGTTAATTCATCCATTCATTCAAATGACATTGTAAAATGCTAATATCAGGAACTTTAAAGTGAGAAAAACAGAATTCTTCTCTGAATGTATCCAACCAAGTTGGTGGAGACAGAAAAATGAAATGACCAACATAATATAGAGGGTTGGTACTAAATTGTTCATATATGCCAAGAGAATTAAAGAATTTGGGAAACTACAAGGAAATAATAGAGAAGCCTTCTTATAGGAGATGACATCAGTATTTTCTTAAAGGACAAGTTAGAATTTCCCAGATGAAGGAAGTGCCAGAGAAAGTAAGAAAGATATTTGAGGGAAAGTGGTGACCATATGAAAAGGCTAGGAAGAGAAATAGCATATTGACTACAGGGGAATACAAGAAGTGTGATAAGAAGCAGAGCTGAAGAGGCTAGAAATGACACTGAAAAGATGTACCCATTCAACAGATTCATTCTAAAGATTCTGGATTTAACCTGAAGGCAGATGGTGGACTGAGAGGAGGAGGGGGAAGAGCAACCAGCAGGTCTCTGACATGTTAAAATTGGATTTTTAATAAATCTTGTTCTCCAGAGGATTATTTTTAGAAGTAAAATTAGGTGCTAAGAGACCAGTTAGGGAACTGTGGCAGTAGTCCATAGAGGAAAGGTATAAATTTAAAGAAGATGACTGAGTATGGAACTCAGTGTATACATAAGCAACTATGGATTTTTTTTATTCCTTATAGTGGCAGGCAGATCTAGGCGATAAATGGTGGTGACATGTTTGTTGAAGTCTCCTCCTTCTTGATGTGGGAGGACCTGTGATTTTCTTCTAATCAATGAAATACTGCAAAGAGCATGAATCTGGCATCTCTAGCATAATTATGTTAAAAACGTGAATCTACTTTGCTGGTCAACAGGCTCTAGAAATTCTCCCTGTTAGTTTGATAAATTAAGAGGCCGTGTTGGAAAAAACCCATATCAAGAAACTAGGATTAGACTTTAGGAACTTAGGACAGCCTCAACTGATGGGCAGCAAGAAGCTAGGGCCATCCATCCTACAAAAAGGAAATATGTTTTGCCAAAAACCTGTGTGAACTACTTCTCAAAAGGAAAGAAATGGATTCCTCCCCAGTCATTCCTCCAGATGAGAATGCAGCCCAGCTGACACCTTGATTACAGCCTTGCTGAGAACCCAGATGACCTGGGCTAAGACTCCTGATCCACAGAAATTTTAGGAAAATAAATGTGTTTTTTTAACCCTCTAAATGTGTTGTAAATTAATACAACTATTTATTATAAAATTAAATGTATTTCTCTGTGCGGACAGGGAAGGTCCTTCAGAAAGCAAGTACTACTTTAAGTAAATATTTAATTTACATTTGCCCATTTAATCTTTAATGGGCTGCATAACTTGCCTATATTTTGGCCCTCCCCCATGTTTTGGCAACTCAGATGCAGTATGGAAATTTCACCTCAGCAACATCTTTATGTATTTTTGTTTTCATTGCCAAACATCCTGAGTTCTTCAGTGAAATTTCAAGGACTATGGCTTTGTTGTCAACCAAACTGCCTTTTCTCTATTGCATTGATCTCATGCCAAAAAGGTAAAGTTTCCAAATTCCACTCAAAGCTTTGATCAATGTTAATTATAGTGAAGTCTATTAACATAAAGCTAAATACCATCTCCAAAAACAGAGTTGCCAAGCACTATCAGAAATCTCCAAGAATCCAGGGGAAGTGGCTCCCAAAGGCAGAGCCTATTGAATGAAAATCTTTGTCAATTGGCACCTTCTCAGATAGCTTCTTTTTGTATCTGCTTTGTCCTGTCTTCTGAGTGGCATCTCTTCAGCTTTCTGATATTTTGTCCTCCTTGTGAAGTTCTTCTAAGCTTCTGAGAAGATTAAGAAAATACAGCTGTAAGACCATTATCATTTAATACTTCCTTGTATCAGAAAGCTGCAAAGACAGAAATCTGTAGAAAGGAAGAAAAAGAGACATATATAGAACTCACTTCTCAGAAGGTTGTCATTTCACTCACCTTGGACTATTACAACGACCTTCTCTTAGACGTAACCCTACCCTAAGTATCTCTGTAGCCCTAGTCCAAGACACAATATCTGCTAATAGCAGGCAATCTAGTGTTTCTTTACTTGTGGTCAGAGAATGGAAAATTTTACAAAATGAAAGTTATAGTCTTTTCCAACTATGTGAGACTTTTGTATTTCTCAGGCACAGTCATAGTAGTTGATCTTGGCTTCACTGATGAAGTGGGTTTCATGGGATGAGCGGGATTTAGAAAGAGAAAGGGAGGGAGGGAGTTTTGAGAAGATTTTATTAAGTGGGATAAACACTCATAAGACAACATATTGCATACATAATGAAGAAGGATGGATATGGTCAAAGAATTTAGGATGAGAGAATTGTTGGTGGCCAAAGACAGGAAGGGGCTCTGCCTTATTTGAATGTAATATTGTAATTCCAACAAGTGGAGATATAGTAAGAATATAATTTATTAGAGGGAATTTTAAACACTTCGGTGAGAATTATTAGCTTGATATGAGGTATGTTTCCTTAAATTTTACCTGTTTTAGGAAACTTTTTGTAGTATGCTTGTTTGATTTGAGAGCCATTCTTTCATTATCCCACAGTTGCATTTTTCATAAGATAATGTAAATGTCAATTTGCTTGACTTTCTCCCCCACAAATTATAAGCAACTTAAGGACAGAAATGCCTTCTTTTGTCAAAAAATAAAAAAGGAGGCAAATAGATAGACAGGAAGATAAAAATAAAATGAAGATATGAAACACTATGTTTTAGAAAAGGAAGCCTCTAATGACATGTCACATACTTAGTTCTTGAGAAAACCAATCAAACTGTAATACTTAGTTTTTTCTTTTTCAAAAATTTTTACTGAAGTATAGTTGATTTACAATGTTGTTCCAGTTTCCACTGTACAGCAAAGTGACCCAGTCATACATTAGTTTTTTAAATCTAAAAATAGAGTTAATAACAGCTACCCAATCATCTTCAAAATATCCCTGAGAATGTCAAAAAAGAAATGGAATATAAAAACATTTTGGGAAGTATAAAACTGTACAAAAGTAACTTGCTCTTTCTGAGCTTTTCAATAAAGTAACACCATTACAAATGCAGTTTTGAGAAAACTGAGATGCTATGGGAAAGAAAGGTTTTGTGGCTGGTCATGAAAATGCTGTTTATGATATAAATTGTTGGAAATTACATAATCAACAACAGGAAGTTACTTAAATAAATATTCATTCAGTCATAAATTAACTATTTTGTAGCCAAAATAATGGTGTAGAATAATTTTAAATTGTATGGGAAATTGGTAATACTACATGAAATTTCAAAATATTACTTACAATGACCATGGATATATATAGATACATGAGTGAACTCCATGGATGTGTGTATATACAAAGACATGCAAACAAATGCACCCAAACAACAATATTATAGATTGTCTTTTACTATTTTTGCATATATTTTTAAATGAACAATTTGTAAGTTATAAATAACTAAACACATCCCCTCATGCAGCATTAGCTGTCTCCTCATGTGCCATCAGCTGGTGTTAATTTCATACCCATGTACTAGCTTTTGGAAAGGCTGGGAAAGTAAACAGCATGATTTTTAGCTTCTATGTGGAATCAAGATTATTTCAGAAAAGAAGAGGATGAGGATGACTGCTGTATGAGCAATCAATGTTCTCTACCACAAAAAACGTCATAATTGCATTACAAATTTTTTTAAAAGAAAATGAATCTAATAGCATATATTTGCTGGTGTGAGACATTATAACAGTGTTCCCATTTCCTCTTTGGGCCAGTTGACTATGTTCTCAAATTGATTCTCTAGAGCAATGAGTTGAGGGGTCCTAGGAGAAAAGTCATAGGGCTTGAGTTTCTGCCAACTCTCCACCTTCAATTAGTTATATGACTTGAGGCATATTGGTTAAAGTTGCTTATTTTCTCATCTATGTAGAGTAAAATCCCTTCTGATTCTTACATGCCATGTTTTTATGAATATAGGAATATATTATTCTGGCCATGGTCAGTTATAGTTCTTTCCTTTAACATGCCTCACCTCATTTTTCAGAAAGCAGGAAGTGTCTAACTCTTTTCAGAGAGCAAAGGGACTTGTTTTGAGACAAGTAGAAAAAAGGAAAGCTATAATGTGTTGCATTATGTGCTATTATTTGTCAATATTTGTCATTTTGTACATGCGGAAAGGAGGCCCAGGGCAGTGAAATATCTAGGAGAGAGTTGAGAAGCATTTATACCCAGGTACATCTGATTCCAAAGTCAGTGCTTTTCCTGCTAATCATGATTCTATGTTTCTGAATTTGTTTTAAATGCTAATTTTAAACTCATAAGGACAGTTGTCTACCTTGCATAGTACTGAAATGTATTGAATAATGTATTGAAGAAAAGGGTGAAAGAAGGAGAGAGAAAAGGAGAGAGATGAGAGGGGAGAAAAACAGAGAAGACGGAGAGAGAGATAAAAATAAAATGTAAGAATTTCTGAACATATAAGACCCCCTCCCCTCACAAAAATTAAAGAAAGAGAGAGAAGAGAGAGAGAAGAGAGAAAGGGACGGAGGAAGGAAGGAAAAAAGAAAGGAAGAAAAGCAGAAAATCCTTCAGAACAATGATGATTCAAATGCTTCTTCAAGCAGAAATGGATGGGTAAATTGAGGTTGAATTAGTTTCACTGTTCAGCATTTTCCACATAGGTTTGATGTCAGTTTCTTCCCCTATTCTAATGGGGTCTATGGTGGGAGGCCAAGGGGGAGGTTGGTGATTGTATTTAATTATGTTCAAAGAAAGTTACAGAATACTCAGCAGATGTTAGGCTTACAGCTGGAATCCCATAACAAATGCTGCTCTGCTATCTCTCCTTCCACATTACTGCACCAAAGCTGGGCCCAGAAAATGCCCAGCAGACACACTGGCTGGGGCTGAGTGAGAAAAGATAACAAATCTTAAGGAAACATGTTGCCTATTATTTCTTATAATGAGAGCTGCCAGGGTGTACACAGAGCAGGCCCCCGGCTGATACCAGGACACAAAGGATTTTAATGCATCCCACACAAGGATGTCATTTGCAATCTGGAGCAACAAAAGAGATTGAAGCCTTGGAAGGTGGGCCTTGTTTCTTGATATTGTATATCCCAGGGAGGACAAATAACAACCACACAGTTTGCTTTCCCAAACCCCATAGGCATTCAAAGGAAGCCTGCTGACTACAATTAGGATACTCCATATTTTAAAAGCTAACCTTCTCAGCAGGCAGTGGGATTCTATCATGAGTGATACAGTTTGGGTATGTTTCAGATTTACCATGGAGGCAGACTCATTGAAGGAGATGACAAGGAAGAAAACCCTAATGACTTAAAATTCACAGCCTCCTCCAGGGGGTCTCCACTGATGCCTCCCAGATAGAATAGGCTAGCTTCACACTTTGTAGACAAAAAAAAAAAAAAGATCTTCTTTCTAGTACTATAAAACTGGACCCACCTAGGAGATCACCTACACAAAGCTCCCCTATAAGCTAATAGTTCCTCTATCATTCCACCTAAAGTCTTGATCTCACAAGAGTGCTTTTAGTTTAGGTCCAGCCAGAAGTTCTATGGAGTTAACGCCCTGGGAATTGCCCCCAGTGGATGAAGAGTAGAGTATGTGGATGAATGCTCCAGATTCCTCACACTTGGCAGGACAACACTATGGTATATTCTGCATCTCCCAATAAATCTCAATCCCAACTGAATCCTAGATGTCATAGGATTCCTACTCATTTTGACATCCACTAATGGCTCTCCTTTCCCTATCTCCCCTCTCCATTCCCTCACCTTAATTCCTGAGATTGCATCCCAGATAAACTACGTGTTAACAAAATCCTTGTCTCAGGCTCTGCTATAGAGGGAGATCAAATTCAGGGACTTGGCCAGGAGATTTCAGGATCTCCTTCAATGTTCCCATTTACAGACCTTGAAGGGCTTCCCACTGCCTATGAAATAAGTATAAAAATCTCAGAATCACATTTGTGATTCTTCTTGGCATAGTCCTAAACTAACTTACACATTCATGTATAACCTTTCTTTCTCCACAACACACCATTCCACAATATTCCTCATACTTTCATCATTTTTAAGCCTTCAACCTGAATTCCTTACTCATCAGATATTTTTTTTTTTCCTTCTTTTCCTTAGGAGATTTTTATTCAGTTAAGCTTTGTATGCTTCCAAAAAAAGTGCAGTGAGTTTTTCCCTCTTAAAGTCTCCAGAAAGTTTTATGGATACCTCTACTAAAAGCATTGTAGCCTTCACCACTAAACTATAAACAACAGCAGAATAGATGCTGTCTTTTTCTTATCTTTGTATTCTTAATTTCTATTGCAGTGTCTGATGCTTAATAGATGCCCAATCAAAATATATTGTTTGAAAAACTGAATTAATAAAGGAATGAAACACCATTAATTCATTTTCAAGAATAGAAGTTTGATGATTCTGCTACTTTCCTCTCCCATTCTAGGTAAAGGGGAAAAAACAGAATTTTCCACCTAGGTTATCTAGGACGTCATTAATTTTTTTCACAGATAGATGAAATATAAAATATTATAATTCACCAGACTGGGTGCCTTGTTGAAATTTTGCTCTGTGTCTTCCTTTTATAGCATACATTTCAAAGTGTAACATACTCTGTACTGGTAACCAACACAGGAAGAGATGATAACTAAGGCAGTGGACTTGGTAAGTGAAATGTGAGGAAGGAGTGAGAGATTTGGAACTACAGAACCTAAATTCAGTTTCTGGGTTTTTGGTTGTTTGTTTGTTTGTTCTGGGTTTTTTTTTTTTTTTTTTTTTAGGACCATACCCATGGCATATGGAAGTTCCCAGGCGCTGGGTCATATCAGAGCTACAGCTTCTGGCCTACGACACAGCCACAGCAACACCAGATTAAGCCTCATCTGTGATCTACACCACAGCTCACAGCAACACTAGATCCTTGACCCACTGAGCAAGGCCAGGGATCAGACCCATGTCCTCATGCTTACTAGTTGGGCTTGTTTCCACTATGCCCGAACAGGTACTCATTGCTAGATATTTTAATCATCTCACTTAAGATTTCTGCTTCTCTATCAATAAAATTGAGATAATATTTAATTTGCAGTGTACTTTGAGACTTTCAATGAAATATATACAAATTCACCTTGTGAAATGTTATGTGACTGTAAACACATGCATGTATATGTATACACGTCTACATATGCACACACACATATTTACATATTTATAATTATTATCATATTAAAAATATATATGAAAATAGGCCTTCAGGTACCAAAATGAACAGCACAAGAAGCAACTCACAGATACAGGGCTTGATATGGAGACAGAAATTTGGGTCGAATTTTTGCCTTTGTGCTAAATCTCAAGTAATTGAGAACCTACCCTAAATTGAAAGACCTCTGGAGAGGCAAGCACCTCCATTCCTCAAATATCCTCACTATTTGATGGGACATTTAGGCATTATACTCCTAAATATATAAAGCAAGGTAAGCATTTGTATTTTTCAAAATATGCAGGAAAAAAATGTTGTGATCAAGACAGCACAAACCTAGTTTTCTTGTTCTAACAAAAGTTGTTTCTAGGACTGATACTTGATATCTTCCTCACTCTCACAGAATAATTCAAGTGGTTTCCCAGGGTGTTGCAAAATTTAGTGCTTCTGGTTGTGATTATTTCCAGGAAGAGGAATTATTCCTGCAAGAAAATGTGCCAGCAGGGCTATATGGCATGTGGGATTATGCAATCCCACACACTGACCAAAATGGGATATTTGTCTGCATATTCAGCAGTTAGGATTTATGGGACCTGTGTGTCATTGTTGAATGATGCAATGGAATGGGGCAAACGCAAGTGCTCTGGCAGAGGTGGGTAAAAGAAAGACAGCAGTCACAGGTACCAGGAATAAGTCCAGTCCACCCACATAACCACAAATGAAAAAGTTAATTACAAAAATGGTATTTGGGAAACATTTATTATGAGATAGGGATGGGAGGAGGTATATAGAGGGGCTTACTGAGGGAATGGGAATTCAGAGCAAGTAACATTTGGGAATCTAGGTACCTTGGTGGCAGCAAGGAAAATCTGCAACTGGGGAAAAATGCCTCAGGCACATGGGCAAGGAACCAGAGCCAGAACTCTAGTGAGTTCCTGGACACTGGCTTGAATAGATTAAATGCAGATCCCAGTTTTAAAAATATGGGACCCGGAGTTCCCGTCGTGGCGCAGTGGTTAACAAATCCGACTAGGAACCATGAGGTTGCGGGTTCGATCCCTGGCCTTGCTCGGTGGGTTAACGATCCGGTGTTGCCATGAGCTGTGGTGTAGGTTGCAGAAGTGGCTCGGATCCCGCATTGCTGTGACTCTGGTGTAGGCTGGCAGCTGCGGCTCCGATTAGACCCCTAGCCTGGGAACCTCCATATGCCGTGGGAGCGGCCCAAGAAATGGCAAAAAGACAAAAAAAAAAATAAAATAAAAAAAATAAAAGTATGGGACCCTGAATTTAAAAAAAAAAAATTTAAAAAATACGGGAAACAAAACAGAGATCTGGTTACTTAATATAAGGTACAAATAAGGACCATGTCTCAGAAATAGAGTCAAACTGAGTACCCCAATCAGAGAGAGCTTAAGACTGATTCCCAGGGTACAAGTTATTTCTTCTATCTTGAATTAGGAAAATCCCAAAGGTCTAGGATCCGGTCGTATGTGGAAGTAAAACTGAAATTGGTCTGCATCGGAAAAGCAGTGGTAAATAAGGACTGGCAGCCAGGCAAAAATTTTTTTTTTCTTTTCAGGGCTGCACCAGCAGCACAGGGAAGTTTCTAGGCTGGGTGTTGAGCTACAGCTGCCAACCTACACCATAGGCACAGCAACGCAGAATTCAAGCCGCCTCTGTGACCTTCACCACATTTCACAGTAATGCCAGATCCTCTGTGACCTACACCACATTTCACAGTAATGCCAGAACCCACTGAACAAGGCCAGGGATCAAACCTGCATCCTCATGGATGCTAGTTGGATTGGTTTCCACTGCACCACAACAGGAACTTCCAGGCAGAGATTTACACTGTGGATATTGTGATATGAAAGTAACAATTATACCTCAATGGTTAGAGAACCTATGGCATTGGGCATTATCTGTGTCTCACATGATTAATCCTTAAGTCTCATCCTTTGAGAATTTCAACCTACATTGTACTACATTTTTCTTTTAGGAGAGGTGATTTTTTTTTTTTTCAGAGTTTTGGGATTAGATCTCTATCAGGGATCTTGTCTTGAGGCTAAAGTAATGACTTATTCAAGTTTCATGGTGAAAATTATCCTTTCCCAAATCCAATTACATTGCAAATAGCTGGCAAATAGCACTGGCTGTCTCAAAACCCAGACATCTGGAAAAAGGCTTGAATTGGCCATCTCTCTGCCTCTTATGTCTGAACCTTTCTTAGATGGTAGGTTAGAAAACATAGTTTTGGCTGGACAAGATAAATATATTTTAATGATCAAATCTCTGAAGTAATGTAGAGAAGACCAAATAAGATGTAGAAAGTAAAAAAGTCATGATAGTTATAATTTATTTAATAATTATGTATCACCTACAATGCTAAGACCAATGAAACCGTGGATGTGTTATTGGTAATCTATATGCTTTGACTCTAAATATCAAATTGAAAATTAATTTATTTTTAAGTTGGTTGATCAGTTAATTGGATGGTTCTGTTGTCCAAAGCCTGGTGTGAATGGAGCTATTGCTTCAACATTACGTAGACACAAGTGTTGGAAAGAAAAACAAATTAACATGCTCACACTTAATCTTGAGCTCTATTCTTTAAGTACTTTTCTGATGTTTGGAAGGAAACGTTGCTACAAGAAAACCATCAGCTTGAGACTCCATTGAACTATTTTCTCACTCTGTGGACATGAACAACTTCTGGCCCTTGGTTTCTTCATCTCCAAAATGCTATTAGTAATAACTATAATAATAATAAAATGCTAATGGTAATAACGATTACCAAGGGAGTTCCCGTTGTGGTGTGGCAGAATGAATCAGACTAGCATCTGTGAGGATACAGATTCCATGCCTGGCCTCACTCAGTGGGTCGGGAATCCAGCGTTGCTGTGAACTGTGGTATAGGTCACAGATGCAGCTGGAATCCCACCTTGCTGTGGCTGTGGCGTAGGCCAGCAGCTGTAGCTCCAATTCCCCTAGGCTGGGAACTTCCATAGGCTGAGGAGGTGGCCCTAAAAAGCAATAAAAAGCAAAAAAAACCAAAACCAAAACCAAAACAAAACAAAGTGTTACCAGGTTTGCTGTGATGATTACAATAGGTAATAAATGCAAAGACATACCAGAGTATGTGCTAATCACATGGCATTTATTTTTTCTATCATTGTTATTATCTAGTTATGAAGCAGAGATCAGAGAGGCATCATACACCAAAAGCACTGAGAGCTGTTGCCTGAAATGACATAGGTATACAATACCCCATCTGTAATAATTAGCAAAAGGAGTTAGGAGACAGTTGACATTAGTGAGAGTGAAGTGTATTCCTTTGGATACATTTGGAATTCAGCTGTGGAGAAAGTTCATCTCCTTCCTCCCTTTTAAGGACACCCACATAAATATTAGACAAGGATTAACCCAATGTCCTCGTGATCATATGGAAGCAAATCTTTGCTAGAGGCTTCCTGCTGCAGTTCCCAAACCTTTCCCCCTATTTCCTGTTGGGAAAATATATTTGATCACATCCACCACTGACTGAGATTCTTTTTTCATTCCAACCACTGAGAGAGTCAGTGTTTGAAAGACTAGAAGATTAAAGGCAGATTATTTCCTCTTAGATTCTTTGCCTACAGTGAAGTTTAATGATCTAGTTATGATAATTTTGAGAAATCAAACTTACTCATAATGTAAATGTATATTCCTAAACTCCTTCCACATCGGTGGATTTTTTTTTTTTAAGGGCCACACCCATGGCATATGGAAATTCCCAGGCTAGGGGTTGAATCTGAGCTGCAGTTGCCAGCCTACCCCACCGCCACAACGCCAGATCCTTAACCCATTGATCAAGGCCAGGGATTGAATCTGTGTCCTCATGGATATTAGTCAGGTTCATTGCCACTGAGCCACAATGAGAACTTCCACATCAGTATTTTTTAAAATGGATGGTATGTCTTTGTTATACATTTTCTGAAACTCTAAAATTACTGACTCATTCAACAAATGTTTTATTGGGTGACTGATAAGCCCAGGCACTGGGAAAAAATTTTTTTTTCTGGGAAACAATAGCAGACAAGATAAATATTTTTATCCTGTCTTCACAAAACTTAAAATCTAGCAAAAGAAATAGAAATGAAACAAGAAATCAACCTAATATGGTGGAAAGAATGCTTTTTATTAAAGCCAGGAAGTTAGGGAAGGAAGTGTTTTTTTGGTGGAGAGACTGCATTTTTACAATCTTGGTGGCCTTTCCTAGGATGAAAAATGGTGGTCTTAGAGTGATTTAATGGACACTTAAAACCGGCTGCATATTACAATAATTTTGGTAAATTAAAAAAAAAAAAAACAACTGATGCTTGAGCTCCACCTCCAGAAGTTCTGATTTTGTTGCTTGGGTGAGACTCCCAAATATTTTCGTAATGTTCACTGAGTGTTTTTAGAAGGTGGGTCTGAAATATATTTAATTTGCTGTGCTGTAATGGGTAAAAAATCCACCTCCTCCCACCCCCACTACCACTGACCCCAACTTTTCAAAAGAGCGTGAAGAACTCCAGCTTATACTCTGTTCAGCAAAAGATTAGGAGTCACATCCTACGAGGAGGAAGGAAGTACAAAAATTAGTCCAAATGTACAGGTAGCAAGATGTAGACAACACGCATGCAACTACAGTAGGGATTTGAGAAATTTAAGCTTTATATTGATCACTAAAATATTCAAAATGATCTGTACTTTCATGTGTGGAGTAAAAGTTCAACTGACTTTTTATTTAAATGTTATAGGAAATTACAACTCCATAATTCCAGAAGATGAGCACTGCCAGGGAGTTTGTATCTATTTTACCTGTAAATAAATTATGATATGATATGACATGACATGATATGATATGATATGACATAACATTATGTTACATTGAAATGAGTGCCTTGAAAAATAAGAAAATGCTAAAAGACCATGCAGCAGGGAGAAGTCAGAACCCATCTTTTTAAGACACTGGGTTAAATGAAATGACTGCAATGTTAAATCACAAAGAGCTATTCCACTTAAGCCACTTGAAAACGGAAGCATGAATTATAGAAGTATAAAAATTACTGAATGATAAAGCAGTACACGGCCAAATTCCCAGATAGAGCACTCTGAGAGAAACAAAATTTGAGCCAAGACTGTACAAAAAGGTTTATAATTATAATTGTGTGAATGTGCATATGCTTTTGTGTGTGTGTTTCTAGCAAGAAATTAAATAAATCCAAAGATAGTGAAACAGATAGAGAGAAAATTACGGAGATAAGATAGGTGAATGGGGCAAAGCCAGGTCATGTATTCAGTAGAATATGTGATGAGGACCGAGTCACAGGGGAAACTGATATTTTATTAAAAAAAAAAAAAAAAAAAAGAGGGAGGAAAATAACAAGAAACAGGCAGGGCACAGGTTAAAATATATATATATAATAAAAAGACTAAAAAAAAAAAGAGAACTCTGACCCACCTATGCTACTACCCCCACTTCCCCTACACACAAAAGCACCAACCTCTTAAACCATGACTAGGAAAAAAAAAAAGCCATCATCTTTTTATCTCGTTTTTTATTACTTCTATGAGTAAAGAGATTAAACAAGACTTCTCTTGTTGAGTCCAAATAGAAGAGGGAGTTTAGCACAGTGGACAAGGGTATAGGCTATGGTCTATGATGATGTGGGTAAAAAGCTTGATTTTAGAAATAACAGGCTAGAGGGTGTGGCCTAAATGGTGGAGGAGGAAGACGCTGGGCTCATTCCTTCCAAGGACACACCAAAGCTGCAACAGTTTACAGAACAATTATCCATGAGAACGATCTGAAGACTAGCAGGAGAGATTTTCCACAAACTAAGACGTGAAGAATCACAATGAGATGGATGGGAGGAGCGGAGACACAGTATCGTATAGACCCGCACCCCTGGGTAGACAACCCACAAATGGGAAGAGAATCACAAGTGCAGAAGTTCTTCCCAAGAAACAAGGGTTCTAGGCCCACACTGGTCTCCCCAGCCCCGGGGGTACCATACCGGGAAGATGAACCACAGGAACATCTGGCTTTGAAGGCCACTGGGGCTTGTGTTAGGGAGAACTATGGACTTTGAGAAACAGAGACTCTATTCTTAAAAGGCATAAGCAAAAGCTCATATGATCCAAAACTCTGCACAGAGGCAGTAGTTTGAAAACAGCTTGGATTAGACCCATTTACTGATCTCGCAATTACTATGTCGTGCACCTGGAATTAACACAGTGTTGTAGGTCAATTACACTTCAGTTAAAAAAAGAGAAAGAAGAAAGTTCCCATGTGGTGCAGCAGGTTAAGGAGCCTGTGTTGCCGCATCTGTGGCACAAGCCAAAACTCTGTCATGGATTCAATTCCTGGCCAGGGAACTTCCACATGCTACGGATATGGTCAAAAAAAAAAAAGATCTAGATACTCATGTCGCAACAGAAGAAAGGGTGGGGGAAAAAACTGTAACTGCAATGTATACATCTAAGGATGACCTGACCCCCTTGCTGTACAGTGGGAAAATAATTAAAAAAAAAAAAAAGAGAGAGAGAGAGAAAGAGAGAAAGAAATGATAGGTATTCTTCTTTCCATGCCTTAAACTCCTCAGTGAAGAATAAAATTTCATATGATTATGCATTACATCATCATATGTTAATATTGCCGTCTTGATAATGAACAATAAAGCACTTAAAATATGTATGTTCTCAATTATTTTCCTCAAATGTTTAGAGGTGTTAATGCATAATCATATGAATTTTTATGTGTTTTGTATAAAGTGGTGTATATTGACCAAGAAATATTGTCTTCCTGTTAGCCAGGCTCCCCTAATTATGGGATATAGACAGAGCTTAGCACACTTTTCATCTCAATTGTTTTCATTAACTTTTTAATTGAATTAATTATTCAAATGTTAACTGAACCCATTTTTTTAAGGCATCATCTTAAGCGTTGAAGTGCTGCAGTGTTAAATCACAAATAGCTATTCCCCTTAAGCCACTTGCAAACTGAAGTGTGAACTATAAAGGTATAAAAATTACCAAATTGTAAAGCAATACATAGTCAAATGCCATAAGAAAGCTAAAAGAGTAGTTCCCATTGTGGCTCTGTGGTTAACAAATCCGACTAGGAACCATGAGGTCGTGGGTTCGATCCCTGGCCTTGCTCAGTGGGTTAAGAACCCGGCGTTGCCGTGAGCTGTGGTGTAGGTCGCAGAAGTGGCTCAGATCCCGTGTTGCTGTGGCTCTAGTATAGGCAGGCAGCTACTGCTCCGATTAGACCCCCCAGCCTGGAAATGTCCATATGCTGTGGGAGCGGCCCTAGAAAAGGCAAAAAGACAAAAAAAAAAGAAAAGAAAAGAAAGCTAAAAGAAAACAAAGTTAAATCTCAGAATAAGGTTAAGAAGGAGTGATAAAATCCTAATTTATTCCCTCATTAATTTATTCTCTACTTTATAGTAGCTGACTTTAATATTTCTCTTTTAAAAATTAACTTCTGAAAAGGTTTTTTTAATCGCATAATTTTTTTATACAATGATTTTTATTTTTTTCCATTATAGCTTGTTTACAGTGTTCTGTCAATGTTCTACTGTACAGCATGAGGAAAATAGTATGGAGGTACCTTAGAAAACTATACATAGAACTACCATGTGACCCAGCCATCCCACTCTGGGGCATATATCTGGACAAAACTTTCCTTGAAAAAGACATATGCACCCATGTGTTCATTGCAGCACTATTCACAATAGCCAAGACATGGAAACAACCCAAATGTCCATGACAGATGATTGGATTAGGTTTTTTTAATTTTATTTTATACCTGGGAGCTCTATTAATGGAACCTCAATATGCAGAAGTTATTGAAACCTGATTATCTTTTCATAACTAAAGAGAAAATCAACTAATTCGACTGGAACAAAAGTATGGCACATCAGTTCAAAGTAACAGTAATAGCTAAAAATAGAATAAGTAGATCAGAAGAGGAATCAAAGGAAAAGGAGGCAAAAACAGGAAGTGGAAACAGTGTAGAAATGAAAGGAAATCATCAGTCTTTATTTTTTCACTTTGAGTTTTTCTTATTCTCATGATTAAGCCATTCCAAATCTGGAAAAGCAGATGGCTTACCTTTGTGACAATGATTTTATCTAACTAATGTTATGCAGTAGCATATCGGCTTCTATGGCCAAGGGAATCACATTGTGAGATGCATCATGTGACATCGGAATCATCAAACTCCTTACATCTGATTCCACGTGCATGAAGAAACTTCTGATTAAGATTTGGCTTCCCACGTACAGCTAACTACAAGGACTCAAGGAGCTCATTATATAGCCCTTAAGTATACCCAGTTCTCATAAAACTGTGCAGTATATTCTGATTACAATTTGGCATCCTGTTTATCTTGAGTACATGAGGAAAATAAACTGGTTATAAGAACCTGAGTATCTCTGATTTTGTGACAGTGACTTCTCACTGTAAATTCAAAAACTGACATTGTTTTTGTACATCAGTCTCATGATCTTGGCCCATTTTACTCAGTCTTGACAGATGTATCTCTTCTTTGTGTGATGGTAGCAAAAGTAGATATGTGAGCCTGCAACACTGAGATTTTGAGACACGTTATATTCAATTGATTATATACCACTTTCTTATAGAAATGATAAGCCCTGATTTTGCTGTAGTGACAAGTCTATGATGTTGCTTATGAGGATTTTCTTTTAGCTGAAACTTTAGTTCTGTTTTATTCAAGAACGTTTTAGCCTTCCCTAAAATACTTGGTAGAAGCCATGGTTTTTTGTTTTTTGTTTTTGTTTTCGGCTAGAGCACAGGTAACATCCTGTCATAAATTCATTGCTAATTATAGTGGATTAAATAAGATAAAAAATTATTTCCTCTAGAT
This sequence comes from Sus scrofa, assembly GCF_054392235.1. Taxonomy (NCBI): domain Eukaryota; kingdom Metazoa; phylum Chordata; class Mammalia; order Artiodactyla; family Suidae; genus Sus; species Sus scrofa. The sequence goes on from NC_139386.1 coordinate 17,385,481, forward strand.
GTAACAGCCCAAAATTAAGTCGTTGGTCCAAAGAGGGTAAATGTTTCCACTCTACAGAGTTATCCAAGGACCCAGGCCTGTGCAATGGCTCTGAGTCGCAGAGGCTGGTTCCATCGTTGTCATTGCATATTTTCCACAGGAGGTGGGAAGGAGGCAAAAGGACATTTAGGTAAACAGCCAAGTCGTTTTGTGACCTTAACTAAGTCTACCTAAGATTCGATTCCTACTTCAGGGTAAGGGAAAAGAATTATACCTATATTGTAAGATTTGCATGAAGATTAAAAAAGTTAATAAATAAATATTTTGGCACAAGTGGCTAGATAGCAAGTGCTGCATGAGTTACTATTACCCTCACTTTATTATATTATTGAATTAATAATAGAGACTTGAATGAGAAAATGCACATGCATCTCTGAGTAAATTTCCAAAAGTACTGTAGTTGTTACTTTATATTATATTATGTTATTTTATATTTGAAAAAGCCGTTAGAGTTATCCTCCAGTTTCTGTAAGTTTGCTTTATACCACTTCACTTTTATGAAATATCTAGGTTAGCACCTATTTTTGCTAACTGAAAGGAATCCAAAGGGAATTTTTCACTTTCACAAAAAAAATAAATAAATAAATAAATAAAGGAAAAATAGTGTTTAACACTTGTTTTTTCAGGGAGCTGCTACAGAGGCAGCATATGTCCCATGGAGTGAGGGAGGCATCGCCAAGATCCTTCCCCAGGAAAACCCACTCAGCATCTCATCATCAAGCTGCCATAACTCTGAGCTGTGTCTGTGGGCATTTGTGCATTATCTCAGTTTACTTTGTGCATTCGTAAGCAACATGTTTCCGGAGGCAACAGGAAAGCTTATTTGCTTTACATCATTTTGGTTTAGGAAAGGTTTCGTACGAAAACTGTACTTTCAGTTAATGGGGAAAATATGTATTATCACTTCTTCTTTCGTATATAATATAGGTTCTTATGTGAGGCTAAAATGACTATTATCCACATGCTCCCTATACATTAAGTTGTAATGTCTTTAATTTTAGTGTTTTACTGTAAATGATAATTCATTTTCTCTATTGAATTTTTTTTTTTTTTTGGCTAAAAGTTAATCCCTGCTTCCTAATGCTTTTCTCTCTCCTTCCCTCTCTCTCTCTTTTCTTCCTTCTTTCTCTATCTCTCTCTCAACACACACACACATCCATATGCTCCCCCTCCACACATACAAGCAGTTGCTCAACAATACAGACAGAAAAGGTATCTCAGATTTTTTTTTTCAGAAATATTTATGATTAGGGAGTTCCCGTCGTGGCGCAGTGGTTAACGAATCCGACTAGGAACCATGAGGTTGCGGGTTCGGTCCCTGCGCTTGCTCGGTGGGTTAACGATCCGGCGTTGCCGTGAGCTGTGGTGTAGGTTGCAGACGCGGCTCGGATCCCGAGTTGCTGTGGCTCTGGTGTAGGCCAGAGACTACAGCTCCGATTAGACCCCTAGCCTGGGAACCTCCATATGCCGCGGGAGCGGCCCAAGAAATAGCAAAAAAAAGAAAAAAAAAAAAAAGAAATATTTATGATTAGGAATAAGCTGGAGGCTAAAGACCACCAGAGTAACAAAGGTAGTCAGAAAAATCATTCCAGAAATTCAAGGATTTTTAGGATATTTTCAAAATGACATATGATTGCATTTTGATTATGTGTTGTTAAATCAATAAATATTTGTTGAGCACCTACAATGAAACAATATTTATGTTCAAGACTGGAAATTCAATGTAAGAAACATCTGGCAGTGCTCTTGCTCTATTGGAGCATATGGTCTAGTGGAGATACAGACATTAATGTGAAAATGATGCATAAGAAGGTAAAATTGTAATCAATGGGCATAAAGTTTCAGTCAAGCAAAATAAATAAGCTCTAGAGATCTTCCAGTAAACAATAATATATTGTATGTCTAAATATATGCTAAGAGAAAGTATGTATACCTGTATGTATAACTTGGTCCCCATGCTGCATAGCGGGAAAATTTAAATAAATAAATAAATATATAAAATATTTGCTAAGAGAGAAGATGTAAATTTAAGTGTTCTTTCCACAATAATTTTTTAAATTAATGTGTGAAACCTGACATCAAGGAAGTTCTATATGTATTCCATTCCACTGACCATGTAAAGGGGTAGGTATTAGACAAAGCCTGAAGCTTCAGGGACCTCTCTAAGGAATGCCAATTAAACAGAAATCTTACGTAAAAGGTTTTTTTTTTAATTGCTTTTTGTTGAAAGTATGCAAGAGAGGAGTGAGTGGAGTTCCCGTTGTGGCGCAGTGGTTAACGCATCCGACTAGGAACCATGAGGTTGTGGGTTCAATCCCTGGCCTTGCTCAGTGGGTTAAGGATCTGGCGTTGCTGTGAGCTGTGGTGTGGGTTGCAGACATGGCTCAGATTCCACGTTGCTGTGGCTCTGGCGCAGGCTGGCAGCTACAGTTCGGATTGGACCCCTAGCCTAGGAACCTCTATATGCCATGGGAGTGGCCCTAGAAAGGGCAAAAAGACAAAAAAAAAAAAAAAAAAAAAAAAAAAAGAGAGGAGTGAGGAAGAATGTTTCTGATGATAGCTTTGGGGTCAACTAACATGTTGCATATCATATTCCAGATTATTATCTTTGGCTATTTATCCATAAGTACACATCACGCTATATAGTCTATCTGGTAACTTGGATAATAAACACTGTCTATAAATATGAGACCTTAGTCTCTTCACCTATAAAATGATGGGGCACCAAAAATATTTCCTTAAGTGTCTTTCAGATTTAAAATCTAAAAGTTCATGACTGTAAGTTTTCCCAGTCAGGCAAAAGACTGTTGCACTGGAGAACAATGCATGTTAAATTCCTTTTCATTAAATATCAGATGTAAACTATAAGAGGACTGTTTGGTCATTATCGATATCTGACCACTAAACTAAAACACATTTTGCCAAAATATCTCCTTTTATGTCCTGTTCTCACATCCTAAAGTCACATACAACTGCAACAGTTCCTAGTAATGAAACCAATAAATGCTTAGTAATTATGAGAGCAATAAAAATTTTAAAAATTAACATGGGAAATAAAACATTTATAGTAAGTGAAATGGATTGTCTGAGTTCACAAAGATGAGCAAAATAGATACAGCCTACCATAGCTAACAAAACATGGATAACTCTAGATCTCATGCTACATGACATGTTTTAAAAATTATCTTCTATACACTGTTTATATCTTTAATTGACTCTATTAGAGACCATGAGTACAACTCTGGTAAAGTAATTTATACCTTTCTAATTCATTTTAAAATTAATCTTCTCACGGGATGCTTTAAATGCTATTAAATATGTACTTATAACTCTTTTCTGCAGTTTATGGTCATCTTCTGATCCACAGCTATGCTCTTCTCTCATTGTCTTCAGTTATTTTTGCAAATTCTTTAGATGTTCTGAGACCTACTTCTGATGTCATGGTCGTGGTGGCTTCCCTCATGCCTCCAATAAACAATTCTGGGATGCCAAAGAATTCAACCCAATTCTGACACTATTGCTGCCAAAACTTGGCCTCTGTCCACCGGTGCTGAATAGAAAGGCAGAGACAGTGTTTTGGGTAAAGAAGAAAAAAAATTGCTCTTATTAATTTGCCAGGCAAAGGAGGCCACAACAGGCTAATGCCTTAGACTGTGCCCTTCTTTGGGGAATGATTGTGGGGAGTTTTATAGTCAAAAGGAGAAAATAGGGTTTCAGATAAGAGTGAAGGTTAGGCAAACATGCATTCTTTCTATTGGGGAATCTTAGTTATCAAAGATGGTGTTAGAAGGTCTTCTGGGTTATTGCCTTTTGACTTTTCCTAGAATAACAATTCTTGGAAAAAGGGCATATTGATCAGAGATTGGAACAAACTAGGAAAGTTCCTGAAAAATATCATGGGCTAAGCATCTTTAACCCACAAGCAATTGTGCTCAGGGTATCAAATCTTTAGCTTACAGGTGATTGTGTTTACAGTACAATCAAAAGGGAGAAGCACAAGGAAGGATTCCAAGTTATTCAGTTTTAAAGTATTTATTTCTAAAAGAAGCATAAGGAATATAACTTTTCCCTTAGGTGTACAAGATGCCTCTGTCATTATGTGTATCCACTGAGGAGGAACCAGGGTCCTGCCCCAAGACTGTACTATTGCTGCTTGGCTGCTCCTCCCTTATCTTTACAACTGTCTGAACTTGGCCCCAAGCAGCAACTGTCTGAACTTGGCCCCATTAAACTCAGGGAAGGCTGAATGAGGCCCATATTCTAAAAATAAGAAATAGACACAGAAAGGCTTTTGTACCCAGGGCCTTGCTCAGTTTCACTCTCAATCTGGAAGCAGCATCAGGTTCCACAGGCTAAGGGTTCCGTCCTACAAGACTTCCCTCTCCTCCCACACCCACACAATTCAAACGTCAGTCTCAAGCCCAAGTTGCTACCTGTACTTCTACCCAACTGGCTATAAATTAGAGGTTTCCACAACCCCTTCATTAGGTTCAATTAGTTTGCTAGAGCAGCTCATAAGACTCAGACACATTTTTCTTCCTGGAGTATAGAATTATTGTAAAAGGATATAAATCTGGAATGGAGATGCATGGGCGTGGTGCAGCTCTCTGAGTACACTACTCTCCCATAGCTCCATGTATTCAGCAACCAGGAAACTCTAAATCTCATCCTTTCAGGTTTCTGTAGAGGCTTCATTACATAGTCATATTGATTGCATCATTGACCATTGGGGATTGATTCAATCTCTAGCCTTTCTCTCCTCCCTAAAGGTCAGAGGGGTGTGACTGAAAGTTCCAACCCTCTAATCACAGGATCAGATCCAATGGCAGCCAGCTCTCTTCCTTAAGCTTTTCCAACGCTGCCTCATTAACATAACAAAAGACAACTTTATTGCTCTTATCACAAGAAATTCCAAGTGTTCTTAGGAGCTTTGTGCCAGAAAAGGGGACAAAACCAAATATAAATTTCTTATAAATTACATCACAAAACACTCCCAAATTTTACTACTATGTGACTAGGCTGATTTCCCCCAAACTCTCTAAATGTTCATGTGAAATAAATGCCATGGTATTAGATAAGACCTCTATGGCATTGAGTCCTGATTCTTTACTTTAATAAATCTGCAATCTTACAAGGTTATACAAAGTCTGTTTGAGAGTTTCCCTGTACTTACAAGTCAGCTGTCCTACAGATCTTATTGTTATCCTCTTTAAAAAATTAATAAAAAGAAACTTCAATTAAATAGAGTTGGGAGACCAGAGGGGGAGCTCTCAATGCCCTGTGAACATAGCAAAACCCAACAGGAAGAAGAAAGACTTCTTTCTTTGCAAGGACTCAGCCAATGAAAAGCCACAGCTCTTTGCTTACCACAGCCCTTTCAACTTCCTTTTCCTCTCTACAGAAACATTCTCCTTTTTTTGTTGTATGGGGGACTTGCACATGTCTCACCACAGCTGCAGACCACAAGCTGCAATTCTCTGCTGATCCTAAATAAACCTGTCTTTGCTGGATAAATACCTGGCAATCTTTTTGTTTCCAATCAACCCCTTCCTGTAATCCAGCGTACTTGAGATCAGATCATAGCTCCAAAGCTCTTTGTGAACTTACTCTTTATGATTCTCCATAAAATTGTAATAATATTGGGTTGTGAAGATTTAATGAGGTAATATATGAAAGCAATTAGCACAATAACTTGCCTATCAGAAGTAGTCGGTCAATAAATAATAGCACCAACAATACTAAAATGATTAATAACTATTTTTTCTTTTCTTTAGAATGAAGCAAACTTTGTCTCTCCCTATGGTTTTCTTACTTGGTTCTTACTTTGTCCTCGAAGACACATAAAACAAATCCATTCCATCTCCATGTATCTGTAGTGAACTGTCTCTAGAGAACACTCAACAATGCCTTAGCAAGTCACCTATAATCACAATAATAGCTATTAATAATCATGTTTTGTTTTGATTTTTTAAAATTATCTAATATACTCATGATAATCTAGTAAGGGAAGTGTCATTGTTTCAGTTTTGACATTTGAGGATTCTCTGGTCCAGAAGTTTTCATGACTGTTCTAATAAGAAATGATGCAAAATTTAAACCTGACTACCTGATTGTTCCCTTCCCAATATGCTCTTCTATCTAGCATGTTAAACCAGGTTTGTGTTTCAGGGAACAACGTACAAATAGATGAGGAATTTTGTATATTACTTCCATCACTTTGTAAACAGTACATCTTGAGCACAATTGTTTTTTAATTCAACAGCAAAATTTTAGATCCCCATGAGGAACAATGGGAAATATACTTACTTTGAATATGTAATTTCTAGAACCCTTTAACTCATAGGAAAAAGTAATAATCTTCTACAAGTGTATTTGAAGGTGATTGCCATATTGAAATGTTGGAATAGATTCTGATAATATTATCGAAACTGGTTTAAATGGAGAGTTGGGATTTAGGGCTTTCACCAAGCTGATTGACCAGATGAGGAAAAACATGTTTGTCCAATTAATTTTATAACGTTTTGAAGTCCTGTCATCTGAATATTTGTGACATATTTCTTATTTCACCAGTTTGCAGTTGCTAACAGCCATAAGCATTAGACACTCAGGAAGCATTCACATTGGATACTGCAATACATTTGATTCAAGGTGATGACAAATGCAAAATTTCTTTGTTTTTTTAACATTTTGGACATAATCACAATGGGCCATAAAGTTCTAAACTTGAGGAATTTTTACCCAAGGGAATATATTACATGAAAGTATGGTGATTTAAGAGCAAATAATCAGTATATTTTTTGATTGCAAGTTCAGGAAAAGTGGAGGAGTTAAATTGTCCCTGTAGGAGGACTAAGGACAATCCTGTAGCTCTTTCTCCTCCTTTTTGGCGCAGGCGGTTGTTGATTACCTTTTCAGGGTAACAACAGCTAGAATTCACCAAAGAGACAGATCTGCTGGAAACCCTGAGTATGAGGATCACTTTGGGCATGAAACACACAAGAGAGGAATGTTCTGGCACCATTACCACATGTGGTCACAATAACCACAGAGGGTAAAATCCAAAAAAATAATATATTTATGTATATTCATTATGTAAAATAAAATTCTGCACTGAAATGTTGCATGGCTTCCATAAACAATTGTATTATTTGAAAAATAGCAGAGCTTCATGTCTCTGATTTATGTGAAATTTTGGCTTGATTGCTTCTCTTATTTTGAAGAATTTTTATTCTTTCCCTCATATTTAATTATTTAGTAAATTGAAGAATACCAAAGAAGGATTATTGGGTCCCACTGAGAAAAACCTCAATATTATACAGTATATATTAGCTTCTCTTTTTTTAAACAGAAAAACAGAAACAGATTTATAATTCTCTCCAATCTACCTCTCAAATAGCCAGAACAGCAAGAATCAACCTGGCAAAATGACAATGAAAATTGCTCTTCTGGTAGATGGTGTATTCTGGGGGTAAATACTGAAACAAACAAGAAAATATATAATATAACTTCAAAGTTTTAAACTATGAAGAAAATAAAATAATGCAGTGTGATAGAGAGTGGCTTTGGGTATATTTGTTTTCCATTTCTGCATAACAAATTGCCAGAAATTTAGCAATTTAAAGCAGCACAACATATCAACCAATAGTTTTCCTAGAGCAGGAATCTGGGCATGAGTTAACTGGGCCATCTGCTCAAGGTCTCATCAAGCTGAAATCAAGATGTTAACTGGAGTTAATCTCATGTGGAACTCAGGGTACTCTTCCAAGCAAATTCACGTTGATGGCAGAATTCAGTTCCTTGCAATGTAGGACTAAGATCCTTGTTTTCTTACTGGCTGTTGGCCAGAGGCAGTCTCAGCATTTGAGGCCACCCTCAGGTCTATGCCATATGACTCCCTCTGTTGACTCTCTCACAAAATGATTGTTTGCTTCTTCCATATAAACAGAAGAATATCTCTGCTTTCAAAGGGCTTGCTTGATTATGTCAAGGCCACCCAAGTTAATCTAATCACACTTTGGATTAATTTATAGTGAACTTATTAGGGACCTTAATTATATCTTCATACTCTCTTGTGTCAAATAATGTGGCATACATCTTGACAGTGATATTCCAAAGTAGTCACAGGTCTTATCCACACTCAAAGAGAGTAGATTATACATGAATATGGGTAATTGTGGGTCATCTTAGAATTCTGACTACTACAGTGGGTATGCTAACAAGTTTAACTAGCAAAGCCAAGAAAGACTTCCTAGAGAAGTCCATTGGAGTTGAAACTTGAATGGTGAGAAGCAGCCAGCCACTTAATAATCGTGGAAAAAATATTCCAGCAGAAGAAATGACTTGTGTGAAGTCTCTGTTGTGGGAGATAACTTTGTAGGCACAAGAAACAAGGCCTAAATGGCAAGGGAAGAAGAATAAGATCATGGAGAATGTTGTAACTTATGGAAACATCACATTTTAATTTAACTAATGGGTTGCGTTACACGAGTCATGAAATTTGAGTTCAGAGTTCAATAGGAAGTATTAGGATGAATTAAGTAGTGAAGTAGCAGGATCTATTTCTTTGTAAAATTTCAAAATATTCCAGGTTTCTTTTTATAATTATCTTTATGTTTGTTAATTTTAAAATGTTTGCAACTGGGAGTTCCCGTCCTGGCTCAGTGGTTAACAAATCCGACTAGGAACCATAAAGTTGTGGGTTTGATCCCTGGCCTCGCTCAGTGGCTTAAGGATCTGGCATTGCTGTGAGCTGTGGTGTAAGTCACAGACGCGGCTCAGATACCATGTTGCTGTGGCTCTGGTATAGGCTGACAGCTATAACTCCGATAGACCTCTAGCCTGGGGACCTCCATGTGCCATGCGTACGGCCCTAGAAAAGTCAAAAAGACAAAATGATTAAAAAAAAAAAAAAAAAAAAAAAAAAAAAAGGAGGGGGGGAGTAACTACAGGAAACGTAACTCTTGACTCAGCCAGCAAAAAGAGTTTGCTTTGTCCTTACTTGACACTGTAGGCTACACTGATTTTCCCTTAGGAAAGGAATAGAAGACAAAAAATCCAAAATAACTATAGATTTAAAATCTAGTTTTAAATTAAACCATCTGTATAGTACAAATTTTTCAAAGTTTTCAAATGATTTTTCCTAGGAGGTTAAATTTTCTAAAGAAGTTAGGAAAAAATAAAATATATCGAATTATTGCAGAGTACAGTATTATTATTTGCCTGCTGATTGGTTTTAGCTACTCACACTGATGTTACATCTGATTTTTCAAAAAAGATTTAAAAGTAAAGTAGATATTTCACCTGCATTTGTACTGCTAAAGCATCTAGTATACTTGGTAACATTTCAAAGTAAGTAAAGGATAGACCTGGAACTGAAAACTGAATCTGGTTTATGACTTTCACTTTTTGGCAAATGGAATAAAAGGGGCATAATTTACAATAACACTAGGTTAAAAAAAAATAGAAAACTGGTAAAAATATGTGAAATTATACCTTTCAGTATGTTGAACATCACATCATGAAGGACAATGATAAGTGAAAGATGGAAGAAAATGTGAATCTTATGATTGTCTCAGATTATTGCCTGTAGTTTCTAGACTGTACTGCAGGAAGGACAAGCCCAGACAGACTTGTTGTCTCCTTGAGTTGATGAGATGAAGCAAGAAGTCTAAGAAAGACCAGATGGCAGGAGTTCACAGGGCAGAGTACTAGAGAGGAAAGAGCTTAACAAGGAATTTTAGATATTGGTTAATTATCCCCTTTGAGTGCTTAGCTGAATTCTGATTAGAACATACAAGTGAGAAAAGTATCCAAGGCTAAACAAAGAGTTACTGAAACAATACCCAGAGCTCACATAAAATCATTACCAGTGTCTGTCCCTAACAGTCAGAGTGGAAAACCTCAATACACTGGGCATTGGGTACTATACTCATATTGGTTATGCCTCAATAGTGGAGAAATTAACTGTATATTAAAGACTGCTCTGTCCCAGCCAAAGAAGCCTTAAAAGAAGGCTCAAAGGAACAAATTATTTTCATAACAATCACATCTCAGCACAAAGCTTCAGAATACTTATGAAAAGGTAAAATATCCAGTACTTAAAAAAATGAAGTAAAATTCACAATGTGTCTCATCCAGTGAAAAATTAAAATTTTGCAAAAGCATCAGGAAAATACAATCTATACTGAAGGGAAAGTCAAAACAATGAAAACTGATTCAGCATGAACACAGAATAAAATTGGTAGAGAGGAAATTAAAACAGACATTATAATTGTTTTCCATACATTCAGGAAGTCAGATGAAATATTTACAATATAAAATAGAGACATAAAATATATAAAAATGCACAAACTGAACTTCTGTAGACTTTTTTTTTTTTTTTTTGTCTTTTTGCTATTTCTTGGGCCTCTCCCACGGCATATGGAGGTTCCCAGGCTAGGGGTCGAATCAGAGCTGTAGCCACTGGCCTACACCAGAGCCACAGCAACACGGGATCTGAGCCATGTCTGCAACCTACACCACAGCTCACGGCAATGCCGGATCCTTAACCCACTGAGCAAGGCCAGGGATCAAACCCACAACCTCATGGTTTCTAGTCGGGTTGTTAACCACTGCGCCATGATGGGAACTCCTGAACTTCTGTAGATTAAACCTACAAAATCTGCAGTGAAAAATACACTAGATGAGCTTAATGGCATATTTGTTACTTCAGAAGAAGAGATTAGTGAACTTAAAGGCATAAAAATAAAAACTATACAAAGTGAAATACATGGGGAAAAAAGACTGAAAAGAGTGGATCAATGTAGGAAACTTCAAGAGGTGCAATATATGAGTAATTGGAGTCCTCAAATGAGAGAACAGAAGACATACAGAAATAATGGCTGGAAACATTCCAAATTTGCTGAAAATAAAAACTCCACACATCTAAGAAGTTCAGTGAACACCAAGTACAACAAACATGAAAAAAAAATGATAACACTGCTCATTATAATTAAAGCACTTAAAGTCAGTGAGATAAATTTTAAAGGGGCCAAACTGACAAAAGACACATTACATACGAAAGGAAAAAAAGAGAGAACAGCTGATTGTCCTCAGAAACAATGCAAAGGAGAAGACAGTAAAGAAATATTTGCATTAAATGTAAAACTCAATTATATACTACTGACAATAAAACAACTCTACATATAAGGACAAAAATAGGTTAAAATAAAAAGATGTAGCACAATATGTTAACATTAATCAAAGAAAGCAGAGTGGTTTAATTAGTATCAACCAAAACAGATTTCAAAGCAAAAGATCCTACTATGGATTAAAGGGGGCAATTATGTAATGATAAAGGGAACAATTTATCAAGAAGACATAAAAATCCTAAATGTTTATGCTCTAAATAGCAGGAATTCCAAACGCATGAAGCAAAACTAGTAGAAATTCAAGATGTAGACAAATCCACTCTTACAGTCACAGATTTCAAGATTACTTCCTCATTAATAGAGAAAAAACAGTACACAGAGTATCAGGAAGATGTATAGAATAGAACAATGTTATCAATCAACTTGATTGGTATTTATGTACTACTTTGTACAACAATAGTACAATAAAATTTATTTTCATGTGCACACAGAACATTTACCAAGATGTGCTATATTCTGGACATAAAAAAGTAAAAGAATTCAAATAATGAAACAGTATGTTATTTTATCACAGGGAATTAAATCAGAAATCAGATACAAAAAGTATCTGAAAAATTCTCAAATATTAGAAATTAAATCATGTGCTTTTAAATGATAACCTGTAGGCTGAAAAAAGATCAAAAGGTAAATTTTTAAAATTCAGTACTTTAAACTGAATAAAAATGAACACCCAAAGAACCAAAATAAGCAACACATATCTAAAGAAGAATTAGAAGTACATTTTTTCTTTTTGGCTTTTTTGTCTTTTCAGGGCCATACCCACGGCACGTGGAGGTTCCCAGGTTAGGGGTCCTATAGGAGCTGTAGCCACCAGCCTAGGCCACAACAACAGCAACGCAGGATCCGAGCCACCTCTGTGACCTACTCCACAGCTCATGGCAACCCCGGATCCTTAACCCACTGAGTGAGGCCAGGGATTGAACCTGCAATCTCATGGTTCCTAGTTGGATTCTTTTCCACTGTGCTACTACGGGAATTCCTAGAAATACATTTATAGCTTTAAATATCTATTGTTAAACAAAAACTTATCCAATTCAATGACCTTAGTTTCTATCTTAAGAAATGATAATGAAGAGCAAGTAAAATGTAAATCAAGCAATAAAGGAAATAATAAAAATCACAGTGGAAATTGATGACATAGAAAACAGAATAATAGCAAAATATAGAAAAATGATCAAAAGTCAAATAAAAAACTGGTTCTTGGAGGATACAAATGAATTTAATAAATCTCTAAGCAGACAAATTACACACAAGGGAGAAGGCATATATTATCAATATCATGATGAAGGACAGGATGCTGTGTATATAAAAATTATTGCTAGAATATTATGTACAACTATACATATTAAATTCAACTACTTAAGTAAAATGAAAATTCTTTTTTTTTTTTTTTTTTTGCTTTTTAGGGCCACAAGCATATGGAAGTTCCCAGGGTAGGGTCAAATCGGAGCTACAGATGCCGGCTCTACACCACAGACACAGCAACATGGGATCCGAGCCACCTCTGTGATCTACACCACGGCTCACTCATGGCAGTGCCAGATCCCCAATCCACTGAGAGAGGCCAGGGATCAAACCCACATCCTTGTGGATATTAGTCAGATTCTTTTCTGCCGAGCCACAATGGGAACTCCCAAAATGAAAATTTTTTGAAAGACAATAAATACCAACACTCATGAAAGAAGATATAAATAAGCTGTATAGCACTAAACTTATTTTAAAAATCAAATCATAGTGAAAAACTTCCCCACAAAGAAAAACTAGGTCATGATGTTTTAGTAGTGAATTATACCAAGTATTTGAGAAAGAAAAAGCACAGTCCTTTAAAACCCCTTCCAGAAATTTGAAAAGAGAAAACACCTAAATCATTCTATGAGGATAAAGTTCTTCAAATACCAAAGCCAGAAAAAGAAATTACTTTTCTTATGAACATATATCCAAAATTTCTTCTTTTAATGAAATATAGTATATTTACAATGTTGTGCCAATTTCTGCTGTATAGCAAAGTGACTCAGTCATACATACATAAATACATTATTTTTTATATTATTTTCCATCATGGTCTATCCCAGGAGATAGTTTCCTGTTCCATACAGTAGGACTTTGTTGTCCATCCTTTCTAAGTGTAGCAGTTTGCATCTATTAACCCCAAACTCCCAGTCCATCCCTCTCCCTTGGCAACCAGAAGTCTGTTCTCTATGTCTGTGAGTCCATTTCTGTTTTGTACATAGGTTCATTTGTGCCTTATTTTAGATTCCATATATAAGTGATATCATATGGTATTTGTCTTTCTCTTTCTGACTTATTTCACATAGTATGAGAATCTCTAGTTGCATTCATGTTACTGCAAATGGAATTATCTCATTCTTTTTTATGGCTGAGTAGTATTGTATTGTGTATATGTACCACATCTTCTTTATCCATTCATCTGTTGGTGGACATTTAGGTTGCTTCCATGTCTTGGTTATTGTTCATAGGGTTTCAATTAACATAGGGGTGCCTGTATTTTTTGAATGAAAGTTTTTTTTCTGAATATATGTCCAGGAATGGAATTGATGGATCATACGATAGTCCTATATTTAGTTTTCTGAAGAACCTCCATACTGTTTTCCATAGTGGTTGTATGAATTTATATCCCCACCAACAGTGTTGGAGGGTTCCCTTTTCTCCACACCCTCTCCAGGATTTGTTATTTGTAAACTTATTAATGATGGTCATTCTAACCAATCTGAGATGGTACCTCATTGTAGTTTTGATTTACATTTCTCTAGTAATTAGTGATGTTGAGCATTTTTTCATGTGCCTACTGGCCATCCATATGTCTCCTTTGGAGAAAAGTCTATTTAGGCATACTCTGCCCATTTTCCAAATAGATTTGTTTGTTTTGTTGTTGTTGTTGTTGTTGTTGAGTTGCATGAGTTTTTTGTATATTTTTGAGATTAAGTCCTTGTTGGTTTCATTGTTTGATAAACACATTCAGCAAAGTAGCAGGATACGACACTAACATTCAGAAATAGGTTGCATTTTTGTATACTCACAATGAAATATCAGAAAAGGAATGTTAAAAAAATGCCATTTAAAATCACCAAAAAAAAAAACCCAAAAAAAACTTAGGAATAAACCTGACCAAGGAGGTGAAAAACTTATACACTGAGAATAAAACATTAATAAAGTAAATTAAAGAGGATTCGAATAAATGGAAAGATATCCCATGCTCTTGAATTGGAAGAATTAATATTGTTGAAATGGCCACACCCCCCAAAGAATCTACAAATCCAATGCAATCCCTATCAAATTACCCATGACATTTTTCACAGAACTAAAACAAATAATCAAAAAGTTATATGGAGCCATAAAAGACTCAGAATTGCCAAAGCAATCCTGGGGGTGGGGGAGGACAAAACAAGGCAGGAGGCATAACTCTCTCAGACTTCAAACAATACTAGAAAGCTACAGTAATCAAAACAGCCTGGTACTGGTACAAAAACAGACATATAGATCAATGGAACAGAATAGAGAGCCCAGAAAAAAAGACCCAGTCACCTATAGCCAATTAATCTGTGACAAAATAGACACAAATATATAAAATGGGAAAAAGTCAGTATCTTCAGGAAGCAATACGGGGAAAATAGGACAGCTGCATGTAAATCAATAGAATTAGAACACATCCCTCATATCATATGCAAAAATAAACTCAAAATGGCTTAAAGATTTAAACATAAGACATGATACCATAAAACTCCTAGAAGAGAATGTAGGCAGAATTTTCTCTGACATAAATTGTACAAGTGTTTTATTAGGTAAATAGAAATAAAAACAAAAACAAATGAATAAGACCTAATCACACTTAGAAGATTTTGCACTGCAAAGGAAATCATAAACAAAATGAAAAGATAATCAGAATGGGAGAAAATATTTGCAAAAATTGTTAATAGTTTTGCTCATCTAAGTCAAATCTTTCTAAAAATAACAACACATCATGATCAAATGTGTTCTGTCTCAGTATGCAAAATTGGCTTAAGATTTTAATATTTGACGTCATTAATTTAATTAACCAAGTTAATAGGATAAAAACATGATTATCTCAATAGATATAGAAAAAGTATCATAATTCAATATTCATTCCTGAATAAAAAAGTCTCATCAATCTAGAAACAGAAGTCATATTCCTTAGTCTAATAAAGGACATTTATGAAAACCACACCATTCAAATAAATTTAATGGTAAAAACCCAAACGCTTTCCCCTGAAAGTCAGGAACAGACAAATATATTCAGTTTTATCAGTTCTATTCAATATTATAACCAGTGTTTTAATAAGTATTTTAATAAGTGCAATAAGTCAAGAACAAGATGGTGACCTGGGTGTCTGTACATAAAAGTAAAAAATGCTTGAACACATTTCCTCCCTGATGATCACCAGCTTGCTTGGATTTTTGTGCATGATCTTCAGCCTTCTTTAGAATAAGGTAGACCTTAGCCTCACCTTGATCATTTTTTTTTTCTTTAAAGTAGCTGAGTAAAGATGGAGTCGAAGGAAAGAAACAGGGGCATTGCGGATGACAATGGCACTATGCTGGTGAGCAAAGCAATCTACTTTCTTTTTTTCCAGCAGCATGGTTGTTGCACATCATTTAGTATTTCAAACACGCTTTGTCTTCTTTCTTCTATTAAAAAAATAAATGCTTTTTGGGGGAGGAACCTCAGCTATTATTAAATTAAGACCATATTACAAGCATTAGTATATAGAAACTACTCATGTTATTTTCAATCTTGTTTAGCCATATATATCCTATGATGTAGGCATTACTAACCCCACATTGTATTTTCTAACTTTAATATGAAAGAGATCATAAGTGACATAGCTAGAATTTGATCCCAGTTTCTTTTGACTCCAATTCCCCTGTGTATTCTCATATACAAACATCTTTCTAACCATGTCAGTGTTCTCAGTCAGCTCTCCCCAGCCAAAGTTTTAAATATGTATAATTACTGATTCTAATGTAGCTGTATTAAAGCAGTTTTGAAGTTAAATGAACTAGATAATATATATTAAATCATCTATGTGTGGGTTTTCCAATATCCTTTCATTTTAAGCCTGAAATAGACCGAAGTATAACACTTTTATATTCCCTTGCTATTTCTATACTACAATTTTTATAAATATCCTTGGTCTGTGTTCTACCTTTAATAGTTTAGGAATACAATACAGAAGATATAAATTTTACATAGACGTAATAATATTATAGAACACCCCAGGTGGCCTGGTGGATCAAACCCCAAGATTAAGTGTAAAGAAACTTGAGCAGAACATCTCTCGATATTTAATGTTTACTCTTCTTTCTTTTCTTTTTTTTTTTTTTTGTCTTTCCCTTTCTTTTCATTTTTTTAACTACCTTATTTTAGACAACTTTTAAAACTAGTATCTTGGCTATTTCCTTAACTCCATCCCTTAGCAAATCTGCCAGTAAAAATACCATGAGTTCATTCTCTGATTTTTACTAACAGAAGACTTTCATTTTCTCCAAAATGTCTCCATCTTGAGCCAGTTGTTCAAACAATCCTTGTTAATGGGAATACTTGACAAGAAAAAAAAGCATTATACCAGGGATTTATGAAGATATAGAATAAGCCAAATAAATATTAGCTTTGCTTCCATTTCTACTGCCTTGAAAATTTTATTTTACAATCTTTTTGTCACTACATTATGATCTAAAGGAGAAAGAAAAAGAAAAACGATTGCTTTTAGTACTGACTACTTGCCCTTTGCTTCATATTTTTGTCTTGTTAAAAAGAGATATTGGAGTTCCCATGGTGGCACAGTGGAAACGAACCCGACTAGGACCCATGAGGATGGAGGTTCCATCCCTGGCTTCGCTTAGTGGGTTAACGATCTTGTGTTGCATTGAGCTACAGTATAGATCGCAGATGTGGCTTAAATCTGGTGTTGCTGAGGCTGTGGTGTAGGCCAGCAGCTGTAGTTTTGATTCAGCCTCTAGACTGGGAACTTCCATATGTCTCAAGTGCAGACCTTAAAAGCAAAAAAAAAAAAGAGAGAGAGAGAGAGAGATTGATGATTTCATAGACTAGAATCAGTCGTCCAACTAATAGACTTAAAAAACATGAATGGATTTATTAGGAATGTATTACCGGTAAACAAGTACTATATGAACTTTATTTCTTTACAATAATCCCCTTTGTTTCTATTATATGAAATTAACCGATTAAAAAAAAGAAAAAGAAAACCAGAGACTCAAAGAAAATCACCCAAATGAGTAAATACCAATGCTAAATTTTGAAATTGCAAGTCTTTCTGACTTTAAAAACTCTTTTTTTATCATTTATTTATATATATTTGTTTCAACTTACAGCATAGTGACCCAGTTACACATACATGTATACATTATACATTCTTTTTTCTCACATTAAGTGTTCCATCATAAGTGACTTTATTATTACATAAATTTCGGCATGTGGCTTTCAGTTTCTAATTTCGCAGCTGAAAGGGAAGGTGGGTGGTAGTCATTCATTTCGTTCTCAAGTATTTATGGAGCTATTATAGGCTAAATATATGCTATCAATATAACAGTAAACTAAATGCAGAAATAGAGGGTAACATAAAGCATTAAAACAATCCTACTAAAAATGAGTAACTAGAAACTGATTTCAAATACTCTGGAAAATAGAAACGTGATTCTGTGTTTCACTTCTAACGTGTATAAGAAATGTTTGGAGTCAGATGGCCAAGGGAGACCTTCCTGAAAAATTTGCTTTGCGCTCATACCTGGAGAATAAGAGGCAGTTAACTAAACAGAGTGAGATGCTAGGCAGGTTTCTCTTGTGAAGACCTGAAAGAGAAAAGACTGGGAGCAGATGCTGGTGGTGAAAGGAGCGTGACTTTTTTGAGAACCTGAGTTTTGTCAATGGGGCTGGATGAGGTTTAGGGGAGATTTCCAGAGCAAACTCCTTCTAACCAATGTGGTTGCTCTGTGGTTTAAAGTCAAACAGAGGCGAGGCCAGCCAGCAGAAAGTGCTTTGTAAATTAGAAATCACTATGGTTAATGTGAAAGTTTGGGAAGTTTTGCTGATTTTTTATTTTAAAGGACTATAACATTTCCCCCAAACTATCCTTAAGGTCTTAGTGTGGAGTGGAATCTTTTCATGGCGTGAAATTGGGGTTTCCAGAGGAGCTTCTGTTCCAGCAGTGACAGAGCCGGAGACAATTCTCAACAGACATTAGCTTAACTCCTGGGGTGAAAATGTGCTTCAAAATATGCAGCCCCTGGCTCTTTCTAAAGAAGCTACCCTCTGACTGACAATTATGCATCTGTAGTTTGATTAATGATTCATAATGTACATCTTGGTTTCTTAGCCAGAGAAACCCAGGCTGTTTCACAAGCCAGAGAACAGAGGAGAATATTTCTCACTGCAGAGTGGAAGAAGAAGGGGAGAGAAACGTGTCAGCTCACCACAGACGGGTTGGTAGGTGCGTGGTCCTGGGGTGAAATTCCAGAACCTTCCCCCACGAGAGCTTCATCCACCGTTCTCCCAGGTTGCCTTCTAGTGAGGGCTGCACCACATCCTCTTTCCAATGCAGGAGATGGGGACAGGGATTCATCTCTTTCCTGATCAAAACATGGTCTTTCTCTCGGAACACCTAAGAACAGCTGCTTGCTGAATGCAGGTTCTAAATATGTACGGAAAAGTTTTTAAGACTCCTGGCTTGACCGTACTGGTGGTTTAGGAGTGTACTGTCAGGTCCTGCTTGAAGTGTTTCACATTATAAAGATCATTATCTCTTTATTTAACTTGGCCCTCAGTAAAGGAAAGACAGCTTGTGGCCTGGTGGCCTGCATCTCCAGGGACTCTTAGACTTCCTCTGCCACTATTGTTCATGTGCCACCAAGTAAGCTATTTATCGAGTACTCAGAACCTCAGGATCCAGATCTGTGAGATTTAGATTCACTTTAGGTTTAAACTAAAATAAAGCAAACTACTTAAATGAGCATAAATAGAACAAGGAAGTTTACCTTTTTGTAATGAGAAACGCCTCCCACTGAAGGTTCACACCCTGGCACTTTTAGAGACAATCTGGTTTCTGAGGATGGGGGGGGGCGCAAAAATAAAAATGGACTGGGGTGAAAGTCACAAGGCCAGGTTCCAGAGCTTGGCCACTGATAAACTGTGTGTACCTTTACTCTCCCTGGTCCTTGATCTGAGATTGAGTTTCCTCATTCGAGAAATACTCTGCTACCATAAAGACAATAGAAAAATAATAATTAAGACATGCTTCTGTAGGAGTTCCTGTCGTGGCGCTGTGGTTAACGAATCCAACTAGAAACCATGAGGTTGCAGGTTCGATCCCTGCCCTTGCTCAGTGGGTTGACGGTCAGGTGTTGCCGTGAGCTGTGGTGTAGGTTGCAGACACGGCTCAGATCCCGCGTTGCTGTGGCTCTGGCGTAGGCCGGCGGCTACAGCTCCGATTGGACCCCTAGCCTGGGAACCTCCATATGCCGAGGGAGCAGCCCTAGAAAAGGCAAAAAGACAAAAAAAAAAAAAAAAAAAAAAGGACATGCTTCTGTAAAACCCTTCCTCATTTGTAATCTCAGTTCCTTCACCCTCCACCTTTCTAATGAAGATGGGAACATATAGGTAGAGGAAAGGTACGTCATCTCCTAGGTAACAAAATCCCATCAAACTGATGTGGCAGATACATACCCTAACACGGACTCTTCAGGAAAAAAGTGCCATCCAGATTCCAGATGTAGAGATCTCTTACTACTCTAGGACAAGAAACTGTTCAATTTGCCCACAAGAAATGAAGGTGAGGACACCAGGGAGGGGAACAGAGATGTGCAGGGGGTGAGGCTGTTCCAGGATGCCTGTAGGTCCCTGTACTCCACCACTACCCCTCTGTTCCTCCTCCTCTACCAGACCCTCTATCACCCACGCTACCTTCCATTCTGCCTCCCCACCTGGGACCAGAACAGACCACCTCTATTTATCCTCTCCACATTTTTCTCCTTAACATCTTATATTCCTGTGACTTCCAGGCCCCGTATTAGAAGGAGGTAGTTAGGGAGAGGGGGCTACAGTCATTGTGAGTAACATGGTCAGAGCCTATGCTTACTTAGTCTGAGAGCTGTTAACTGTACTCAGTGCTTAGATTTCCACTGAGCAATGCTTGAAGGACAAAAAAGTCTATCCTCAAGGTCATTGACGCTGGAAATAAGTTGCTGGAATTAACGGTCATGCAATATAATTTTAATTTCTTATTTTACAAAGTCATTGAAAATGCTAAGAGTAATGGAGAGATGCAGGAATTTAGAGCTATAACCATGAAGCTGGTGACTTTGCATTCCTGCTATTTATTAGGTTAGACAATCTTCATTCTTTCATTCAAAAGCCCTTTGAGGTCATATTCAAGGTGTCAAGTAATGTGCCAAGGGTTTTAAGAAAAAAGTCATAGGCTCTGTTTTAGGGGAAGAGACCCATGTTAAACATGTGCATACCCCTTCTTTGATTCTTCTGGCAGACCTCACGGGTCACTTACAGCACACTTACACTCAGAAGCCATCTCAGCATAGCGTAACTCTTTCCAGAGATGGCATGAGTGGTAAACCTTTTGGTCCAGTTTCACTACAGAAATATTCATGAGTATATCATTGTGCTCCTACACACTGTATTTGAAGTCCACTAAATGCCCAGTTTGGGCTACAAGAATATATATACAAAGAAAAACTAAGTTCCTCTATCAATTTTATACCCAGCATCCTATGGGGCTTTCTGCCTCACATGCCCAGTTTTTGAGATTCCTAATGCTGTTCAAATTGGAAAGTGTGCAGGTGATTTTAAGGAAGGTTATGTGGGTATTAAAGACCAGTTTTTCTGCTCCTTGTAGGAAGATTGCCATCTCTTTTCACTCAAGAATATCTTCAGTGAGAATTTGCGCATGGAACACTTACTTTGTGTCAGCCACTTTACTGGACATTGCAGATTTGGGGACAAGGAGACATTATTTTTGACCTCCAGTTTAGTGGAGGAGACATGTCTCAAAATAAATACCAATAATAATAAAGCAAGGATAGAAGAATGTACAAAGCTCTAGGAGAATTTGAGGGAGAAAAAAGATTAATTCTACCAGTGAGCATCATAAAATATGCTAAAAGGGAGCGATATTTGAGTTGGCTCTTGAAGGGTAAGTGGAGTGTGGTTGGCTGAGAGGATGAAAATAAGCTTCCTAAGGAAAGCAAGAACAGGAGAGCCAAATACACCGAGGTATGAAAATGCATAATGCAAAACAAGGCTGATAAAAAAGGTTTGAGCTCATATTATGAACAGACTTGAATGCTAGGTTCATAATCCTACAAATGAAAGAGCAAATCACATCCCCTGACTTTTTTATTAACATTAATTCCAGCTTGTATATTTGCTAGGCTAACTAAATGTCTATAAGCCAAGGAACTATTGGTTCCTGCCACTAAATGAGCTGGTTTATCAACATGGGAAATTTTTTGTGACCTCCCAGGGAGGGAGGGAGGAAGGAAGGAAGGAAGAAGGGAGGGAAGGAAGGAAGAATGGAGGGGAAAAAAGGAAGAGATCGAGGGAGGGAGGAAAGGAAGAAGGAAAAAAGGAAAGACAAGAGGGAGGGAAGAAAGGGGGACAGAGGAAGGCAGAGAAAGAGAGAGAGAGAAATTGTAATTGAAAGAAAAAAAGAAAGAAGAGAAAGTGAAGAGGGAAAGAAAAACGAAGAAATCATTTGGGTTCACTGCCAACAAGAGTTAGGAAAGTTGATTTCTTAAGATAAACTGAAGTAAAACAAAATACACACCATATGTTGAAACTGTATACTTAGTTTGAGATAAACAAAAACATGTTCGGAGAATAGCTGCCATAATTAAAAATAAATTAAAAGAAAGAAAGAAAAAACATCTGGGAATAAATACATATTTAAACACACACACACAGACAAAAACACACAATGATTCCAAAATTTGAAGTTTTCCTTGATTTAAGTAAACTCTCATGTTGCAAAAGAGCATTGCATCAGCCTTTGCCCAAGCACCCCATGTTACACACTGGAGCACACAGAACTACTTAACATTACTCAAACACCAAAAGACCTTTCCAAATCCTATCCCTTTCTCCGGCTTTCTTCCCTGCTGTGTATGCACATCCTCCCTTTCCCTCTGGCCAACTCTAACTTACCTGAGTACCCAACACAAATGTCTCCTGCTCCCAGCAGTGTGCCAGACACACAGCAAGGTCAACCATGGCTTCTTCATCTGGGAATTTTAATGCATATGTATTAGTTACCTGTGGCTGCTGTAACAAAGTACCACAAACTGGGTGGCTTAAAGCAATAGTTTATTTTCTCACAGTTCTGGAGGCTAGAAGTCTGGAATCAGGACGTCAACATCAGGTTTGGTTCCTTCTGAGGACACTGAGGGAGACAATTGTCCATAGTGTTCTCCTAGCTCCTAAAGATGACTGGCAATCTTTAGTACACTTTGGAATGTAGATGCATCACTCCAATCTCTGACCATCTTCACATGGCCTTCTCTCTGTGTCTTCACATGGCCATCTTCTTATAAGGACACTAATCATGTTGGATAATGCCCCATCCCATTCCAGTGTGCCCTCATGTTAATTTATAAGTCATATCTGCAGCTACCTTATTTCCAAATAAGGTCACCATCTGAGGTCTTGGGGCTTAGGACTTCAACATATCTTTAGAGGGACACAGGTAACTCATAACAACACGGCTCTAATGTAGACTGGTCCCACTGAAGGAGATAGATGTATGTATGTCTGTGTCCCCAACCCAAAGAATTGATAAGAAATTTCATTTCAAGTTAATTTGATAAATTCATAGTTTATATCTTCTAAATTGAATTACATATTAAAAATTATGGATAGAATGTTTCTGATTAAAGCTAAAAGGATGTTAGGAGGCAGTTAAGTCTACACTTGAGAGGAGACACAGAACACATGAAGATGCTTTGTCATTACACTTGTCAGACACAGATGTCTTTCCTTGCAGCGGGCAATGTGGAAGAGAAGAACCCTCATCTGGAATAACCTAACGGGATGAGCTCCTGAGAATAAAGGACCCATTTTTAAATATAATTCTGTCTAGGTAGCTATATAGTACTATCACTTCTCCTCTGTTTACCTCAGTTTATCCTCAAAAGATGAGAATTAAACAAAAAGAGTGAATTTAAAGTTTAAAGAAGCATAAGAATTCTCTTTTCAAATGAAATCTTGCTCAAATCCCCAATGTAAATAGCCGATCTTTGTGAAAATACAGAAATCAGGTGAAGAAAGCGAGCCTAGACTGCCACTGGGTCAGTCATCCCCAATAGGTCTTCACCAGAAGTTCTAAAGAATTCTGGAAACATAGGTCTAAAACTACATGGTCAAATGAAAGTTCAGGTTTGATATGCAGTCATAGACATACAGGGTCAACCATAGAAAAGAAGGAAGAGGAAGATAAAGAAGAGGAGGGAGAGGAAGAAGGAAGAGGAGGAGGTGGGAAGGGAAAGGAAAAGAAGAAGAGGAAGAAGGAGAAGAAATCGAAGGGAAAAGAGGAAGAAGAAACAGAGAAAGAGGGAAAGGGAGTGGGAGGGAGAGAAGAAGGAAAAGGGGGAAAACTTACAAGAAAATAAGATGCAGAGTTCCCGTCGTGGCTCAGTGGTTAACGAATCTGACCAGGAACCATGAGGTTGTGGTTCGATCCCTGGCCTCACTCAGTGGGTTAAGGATCCAGCGTTGCTGTGAGCTGTGGTGTAGGTCGCAGATGCGGCTCAGATCCCACATTGCTACCCTTAGCCTGGGAACCTCCATATGCCATGGGTGTGGCCCTAGAAAAGACAAAAAGACCAAAAAAGGAAAAAAAAAAAAAGAAAGAAAGAAAAGAAAAGACGCTAGGGAGGAAAATTGTAAGGCGGGCCAAAGGTCTTGGATAAAACTTCCCATGGCCATAGAAACATATTTCAAAGTGTCCTCCCAATTTTATCTTTGTGGTCATAAAGTCAATTCTAAATCAAATTAGCCGTATTTTTTTTTACAAGGACCCTGTTGTTTTTAAGCATGTAACTATATGATCATAAAAGTAGCACAGTGTGAAGACAAAAGGAGGTGGAAGACTCCTTTGAATTTCAAGTAATGACTCAGAGAGAGGTGGATTTGTTGTTCTCAAGTTAGCAAAGTCTAAAAACAGCCTTATTAGAACTACTCCTTTATAATTTTTTACTCCAGCAGTCTTAAACTGGTTATATTTCCAGGAGACACATTTTGCTGCAGGCTTCTGTTTGTTGGTAAATGCTAAGACTTCATTTTGACATGCCCATCCCTACCTTCAATCTCTCATCTTTCCAAATGTAACATTTCTGAATGTTAACTTTCCAAATGTAAATTTGGCATTCTCCAGGAAACCTCTAAACACCCAAGCCCAATTAACCTCACTCTCCTTGTGTCTCTGTGAAGCCTCTGCATCTTGAATGAATTGATACCTTTGTACTATCACACTGAATTGTAATCTATTCAACTGCTGCTTATTTACAAATAATGAGGTTTTCTGGAGCATTTTTATTTGTCTTTCCCCCACACACACCCCCCATACTTACTGTGCTGAGCACATTATGGGCATTGCAAATGTTTGGTTTGCTGAATGAATTAATGTATAGGAGAGTTTGTTTCAAACTATTATAAAGTTTTCAGGTAACCTTGGAAAAGTGTCAAGATGAGAGTAGGCATCATTTGAATGTGAGCATTTGATTTAAATTGTATAAGAGAAATGAAATACCTCAGTTAAATCTCTAGTGGCTTTCTGCTCCTGATTCAACGGAAGTCATGAAGAAAATGGCCATTGTTTCAAACTTAGGTTGGAAATTAGCCCAAGTCAAATGTTTTATTTTAATGGTTATGTTTCTTCTCTCATACCACACTTGTAAACATTTCGGATCTCACATACACACAATGTTTGTTTGTATTTACTGTAATACCCTATGCAACTGCAGATGCTTGAACCATTTAGGCATCTAATACATGTTTGGTGAATTAGGAATAAATGAAGGGACATTGAATAAAATGAGCTAAGATTCTGATATCCATTAGCAAACTGTTACCAGTTTTTATTTGCCTCGTTTAAATGTAGGCCATCTATTTGGAGAGAAGGGATGGAAAAACATGGTACAAATAACTGATTTGTTCAAACGCTTTTACATCAATACTTAAAATATAATCACTTGTAAAACATCTGTTACAGCATGAGGTAGAACATTGGGTTCTGACTCGAGGTTTGTCCATATATTGCTCTGTGAGATTAACTTTCTGGCTAATAAAATTGAACTTGATCCCACCTACATTAATATAGTCTAACTTTATGGAACAAGGCCCAGATTTTTCTTTAGGTCTGATATAGTCCAATATGATCCTGACATGATTATATATGACGCTGGACCATTATAATATGTGTACAACCCAGGAAGGCTTTTAATTTGCTTTCTTTGGTAGGAAGGCCTCACCTCAAATTTTACTTCGAAGAAATAAAATTTTGTCTCTGATTAATTTCTAGGGAAAGTTGTTTAAAAAATTCATCTTCTGTGCCTCAAGCAACACATCTCTGGCTCTGTACTTATATTTCACTCTATATTCAAAAGATCTGCAATTAAGTGGAGACCTTCTTAGAAGAAAATTTATTGAGCATGATTTGAAAGTGGAGAAAACCTCTTGGAATGAGAGTGGTAAGGGATCTTACTACCTCATATATCTTGCTTATCAAATGTTTCCTCTAACTTTGTGCCATACAGCCCTGAGAATTCTGGCAAATTAAGTATTCTCCACTTTCTTTGTAAATTATTTCCCTGAACGATGTCAGGGTGACATGCCATGTCTGATCATGCATTTATACAACAGTTTTAAAACTCGGTATGCTTTCATCTGTGTTATCTTGATAGAACCTCACAAGTCTTACAAACTTTGCTGGTCTTGGATGTCTGCATATTTTTTTTATATAGAATAATTGAGGTTCAGAACTTTCAAAATTCATGGAAGAATAGATAAATAAAATGGATGGAGTTTTGCCTTGAACCTGACTAGTCGATTTCTAGTTCAGGGCTAATTGACCACATCACAGTACTCTAATGGACATTCAAGAAACTGCCTTGCGTATTCCTACATTCTTTCCTTCCACATATTTCCTGGGCATCTTATTATTTGCAGGTATTTTGCTTGGTGTTGGTGGTATAATGGTAAACAAGTCATAATTCTTTACTTTTTTTGAGTTTATAGTAGGAGAGAAAAAGATACAGGCAATTAGGAAGCTAACTCACTCAGAAAAGTAAATAAATAAACGCAATCACTAATTGGAGGGACCTAATCACTTTTGCCACTGCTAGGATAAATCAAGCAAAAGAAAGATAAGCTTCATCTGTGGATTCAAATCTGCTACTAGAAATTGTGTTTTGTTCTGATTTAATTCACTAACCGACTGGAGAAAGTATAACATACTAGCTGTTATACCTCACCAGATTATCACTTTGTCTAAATTAACTATCTAGTCAGTAAACATCAGGGCCTGGAAGTAAATCATTATATGGTTTGGCTTTTCTGTTTGCAAACTTTAATTTCTATAAGACTTTCAATAATAAAAGATCAAAATGTCTCTTGAGCACTGAAAGTAAAGAAATTTGGATGATTACCCAAAAATTACTGCATGGAACGATTATTTCTCAGGGTAGCTCCTGATAAAAGAAGTTGTAGTCATTCCCCCTCTCTAAGTATTGTATCCCCTAAATTGTTGCCCCATGAGACATAAGGCGTTCCAACATTTCACAGCTTCAACTTGTCCGATTCCCCTCTAGCTGATCATTCTAGTGCAGAAACCACTTGCAATCATTGTAAGCGTTCAGAGCTGTAACACCTCCTCCTAATAGGAAGGAGATATCAAAAGGAAGTGTAAGGAAGACACAGATGAAAGTTACTACATGAATTGCTACTTGCAGTTTTTTCAATGTTCTCAACGGAGGGTAAGTCCAAAAATAAGAAAGAGAGCAAGCTACTACTGTTGGGAAAAGAACATTTCAGACTTCTATCAGAATTGGAACAGGAAACATGAATGGGAAAAGTTTAAAATGATAGGCTAATTGAGAAAGATACCCAATACCACACTGTTAAAGACAAGATGTGGTTTATCATCTCATTGAATGCAATAAAGATATTCTAGGGATCTCTGAGATCAATTGGATTATTAATGTAGTTGATTCCCCAGATATAAATGCCTTTTTGATTCCAATTTTAGTAGATGTGCTGCCAGAGCAGGCACTTCCTTTGTGATTCCAAATGGACAAATGTTTATCTTGCTGGGCTTTCATAGCGTAACTGATATTTATCAACTTTTCTTCCTTGTGGACTCTGAAATAGAACATGCAGTACTGGGGCTTGCTGCAGAAGAACTAGCTTGTTGATTTATTGATGTCTTAGCTTTGATACTTCACACAGTTATCTGGGCCATGTGTCTTTGAGATAATTTGGTACTTTGGGGAAAGTCTACATTTCAGGTGTATTGACCATACGGTAGAACACTGGAGGCTGAAGCTGACAAAATTGGACTACAGCTTACTGCAAATGCTTTTGTGGATGTCAGAGCCAGTTCAGTGTTTTGGCAGCAAATGGACTTTGCAGATAGCCTCCATGGTCATCCCAAGTTCCCAGAGTGGGTATGCAAAAACCTTCTCATGGAAATGAAGCTGAGCGCTTGCTATAAGTCTGATTCTTTGTAATTGTCCAGTGCTTTCTGGATCAGACCTTCAATTACCACTCATACTAAGCAGGAATCATCTTCTTGAAGAATCAGAAAAAGACCACAATATCACTGTTAAAAAATAGAAAACAGATACTCTTCTCATTTGAAAACCGAGCAAAAACCAAATGGAAGTTAATTTAAACTGAGACTTGGGACATGTAGAAGGCACCCGTCTATCATTTTTATGTTACTTTAAAAAAAAATGATGTTTGAAATGGAAACAAAAATGGATATTTGGGATCAAATCTTACATATTATAGGTATTATCCAAATTTCTCTATTTTATGAAACACTGCTTACTTTGATCTATTTTAAAATATCTTCAATGAAGAAAATGTCACAGAATTAGTTTATGTTACATATTTTCTTTTTAAACGATCACTAATTGCATCTCTATTGTGTGCAAGTGATTATGACTGTGGGGAAAATTGACTCAGAAATCAATCCATCCTTGCAGAAAGCCTGTTCCTCAGTTGCTGTGAAAATCAAGCATCTCTGAGTCTTTAGTCTCTCTTTGGAGTCTGCCATGCACCTGGCTCCAGCATGGAGAAGAAGCTGAAGATACCTTGGGGTATTGGCTTCATATTTAAGAAAACACTCAAAATTAAGTCTTTTAATCAATTACCAGACCACCTCGGTGAAAACACCCTCCTCCTTTAAGAGACCTTAATTTATCACTTAATTGGAGATCTTACCAGAACTTGTTTTTCCTTAGGTCTTTTGTTTGCCAAATTCCTTTTGCATTACTTTTCAGTGGACGGAAGCTATTCTCTTCCAAATGCTGTGCCCAGAGGGGGAGAAACACCATTCCTACACCTTTCCTTTACCTTTTTATGTTTAATTTTTTAAAACTGAACTTATTTTTAGGGCAGTTTTAGTTCACAGCAAAACTGAGTGGAAAGTAGAGTTCCTATATACCCCCTGTCCCTCACACCCCCACAGCCTGCCTCACTATCAACATTCCACACTGGAGTCGTGTATTTGTTAAAATCAATAAGCCTATGCATCATTATCACCCAAATCCGCAGTTTATATTAGGATGCATTCTTGGTGTTTACATTCTGTGTGTTTTGACAAAAAGCATAAGGACATGTATCTACCATTATAGTATCATATAGAACAGTTATCCTAGCCACAAAAATCCTCTGTGCTCCATCTATTCATCCCTCTCAACCCCCCAGCCCCTGGCAACCACTGATTTTTTTTTTTTTAACTGTCTCCATACTTTTGCATTTTCCAGGATGTCATAGAGTTGGAATCCCATAGCATGCAGTTTTGGGTTTGTTTGGTTTTTGTTTGTTTTTTGCTTTTTAGGGCTGTGCCTGTGGCATATAGAGGTTCCCTGGCTAGGGGTCGAATTGGAGCTGCACCTGCACAGCCACAGCGATCCCTGACCTTTAACCCCATTGAGAGAGGTCAGGGATAGAATCTGCGCCCTCATAGATACTAGTTAGGTTCCTTACCGCTGAGCCCTAGTGGGAACTCCCATAGTTTGTAGTTTTTCACTTGGTAATTTGCCTTTAAATTTATCTAAATTTCAGATATGTCTTTTAGAAACATTTTCTTGAAGTCTGTGACTTTTCTTATTCTCTTTATTTTTTTTACGTATGTTTTCTATGTGCAGTAGAAATACAGGTTTATTTTAGAAATCTGAGGTAATATAAGTAATTTAAATGTGATCATTTAAATTCCCCCATGGTAACTGGCTTGTTATGTGGTCTATCTAACAGACGGTCCACTTTATAGGAAGCTAAATAATGTCTCCTTCTGGCAGGCCCGGGACATAGACAAGCTAGATCTCATTATAGAAAAGAATATTCCAGCAGTTATAGGATAGGTCAGACGAAAGCTGGAGAAATAAACTGATTGTTGGTTCTTGATATGTACAGGCAAGCTGATAGAGAAAATTAGCTATTTCTGGCAGCCGAATTATAACCCTAAAGGATATTAAAAAATCCCCAGATAAAGACTCTTTTTTTGAGTCTGAGCATAAATTAGGACTATTTTATTAACCACACACTAAGAATTTCTTCATGTATTAATCTGCAGCTCTTATTGTACTCAAGGAAATAAATAGACAAATAAAGAAAATACCAAATGAATCATGCTGATTCAGAAGATTATTAAATGAATAAATGCTGTCATGCTATCAAATCTTTGCCTTAAAAACAAGAACTTGAACACAAGAACTAACATCTTGCCCTGCTCTCATGGGAGTCAGGGAAACCCAAAATACTATGGCAGAGAAAGAGAGAGAGAGACAGAAAGAGAGACTGACTTGTGCTCTGAGGCAAATCAAAGAAAATAAAACAAATAAGTGCACAGAAAATATTATTCTATCAATTACTAGTCCCCAAAACAAACACGACCTTGAGCCTTTTCCTGTAAATTTCTATCTCCCTAATGAAACCAGTGTTATCCTTGTAGATATGATAATTATGTGAAAAGAACTACTGTTTTTTTCTCCTGGAGAAGAAAGTCTATACTCTTTGTACCTTATCTTTTTTCCTTTAAATTTCATTTGTATTAAAACAATGTCTGACATCTTCCATGGTACAATGACAAAATTAAAACCAGTATTTAAAAGTAAAAAAGAGGAGTTCCCGTCGTGGCGCAGTGGTTAACGAATCCGACTAGGAACCATGAGGTTGTGGGTTCGGTCCCTGCCCTTGCTCAGTGGGTTAACGATCCGGCGTTGTTGCCGTGAGCTGTGGTGTAGGTTGCAGACGCGGCTCGGATCCCGCATTGCTGTGACTCTGGTGTAGGCTGGCAGCTACAGCTCCGATTCGACCCCTAGCCTGGGAACCTCCATATGCCGCGGGAGCGGCCCAAGAAAATAGCAAAAAGACAAAAAAAAAAAAAAAAAAAAGTTAGAAAGAATTAAAATATCATAGACCAAAAAAAAGTGTCTGGCATAGCACTCCAAGTTGTTCAATTGACACATGTTTCTGGAGGACCTTCTCCATACTAAGTACTAGGAATGACCATCTGTGAACAAACACAAAGGGACCAAGTCACAGGGGATAAACATGCAGCGTGGTGGCCTTTCCTGTCAGGTGGTTAGAGAACAGCCCTCAGATAAAGTGAGATCTGGATAGAGATGGGAATAAAATAAGAAAGTTAAACAAGCAGAAACCTGAGAGGATTTCTGCATAATGAATATTCAAATCCCTGAGAAGTTTACCATATTGTAGGTGAAGCATAGAGGCCAGTGTGGCCAGACCAGAGTGAGTACAGATGAAAGTAGCTTGAGATGGGACAATAGGAGACAGCCAGGGCTAGATCACAGAATGCTGTAGATCAT
This sequence comes from Sus scrofa, assembly GCF_054392235.1. Classification (NCBI taxonomy): domain Eukaryota; kingdom Metazoa; phylum Chordata; class Mammalia; order Artiodactyla; family Suidae; genus Sus; species Sus scrofa. The sequence goes on from NC_139386.1 coordinate 17,416,818, forward strand.
GGCCAAGATTTTAGATTTTCTTCAACTGTACATTGGTACTCAACAAATATTTGTAATTTATTGAAGCAATAATGTCTCAAATGGCAAAAAAAAAGTCTTACTGATACACATTTTCAATGGTCCTCTAATCTAGGATTTCTCAGTCTTGGCACTATTAACATTGTGACCCAGATAGTTCTTCATTGTGGGGGGCTGTCCTAGGCTTGTAGGATATTTGACAACATCTCTGGTCCTTTATCCATCCATAAGAGTGACACACACCCTCCAACTGTGGCAAACAAAACTGTCTTTAGATAATGACAAATATCCACTTGCCCCACTTAAGGACCTCTGATTTAATCCAATCCAATCCATTTTACAGATTCAGTAGCTGTGGGCTTAAATTACTTGGTATAGATAAGCAAAGCTAGTTCTAGCATCAAATGTAGAACTAACAAAATTATACACACATACACATATATATATTATAGACACGTATAAAATCCTTCATCTAGTGTTTTCAACCATCTCATGAGAGTGTTACCTTTATTCCCATTTATAGATAAAGAACTTGACTCTCAGAAAGGTAAAGTGACTTGAAGTCAGCTTGCGACTTGAACTCAGACCTCTACATTTCTGTCTGCTTTAGTAAGAAACTGTCACCCTAGGATATACTTGAAAGAGCAGTGACAGAAGCTTCCTTGAGCTTTTTAGCAGAATGTCATTCAATGGCAGTTCAAAGAACTGGGAGACAGGGACCCCTTGACCTTCCAACCCCACTGTAATTAAAAAGGGGACATAAAAAAATGTGAAAAGTTAATGCAAATTCTCATTTCTCTCTCTTTTTTTAACCTAAAAATGGTATAAAATTGCCTACTCTGTCTTAGCCATACACCTGGGCTGCTGTGCTTTGACCAGAGGTTGTTTCAAAGGGGAATGTCAAAAACTGTATTGAAAGGAAATTCTCAGTCTCTGGGCTCTTCTATAAGGGAGATATTTATTCTCCTTGTTTCTAATTCACCAGATGTTTTATTACTTCAACTCCCAACAGATTATTGAGTAGATCTGGTAGGAGGGTTGCAAAACAAAACAATTTGTGGCTTGGGGGATTTAGAATTTGTAGGACTATTGTTTTCTCCATTTCTCCTCCAGAGGGAGAGCAATGGGTTCAGGGAACTAAGAGAAACATCTCGGTTTGCAGCGCAGTATTGAGCCACGATGGATGCATTTTTTTTTTTTTTTTTTTTTTTTTTTTTTTTTTTTTTTTTTGTCTTTTTGCTATTTCTTGGGCCGCTCCCACGGCATATGGAGGTTCCCAGGCTAGGGGTTGAATCTGAGCTGTAGCTGCCGGCCTACGCCAGAGCCACAGCAACGCGGGATCCGAGCCGCGTCTGCAACCTACACCACAGCTCACGGCAACAACATCGGATCGTTAACCCACTGAGCAAGGGCAGGGACCGAACCCGAAACCTCATGGTTCCCAGTGGGATTCATTAACCACTGCGCCACCCACAGGAACTCCATGCATTCTTAAGTTCCTAAGTAACATAGAGGCTGCCATGGCTAGTAGGGGTAGTGGTGGGAATGGGCGGGACAATAGCATTAAGATAGAAAGAAGGTCGGGCAGAAACTCATGGTGCCTCACTCATGCATCTCAAGGTATCTGCTTATTACAAACTCCTGTATCTCTGACCAAGGACTTTTTTCACTGTTGCAAAATACTTGACCCATGCACAAAACAAGTCAGAAGTGCCAGAGCCAGTGTTTTTGTCAAGCGATGAGAGGGTAATTAGTCAATTAATGTCCCAACTTATTCTGTCCTTGGAAACCTCTGAAGTATGTCTTACACATTCTTTCAAAGTGCCCTAACAGGACACTTTATCCAATTGTTCACAGCAATAAATAATGAACAACCTAGCTCATTTTTTGTAGTTTCTTCCTCTTCTCTATTTAAGCCCTTATTCCTCAAATGTGTTTGCTGGGATCACCTGCCATGTAAATTGTGTGCCTTATTATCCTTGCCTTAGGATCTTGTGTTGGTGCAACACAAATTAAGATAGACAGTTATTTCTCATCCATTATAAAACTAAAAGATGTACTTTAAGGCTGAAATCACACTGTTTTTCAAAGCAAGCCTAGGAATTTCACTCTGGGTTTTCTTAACCTCTACTCCTTCTGCCTTGATTTTCCTCCCCTAATTTTCCAACTGAAGGCATCATCTTTTTTTAAAATTCAACCCAAGCATCACCTACTCTGTTAAAAAACACAGTTATTTTTTTTCCTTCCTAAAGGTTACAGGCCCTATGTGGATTGTCATTTCTGTACCTTCCACAATAGTCTGTAGAGTGGCATACAATGGCCACTCAGAATTGATTGCTGATTTGACTTAATTTATTGTTATAAACTATTTTCTAATGAATTGTAAATAGAATATTTATTACATTTCCTGTATAATTAACCTTCATATGTGAGTGTTAAAAGTCTGTGCCTTATGGAATTTACAGTCATCGTTATCTTAAATTCCCAGCAAAAAACACAATTTTTAGCAGGTGAGTTTTGTGGCAGGTGAAATTAAGGTATGAGCATACTATGTCATGGCCCTGGCTAGAGAAAGTAGTGACAAAGTCTTCTTAAACACAGCTCTCAGATTTAAGAATACCATTCATGTGTAATTCTTATAACCTGGAATTATAAATGAGTAAAAAAAATATTTAAAAACTATCTTAGAGACCATACCAATGTGGTTTTTTCATAGTGGTGGACTTAAGACTGCGAAGTAGAGGTAGTGGATGGGAAATGGTATGAGCTCAACAATCTGTATAGTAACATGCAAATCTGAGTTTTTTTCCAATCTAATGTTATATTTATGGTGCATTCTCTGTTAAGAGTGGCCAGGTCTAAGTGCTAAGCAAGAATTCATGAGAGCTGAATGAATGGGGCAGTACATGGTCCAGCACAAAATTGATAGCCTCTGCTTTAGCTTCTGTTATATTTGTGCACACAAGCAGAGCTTTCGCCCAATTTAGCTTGCACAGAAAAAGTGAATCTGGCTAAGCTAGAGGACAAGAACAAGTTGTTTTGCTTCGGAGGGAAAAGCAATAATCCTGGTGACGGGGGGAAGAGAGATCCTTGGGGAAGCAGAGGATAAAATCCATAGACTCCTGGATTCATATGTAACCAAGAGGTGGAAAAGGCTTCTTCTGGGTTCACAGAGTCATGATGTGAACATGAGCTGCTCCCCTTGGGCTGCTCTGTTCACCAGAGTTGCTGGGTGAGAACACGGAAACAAAGCAAACAGCAGGCCAGTCCTCACACCTTTCCCCCATGATGGGTGCTTTCTAATGGTTGTTTCAAATGCGCTCCTTCCTGGATCACACAAGAACTAGCCTGAGTAAGACCGAGTGAAGCAAAGAAATAAAGCAACTAGTTTTATTTTCCTGTAGCACTGAGTTGCCCTTTTGCTGCAAAAACATATTCCTCCTATTGGAAAAATCCAATATATAAATATCTAAACATTCAGAGCACTTGACACCTGTCAGGTTCCCATTAGAAAACTAGTTGAGAAATGGGCAAAAAGGTTTTTTGTTCATTTTTTAAAGTTTCATTGAGGTATAGGTGATTTAAAAGATTGTGATAATTTCCGATGTACAACAAAGTGATTCAGTTATACATATACACTTATCCATTCTCTTTCAACTTCTTTTCCATAGAGTTCTCTGTGCTATACAGAAGGTCCCCGTTGGCCAGTCACTCCATATACCTCAGTGTGTGTACATTGGTACCATATGGTTTTCAAAGTCTGTGCCTCTATTTCTGTTCTGCAAATAAGTTCATTTGTATCCTTTTCTTACATTCCACAGATGTGACATCATCTGATGTTTTTCTTTCACTGTCTACAACCACTATGGAAAACAATATGGAGGTTCTTCAAAAAACTAAAAATAGAACTACCATATTATCCAGCAATCCCACTCCTGGGCATCTATCCAGAAAAAAACATAATTTGAAAAGATACATGCACAGGAGTGTTTACTGCAGCACTATTTATAATAACTGAGACATGAAAGCAACCTAAATGTCTACCAACAGAGGACTGGATAAAGATGTGGTGCATATATACAATGGAATGTTAGTCAGTCATAAAAAAGAATGAAATATTACCATTTACAGCAACGTGGTTGGACCTAAAAATTATACTAAGCAAAAAGTTTATAGGATGGTGATAAGTAAGATAAGGGGCATTTCATAAGCTTTCCCTACCAATTAAAAATGAAGATAGTCCTACAGGGTCCAGCCCAACTTAATATCCAACTCAATAGTAGTATTACATTTAATATTATTAAGTATGCAAATTAATATTCAAATTAATAGTATGAAACTAGGCTTTCCAGTAGTGGCCTTTCTTAGCATGGATATTTCCTGGAGAATAAAAAATATATATTTGTGAGGGAAAACACCTAGAGAAAGAATCACCAGAACCTAGTGTGTATGATTCTGTTTAATTTTAAACACTCTTTCAGGATAGCATTAACAATGCTTTTCTTTTCCTTCTTTTTCCTATTCTCTTCGTTGATTTATAGGTTAGGAGAATTGCCAGTCTAAGAATTTCAAATTCTGTTTCTCCATTTCTAAAGCAGTATTTCTGAATTATTTCTCTTTTATGATACATATGATGGATATTGGTCATAGGCCATACATTTTCTTCTAACTCCAACATCTCTCACATAGAAAGATATCTAATTCCATCCCCTATTAAAAGGATAAACTTGAATCCAGGCTTACATCCAAGTTGATCCTAACGGAAACTGCAAATGAGAGAAAAGTGTTATTATTTTGGAGAAGAGCAACACAGTGGCCAAAAAAGCAGACCCAAATTCTCTCTTCCTGAAATATCTTTACCCAGGTGTAGTAACTCACTTCCTCACCTTTAAAATAGTTGCTCAAATATTGCTATAGTAGTAAGGTTTCTTCTGACAACAATAAATTCCCCTATTATTCCCTATTATACAAACTTATTCATTTTCATCTTTCAGTATACTATGCATTTAGTTAATTGTTGTTTATCTTTTTTTTTTCACTTCCATTAAAAGGTGCATCCCACAAGGGCAAAGAATCTAGTCTGTTTTCTTCATTGCTACTTCTTTAGTGTCGGAAGATGTGTAGCTCATGGTAGACACTCAAAATATGCAGACTATAAATGAATGAAAATTGCCATTATTGCTGCTTTATACCTGGAAAAAATAGCAGTGGGGCTTGGAAAGAACAAATAATTTGCCGAGGGTATGGCTAGTGAAAGGTAAAGTAGTTCTGAAGGCCCAGTCTGTCTGCGTTCAAGCATGTGCCTCCCTCATGACACTACATTGTTTTATAATCGCTTTTCTGATTGTAATCATTCCACTTGCTAGATGGGCCTTTCGTTTGTTTTTAAACAAGGTCTATTCTTTGGGCTTTGGTTCCCAATCTTTTCCCTATTAGTGGCCTCATTGACAAAGCCAGCTGTGTACTAGGTTCCCATATTGTGAAAAAGAAGAACTGTAGGATTTTGTGGGTTTGTTTTAATGTTAGGTTCACAAGGCGCAAAACGAGCTAGCCAAATATATTTTGCATTATTTTGGAAACCCTTGCATAATCCATAGGGAAACGAAATACGAATGTTCTGGTTATTTTACATGGGGTTTTAATAATATTTGATGACTGGAGAGTCCGTAGGGCTTTTTAAAAAATAAGCAATGGGAAATTGGGCCGAGTTAAGAGAGAAAGAGTTGCAGCCCCTCCCCCAGGATGCTCAATCACGACAAGCTGAGAAATAAACCTTTCATGAAAGATTAAAAATTATGGTGACTCTTTTTATACCTTTCAAAAAAAATCAAAAATTGTTTAAAAATTATAAAAGTTCTAAATCTATGGAACAAACCACTATTCCACCTAACCATGTGGGGGGATTGTCTTTGGGAGGGACAGTCATCCATCAGAAGTGAGCCTCAGGAGTTCCTTTTGTGGCTCAGTGGGTTACGAACCGACTGGTATCCATGACGACACGGGTTTGATCCCTGGCTTCGCTCAGTGGGTTAAAGATCCAGTGTTGTCACAAGCTTGTACACCACGTGTCACAGGTTGAAGACACGTCTTGGACCCTGTGTTGCTGTGGCGGCTTCAATTAGACCCCTAGCCTGGGAACTTCCATATGTCACAGATGCAGCCCTAAAAAGACCAAAAAAAAAGAGAAAGAAGAAGAAGAAAAGAAAAAAAAAAGTCTCCTTTTTCCTGCTCATATCTTTGAAACTTTTCAGAAGCTAGTCTCAACCTGGACCAACAAAATGGCAAGCACCTGAGGTTTTGGTTTGTGTGTGTGTGTGTGTGTGTGTGTGTGTGTGTGTGTGTATGTGTAACTGTTGGCCCCATTTCTGGAGTCAGTGGGCTCACCTCTCACACATCTTTGAAACCACAAGCTCCATCTCCTTTCCTATAGCAGAAAAAGTCTCCATGAAGACTCAGGAATTTTAACAAAGATATCTTTTCTGTTGGTTCCATTTTAAAGGATAATATGCAATTTCAGATATTCTTGCTATTTCTAAGGCAGCTCTAGATGATCGGTTTCCCTATTATCTGCAAGGTTATTATTTTCTTTTTCTTTTGTATTTATTTATTTATATAGTTATTTATTTTTGTTTTTACGGCCACACCTGTGGTAGTGGAAGTTCCTGGGCTAGGGGTTGAATAGGAGCTGCAGCTGCCGGCCTACACCACAGCTACAGCAACACCAGATCCGAGCCAAATCTGTGACCTACACTGTAGCTTGCAGCAACGCCAGATCCTTAACCACCTGAGCAAGGCCAGGGATCGAACCTACATCCTCACACATATTATGTTGGGTTCTTAACCCATTGAGCCACAATGGAAACTGCTGAAAGTTTATTATTAATAATTTACCTGGTACATTTTAATTATTATATGATGCATTGTCTTCCTAAAATATTTTATATTTTTACCACTGTGTATATATATTTTCTAGTAGAGACTCTTATGGGAAAATGTACTACTTACCAGTGAAGTGGTCACAAGCTGCGAGGTTGAAAAAAAAAAAGAAGAAAGCCACAAACAATATATTTAATCTCTGATAACAGAGAGTAGGTATGCCCAAGTGTTGCTTTAAAGTAGATCATTTTTCTCTAAAATTCAGCCTCCACTAAGACAACATACTTCCTGGGCTTTAATAATAAATGTTGACATTTGTAATTTTTTTTTTTTCCTATTTCAGACCCTGAAACTTATTGGTAAATTTGGGCCTAATAGAAGCCAATCAAGATAGAGGTACATATTAACAGGGGGATTGGCCCGGATACATAAATTTACTGCTGAGAACTCTGACCATAATTTCATTTCAATTCAGAGCACATTTAACTGGTCCTGGGCTGTGTGTTTGTGGTAGAATTCTAAATACAATGTTTATTGGTACTCTGGATGAGTTTATTGAATTATAGGAGTGATACTCCGACAAAGAAATAATTCAAAATAAGCTACAAGATATAATCATCTTCAGAGACAGTTAATGTGGCATTGACTAATCCGGAAAAAATTAAGGGAGAGTTAGAAACATTCTAAAGCTCATTTTATTTTGTATACATATACACATACATACAGATCTATCTATCTATATATATATATGTAGTATATAAGTTATATATGCTTCTCTGTGGAAAGATGAAGGGTGGGTTAATACTCTTTTCTAAGTAATAAAAATGATGGAAACTTCCATACCTTCTTCAACTGGTCTGTGTAAAACCCTTATTGAGCATCTATGGTGTAGAATAAAAATGATCTATAGGATTACTGGAAGTGCAGGGAACCTTGAAGACTAAGAGTTCATATATCATGCATATACTGCTTTAATTTTTTTTAATATGATTAAAAGTGAAGAATAAAACAATGAAATCTGATAAGATTTTTGTTTCCCTAATCGAAGTTCTTCTAAAATCCAGGACCAGTAAGTTACCATGAGTTTCCCACTGCGGTTGACTGTGAATAACCTTCACTGTTAAATCCCACAGATCGACAAAGTTTAGGCAACGAGATACATGATCCAGCTCTCCTGGCCTTATCTTACATTTGGATCTGTTCATCTTTTTCAAAGTCACTCATCATGAGATTGACAAAGAGCCCAGTCTTCTCAAGTTCCCAGTGTTTACTATAAACACAGGAAGTTCATAATTCTCAGAATTAAGCCTCACATGGAGCCTGTCTTCTGTGGGATGACTTCTGCAATTTCACAAAGAACCCAAGTGAAAAATACTTGCAAGAACATGTACACTGATGACTATCTTACCGATTCAGGCCCCTTAATTTAAAATCTGGAGTCATTCAGACAGTCTGCATGACATATCTCTTTTTATCTGCCTGTAAAGGAAAAGCTGATAAGCAACTCAATAGGGCAAATAAGTGTTCTCAAGAGATATCTGACATACAAGACCAGGCCAACTGTTTTTTTAAGTCCCTTTCTAAGATCTGCGCTGTTAATTGGTGTTTTGTTATTTTAAAGATAATTGTCATCACATGCTAGATGGTTATTATCTGTGAGTAATCTGAAAGCTTCTGAAAGGCAGAACAATGCAAGTGTTTATAGTTCTATATCATACTCACATTAACTCACAGAGCAACGTTCAAATCTTAGTTGAAATACCAGAAACAGAAGCCTTAGGGGCCAAAATGTAGGGCAGTTTCTGGGAAGATCTTCCCTCGGACAATCATGAGCCTGAACATAAAGCTATTTGTTTGACTCATCTTCTGTCTGAACCTGTGTGGTTTACATTGAGGCTGAGGTTATAAAGACTTTCTCCGAAAGAGAAAGACATATAAATTCTACTTGCATGCATTCATATGTCCTTTTATTCATAATCCTCCAACAAGCACATGAAGTATGTTTAGTTATTTCCACTAAATATCTGTTAAGCAAATATCCCAAGCTTGAGTAACTAGAAAGTGGGAAAACTCATCTACGAATTCCCTTTGTAGGCTCCAAGATGTATGCTTTTTACACTCCGCTGAACCGTACCCAGGGTCCTGCTATTTACCCACTAAGAGCTGCTAGGAGATGGCTCTTCACATAAGCCTTCACTGCAGCACTCAACCACATTTTATCATAGTGGTTTGTGTATCCATTTCCTACACTAAAATACAATTTTTTTATGGACCGCAAACCTTGTGTTTCTTCAAGTTGGCATCTAGAGAAATCTGCACATATCTTGGCCACTAGTGTGGCCAAACGGATTTTGACTAGATTAATATGTTGAGAATCAGAGGAACTAAATCAGAAGCTAATCTTTTGGGGGCAGCGATGTAGTACAGGAAAAGGGGCTACATTTTTAAATACTTATTTAAATAAAAGAGCCAACTCTATGAGAAGTTTTTCAATGCTGCTGCTATTATTTGCATTCCTCAAAGATGTCTTGTGCAGGCGGGGAGGTGGGGAAACTGCTGACTGAAAATCTCTTTGGAGTTCTCTTGTGGTTCCGTGCTTTAAGGATACAGCATTGTCTCTGCTGCAGTTTAGGTGGTTGCTGTGGCACTGGCTTGATCCCTGGTCCGGAAACTTCCACATGTCACGGGTGCAACAACAACAACAACAAAAAAGTTCTGTGAGTGAGTCCTATATATGATGTGACAGGCAGAATTCCAGAACTGGTCCCCTAGAAATGCCTGAATCCCTAGGACATATAAACACAACACCTTTCTGGTGATTATGTTGTATAGCAGAGTTCACCTTAAGATAAAGGTGGGCCTAACTTAATCACATAAGCCATTTTAAAGCAGAGAGTATGGAGTTCCCATTGTGGCTCAGCAGGTTAAGCACTCGATGTCTCTGTGAAGATACAGGTTCCATCCCTGGCCTCGCTTGATGGGTTCAGGACCCAGTGTTGCTGCAAGTTGCAGATGCGTCTCAGATCCAGTGTTGCCATGGCTGTAGTGTAGGGCTGCAGCTGCAGCTCTGATTCCACCCTTAGCACAGGAACTTCCATATGCCATAGGTGCAGCTGTTAAAAAGAAAAAAGAAAAAACCCAATACCAGGAGTTTCTGTTGTGGCTTAACATTAAGGAAACTGACTACTATCCATGAAGATGCAGGTTCCATCCCTGGCCTCACTTGGTGGGTTAAGGATCCTGAATTGCCATCTGCTGTAGTGCAGGTCTCAGACATGGCTTGGATCTGGCATTGCTTTGGCTGTAGCATAGGCTGGTGGCAGTGGCATAGGCTGGCAACTGCAGCTCCAATTCAACCCCTAGACTGGGAACTTCCATATGCTGCTGGTGAGGCCCTAAAAAAAAAAAAAAGATGGAGGGGGTCACTGGAAAAGGAATGTGAGAGGCCTCTAGTAGATAGCCAGTAAGGAAACTGAGTTCTGCTAACCACAGGAATGACTTGGGACCCCAAACTCCAGATAAGGACATAGTCAACCGACACCTTAACTTTAGCCTTTTGAGGTCCTAAGCAAATAACCCTACAGAACTATGAACTAATAAATGAGTGTTGCATTAAATCCCCAAATTTGTAATAACAGTAGAAAACCGATACACAGAATGACACACTTTTTCTACAAGAACTAAATTCAAAAAAAAAAAAAAGATAGTCGCCATCCTTTTCAATGAAGCTGTAGAAACCTTTAAAATGAAAAGTAAATTCAGGGAACAATCATCATCTGTTTCAAGGGGTTCAGCAGGAAAGACCTTCATTATCCAATTACGAATTCACATTGTGCTGCCGTAGTTGTTTTCCACCACATGACAATGAATGTGTGCTTTAAGAATTTAATGTATTCTATGGGCTTCTGAGTGGCATCCATATTAAAGAGGCAAAATCCTTTTGGGGGGAAGGGGGCTATTTTAATGATGTTTGAAAGAAGCTAAAGCCTTTTTTGTGGCCTTATTCAACTTCCCCCAAGACTTGCCTCAGACTCTGTCACATTGAGAAAATATATATGACTTTCTTTTATTCTTTCATGTGTTTTAGGTTTAATAACATATGCTATTTATATTTGGTTTCTACAGAGAGTTCCTTTTTGTCTTGTAAACAGTTGCAAAGATTTACCTAGAGCTGTGTGGGTTTTCTCTTTCTTTCTTTCTTTATCCTCTACTCCCAAGCCCCCTTGGAAAGTCTGAATAATTGTAAGGATTAGCAGCAGCTTAACTTCAGTCATGATTTGTAATAGATAAATGCAATCATTGTTCCATTTTGGCTATTAGGGATAGTTTGAAATTAACCAGTTGTCTTATTCTTTCCTCACAGTCTATGTCTTAATAGTCACTCCTATTTAGGTTTCATTGACTTGTGTCAGAAAGTACTCGTAAATAAATCCCCAAAATGAAATGACGTCAAGTTATTTTTCCAAATGAGTTAGAAGCTTCTGGAAAAGACAATCAACTCCTTTCTCTTAAGGGCTTAATGACATGACAAATACTGAATTAGTCAAATAACACATTATGTTTTTGTGGTTACTAATATCCCCATTTTTCAGGTTAGGTCACTGTCATTGAGAGAGATTGTAAGGTGTTCCTGTCATGGCTCAGTGGTAATAAACCTGACCAATATCCATGAGGATACAGGTTCAATCGCTGGCCTCGCTCAGTGTGTTAAGGATCCAGCATTGAAGTGAGCTGTGGTGTAGGTTGCAGACACAGCTTAGATCCTGCTTTGCTTTGGTCATGGCATAGGCTGGCAGCTGCAGCTCAAATATGACCCCTAGCCTGGGAATCCAATTTGATTTCACATGCCATGGGTGTGGTCCTAAAAAGACTAAATAAATAAAAAAGCTGTTTTTTAAAAAACCAAAGAGATCGTAAGACTTATCAAAAATCTATAGCTACTAAGGATCTATAGAGAGCTTAGTCCAAGATGTACATGGCTGGCACTTAGATAAAGGTTAGGCCTCATAAATTTTCAAAGGACTGCATAAACATTATCTCCTGGGTCATATTCTGTCCTTGACTCTGACACTGAAATCTATCGTGGGAGAACATGATAGTTCACTTGATCTCAACATCAAATATGTTAACCGTGAAAATATTTATTCATCCAAACACTTTCGCATTTTCACTTAAGCTTCTTCTTGCAAATAATATGTTCTATTATCCCCTCATGCTATAGACCTGTGCTAATTACAGATTTTTGTTAAATTTCTTAAAATTAAATTAAAATTAAAATTTAGCTCTTCAGTCGCACTAGCCACTTTTTGAGGGTTCAAGAGCTGCATGTGGCCAGTGGATGCCAATGGATGCCATACTGAATAATGCTGACTTATAGAACATTTCTAGCGTTGCAACAAGTTTTAGACAACACTCCCACAGAGACAAAGTGACATCCGTTAAAGACTGGGCAAAATGCTGGGTATGCACTGGGAGTTTAAAAAGAAGTAAAATATGCATTATTGAGCCTAATGTATATGGTATCTCAAAATTCCTCTATGTTACTAAGCATGAAAATGAAATTCTTTTTTCAGAATTTCTTACAGCGGTCCCTACCCCATCTTATTATAGAAAGACATAGGGACGAACTAGAATTTGATTTTATCATGGCTTCAACATTCAGTCCGTACAAGTTTTAACCATACAGTTTCTTAACTGCCACCATGGATAGTATTCATCATTTTAAATTTCCTTTTTGCTACTAGTTTATCAACTACTCACTGAACCTAAATGTTTCAGGCACTGAATGAGGGATGCTTGAAATATAAAGATTAATTAGATAACATCCAAAAACCAAACTTTACCTCTACGCCTAGCTAATTCCTAACTATCTGTTGAGTTTCAGTACAAATGTCATTTCTTCTGAGAAGCCACTCCTCATTCTCTAGACTCTAAGTTAGGTGTCCTTCCTCTGGACTTGCACCATAACTCAAACTTGCCTTTTTATAATTGTCCTCTCCCCTTATTCTCAATTTGTACATAATCAGTTGCCTTTGCTTCCCACTTAAACAGCTGGCATCATGAGGGCAGGAAATTTGTGCCCTGTTCATAATTGGATTTCTGACTCCTATAGCAGTGTGGGCACTTGGTAGGGATGTTTGATGTGTTTTATTCTTGAATAGTTTTTGTTTTTGCTTTGAGACTACAGGCAAAAGTTAGCTTTTTTGATATATTATGTACCCTACCTACCCATCACAATATCATTTCTAACAACAGTTTAACAATATTTAGTTACCTTGAGAAAACTATTAATGTAAAAAAAGAGAGAGACATATACAGAATCATTTTTCCAGAAAATTAAAAAAAAAAAAGCAAAAGACGAAATTTAGATTTGTGTGTGCGTGTGTGTGTGTTTGTGTGTGTGTGTGATATTCATCACATCAATAGATCTTTGTTCTCAGGGTCTTCATCTATAAAGTGGGAATGAAGGGAGTCTACCTTACAGGACTTCCAAAACAACTAAATTAAATAATGCAGAATTAATGCCAAATGCTTAGTAGAATATTCAATAAATATCAGTGTCTTACCTGTTTTCACACACTCAGGAATCAGCCCCATAGAAAATTATTGGAAGTTTATTTTGTTTTGTTTTTCTCCCTCTTCCTCTTTGGTTTTTTAAAAGAGATTCTTAAAATTAATTTTCCCCCCTTTGTGTGTGTGTGTGTATCTTAATATTGGATCTTCCTCTTTTAATCCATTCTCCGCACTCCCCCTCCCCGCCTCTTTCCCCGCCCCCCCCACCCCCGGCCAACAGCATCCTCTCTTTGCCTGGCTCAGCTGATGACATACAGAATATAACTGAGCATTGACCTCTGGCACAAATAAGCATCTGTCATGCACATTTAGAATATTATGTTGCCTGTAATCCCTTCCAGCTCATGATTCTAAATTACTTTTGAAATTTCTGTGTAATTTCAGGTTGGTAAGTTAAAATTGCAATTTTATTTTGGCAGATAATGTGTTCTAAAATGAGCTCTTCTGTATGTGTATATGAAATAGGTTCCTCATATAGCAAAGTAGCTTTTTGTTTGTCCTTGACCACCCTAGAAATTAGAAACTATGACTTACTTGGCAAAAGTTCATTTGCTTTCTGGAAGAAGCTTAAAATCTTACATTTATTTTACATTATGTTCATATTGTGTTGGCTATAAAGATACTCTCTGATGCCTTTGGATATAAAGGCATATGCTTTTTTTTTTTTTTTTTTTTTGTCTTTTTTGCCTTTTCTAGGGCCTTTCCTGCGGCACATGGATGTTCCCAGGCAAGGGGTCGAATCAGAGCTGTAGCCGCTGACCTACACCAGAGCCATAGCAACACCAGATCCGAGCCATGTCTGCGACCTACACCATAGCACACGGCAATGTCGGATCCTTAACCCACTGAGCAAGGCCAGGGATTGAACCAGCAACCTCTTGGTTCCTAGTTAGATTCATTAACCACTGAGCCATGAGGGGAACTCCAAGGCATATGCCTTTGTAAATAAAAAGGACCAGAAGAAATCCTCATAGCTCTTGCTTTCAAAGTTCTTACTTTCTTGGAAGTTATTTTTTTTCTTTCTTTTATTCTCATACTTAGCTATTGATGTGTGTAGAAGTCTGAATAATGCATCTCCAAAGAAGATCATAATCTGAGCCTAAAATCTGCGAATATATTATTTCATGGCAAAAATGACTTCACAAATGTGACTAATGTAAGGCTACTGAAATGGGGAAATTATCCCAGATTATCTGGGTGGATTCTGTATGATTAAGGGTTCTTAAAAAGGAAGAAAGGAAGGTCAGAGTCAGAGACAGACATGTGACAACTGAAGAACTGGTTGGAGTGATAAAAAGCCATGAGTCAAGAAATTCAATTTGGAAGATGGAAAAGAGGGCAGATTGTGTCCTGGAGCCTTCAGAATAATAGAATTCTGATACTTTCATTTTTAACCCTGTAAGACTCATTTCAAATTTTTCACATCCAAGACCGCAAGATAGGGAGTTCCCATTGTGGTGCAGCAGAAATAAATCCCACTAGTATCCATTAGGATGAGGGTTCAATCCTTGCCCTTGCTTAATGTAGACTGGGGATCCAGCATTGCCATGAGCTGGGGTGTAGGCTGCAGACCTGGCTCGGATCCTGCATTGCTGTGGCTGTGGCTGTGGCATAGGTGTAGGCCAGCAGCTGTAGCTCTGATTTGATCCCTAGCCTGGGAACTTCCATATGCCATGGGTGTGGTCCTAAAAAGCAAACAACAACAACAAAAACAAACAAAACTGCAAGATAAAAATTTGTACTGTTTTAATCCATTAAATTTTTAGTAATTCATTATGACAGCAGTATGAAACTAATATGATGTGTGAAAAAACAGGATTATTTTTTCTTTGTTTCAAAAGTCAAAAAACATCTAAAAACTCCAAAGCGCAACTTAAACATCAATGTAGGCTTCTCCTGCATTTAAGCACAAATCTTCTTACCAAACTATTGTATCTGAGCATTTGAGTTGAAGGAATCCTTTACTCCTATAATGAGGGGGCTGGTACCAAGCACATTCTGGAATGTGAGTACTAAACATATTTGTATAATCCTCTGAGAACTAATTTACGAAGAATACATATGTACACACATGTCTATTTTCAATTGTTTCTGAGCTAATCTGCAAAGCTTTCCTTTCTTCCTATGCTAAAGATCATTTGAGGAAAGTTTTTCAATGCCCCCAAATTATTTGTTGACTGATAAGCTTAGGAGAGTTTAATAGACACTTAAATAAAGGAGGTTTGATGAAGCCAGTTTTGAGGGCTGCAGAGAGGAATCTTCTTGAGGGAACAAGAAAGATAATTTTACTTTTTTTTTTTTTTTTTTTTTTTTTTGTCTTTTTAGGGCATATTGAGGTTCCCAGGCTAGGGGTCGAATCAGAGCCACAGCAACGCCGGATCCGAGCCATGTCTGCAACCTACACCACAGCTCACAGCAACACCAGATCCTTAACCCACTGAGCAAGGCCAGGGATCAAACCCTCAACTTCCTGGTTCTTCGTCGAATTCGTTTCCTCCGCGCCACGATAGGAACTCCAATTTTACATTTTAAAAATAGTCAAACTGGAGTTCCCATTGTGGCTCAATGGTTAAGGAATCCGACGAGGAACCATGAGGTTGCAGGTTCGGTCCCTGCCCTTGCTCAGTGGGTTAAGGATCCGGTGTTGCCGTGAGCTGTGGTGTAGGTTGCAGAAGTGGCTCGGATCCCGGGTTGCTGTGGCTCTGGCGTAGGCGGGCAGCTACAGCTCGGATTAGACCCCTAGCCTGGGAACCTTCATATGCCGCGGGAGCAGCCGAAGAAAATGGCAAAAAGACAAAAAAAAAAAAAAAAAAAAAAAGAGTCAAACTATCCTAGTACCCATCTAAAAGCCACCCTTTGGAGGGGAAATAATTCTCCCCTCACTAGCTTCACTGGCTTTCCATAATAGTGTTAAGGAAATTTAATCAAACAAAACATATTACTAAGCAGTTAGCTGGGTGACCCTCAGGGACCTGTGAAAATGTGTTTGGAACTTCACATGCCATGTAATGGCTCCGTTTATTTTGGCCACGGTCACTGACTCTCGGGCTCATGAATTAAACCTCCCTGAGCCTGGGGACAATAGATGATTTCGAAGATGCTTTCCTCTTCTAAACATTGATTGAATATATGATTTTTCAGTTTAATTTATTTTATATCACATATACAAAAACAACTTGAGGATAACAAACTCTTGTTAACACATAGCCTCCCAAGGAAATCTTCCCGATTTCTCTGTGCTAAATTCACACGTTCTCCTCTGGATGCAGTCTCAGCACACTTCTACTGTCGACATATCCCTCCTTTATTGGAAATAGCTCCTATGAGCCTAGGCTGTAAGCTTCCAAGGGCACACACCAAGTCTAATTTTTTGTTTGTTTATTACAGGGCCTCAAATAAACATACAATAATCCCTGCATATACATGTGGTGAGCAGTTCCCTTCTCTCCCCCCCAGCCCACTGCCTTCCTCTAAGGTGCTTAACAGATTTCAATAGGGAACATGGATACTTCTTGATGGGGTTTTCAGAGGCCTTCTCTGAGTCAAGCAAAATCTTTTCTGCTTAAATCGCTCACCCTTGCTCTTCCACAGTGAAGGACTCTTACCTTCATATTACCCAATTTCCTGCTTTTTTGGCTTCAAGCACTTCAAAACCTTTACACAGAGATTTCAAGCCCCCGTTTGCAATCTGTATAAATAAACACCACGAGTACATGCTTTCTGTCATTACCTAAGTCTCTGCCAGGCTTTCAGATTATTAGCAATTAAGCCACTTTCTTAGCTGAGATCACTCATTTTGTGGAAGGACTTACTGCCTTTGGTGAAACAGCGATCGTCTTTGATTTCATTATCGCTAAATAATCTGGGAAACACAATTCTGATGTTTTCCTCTTATAGAAGTCTGAATTTTCAACCTTGATTTTTGCTGGTGGAGGCTACCTTTGATAACTAAGCAGAACACAGAGAGAGTTTGAAATAAGAAAACAAACAAACCCATATGTGCTTAGAGTAATTGCCTTTGGAATCCAAACTTTTCTCTGTGGCTAAAGCCCAAATAAGTATGCTTTTGATGAGCTGCCATTTTGGTTCTCTGAGATGTGCCCACAATATGCCTTTAAAATGTAGTCCAAATTGCATATTTCTGGGTATTTGACATTGTTTTCCTTGAATCTATTTTAGTGGTTAGTCAGTCACTGCAGAGTCTAACAGCCTGTCTAATTTCTCTTTGTCAATCCATTCAGTGGCCACTGCAATATGGGCATTTAATACATAATACAAAATTAGCCAAACAGTGTCACTTCGGCTTAGAGGAGTTTGACTATTCCAGTGCTTTAAACTAGAATCAGAAAGCTTAACCTTGGCCTGGGCCAAGCCCCAGAATCAACATGAAGCCTTAAGTGACTCATTTTTTCAAGGACTCAAGTTCCTCATCTCTCAACAGAAAACATGCCCAACTCCAGTATGTAACTCGCTATGATGTAGGCATTTAATATTCTTAAAAGATTGAGTAATTACTTCTCTTACTGATTTAAATGTATTTGATCATCTAGTTCTATATACTCTACTGGGAACATAACAGTATGTTTATAAACTTCTTCACAACTAAGACCGGATTAAGAAGCTTTTGCTGGTGCCTTTGTCAGAAGGGAAGGGCAAAATCATTTTTCCAAAAATGATTCCTGGCACAGTTTGCCTGGTGGACCAGGACCCTTCTTTCATGCCACATTCTCCTCAACCCATCACTATCTTCTATCGACATAAGGGACGTCCTTGCATGCACAGAGGCTTCTGCAAGTACCAATTTAAAGACGTCAACCCTCTCTCTGCATCACATTGCTCTATTTATACTCTCTGCTTGGACCTTATCATGATATGGTATTTTTTCTTGTTTATTTTATTTATTTACTTATTTGTTTTTGCTCTTTAGGGCCGTACCTGCAGCATATGGAAGTTCCCAGGCTAAGAGTCACATTGGACCTGCAGATGCTGGCCACAGCCACAGCAACATGGAATACAAGCTGTGTCTGTGACCTACACCACAGCTCAGGGCAATGCAGGATCCTTAGCCCACTGAGTGAGGCCAGGGATCAAACCTGCATCCTCATGGATACTAGTCAGGCTTGTTAACTGCTGAACCATGAAGGGAATGCCTATTTTGCAACTCTTTATTCATTTCTTTATTTCTAGGCAGTTTGTATACCATCATTAGAATATGATGACTCCCTAAAGAGAGAAATGGAGGAATAAAATAAGCAATGAATGCCAAATTTATATAAACAATGCTAACCTCTTTCCAGAGTATTGCTAATTAATAATTAGACATTCAAGACTGGAGCTAATACTAGAGTATTTTAAGAACTAGCCTGTATTTTATTTTTAATTCGTTTATTCTAGGGTTTGATGGAGATAGTAAAAAATGCTCCTATTCCCCATGTAAGTTCAAAAATATTGAGAAATACAGGGGTCAAGCAGATGGAGTATGGTAACAGTAGCTTGCCTAATATTATGTCCAAAATGTAAACATATATCCACCCACACAAATCCCTTCTTAGAGGTCTAGTCTCTAAACATATGGCATGGAGGACAAGAGATGGACTGGGGTTTCGTGTAAGAATTTGAATACCAAAGAGAAAAAGGAATTCAGTTACACATGCTCAGTAACTTTTACAAACCTTATTAGTAAAATAAGCTCTCTCCTTTTCCATGGAAATGTCAATAAAAAGACCAGAATGTTACAGGAATAGATGCTCCATCATTATGAAAATATATTGCAAGGGAGAGGAAATTATCCGCCAAATTCCAAAAATGCTGTTTGATCCATTTTTATTGATCTGGTCCTTCATTTCCAAATCTGTGACACATCAACAATGATATTTTTACTCTAACGTCACTTTTATTTGCATCATTCTGTTGCTAATATTTGTCTTCCACTTAAAACCAGAGTGTCCAGCATTTGTCAGCTGTTCTTTCTTAGCTCCCTCTCTCCTCCAAACTCCTCACTATTATCTGCTGTTCCCTCAGCCACTGCAGAGAATAGCTACAATCATTGCCCCTTGAACCATCTCTACCGAAATTCCACATGGCCTTGCTTTGTGATGCTCTTCCCTAAACTTAACTTTATTTGCCAAGAAAAGCTTTCCTACAGTCTATTTCTTTTCTGAACAGTACTTAAAATTTTACCTGTTTCTGAAATATATATATTTTACTTGTATTTCATATATAATGTATATATAGTTTTATTGTCTCTCATTAATTTCACTCTCCTTTATAACCACTTAGGAATTCATAGTATACCATTCACTTTTAGAGCTCCAAAATACCAACACCTGTCCTCTTGACCCTATTGTCATTGCTTCACCAAACAAGATTATATCCCATTTATATTTATCCTGCTCCTTGTCTTTGAGCATATTTAATCCAGTCTTTTGCCTGCTTACGGTTTCTCAGGGTCTCATCCAGCTGGGTCTCCAGTCTCTCTATTTCTTCTCTTCTGTTTGGGCTAGAACAACTTGAATTCCTCCTTTTGAGGAAGAATTATTAATAAATCAGCTTTTTTCCAAAAGAAACACTAAGTTCTATGATGGCAGGGTATGTCTATTTTATTCCCCATTATAGAATCGCCCTAACTTTATTGTCCCACACATAAATGTTCACTAAACATTTACTAAATGTATGAATAAATGAATATCCTTGGTTTATTATCAAATCATTTTCACAGTGAGAGTGACAGTAGCTTAGAAATCCTGGTGGTGATGCTTACACTCCCATTTGTATCCATTTCTCCATACCTCATCATCACTTGCTCTTTAATCTCTTACTTCTTATAACAAGATGCCAGTCTTTCTCCTGTTTGATCTGTCAGTTTTTGCTTTATGTATTTTGAAGCTCTGTTACTAAGTGCTATAACATCCTGATGTATTGATCCTTTTTATCATCATGAAGTTTTCTCTTTTTATCTCTAAATGGACAAGACTGTCTTTGATATCAGTATAGCCACTCTGGCCTTCTGATTTATTTATTTTTATTTATTTACTTATTTATTTATTTTGCTACACTCATGGCATGCAGAAGTTCCCAGAGCAGGGATTAAACCCAAATAGCAGCAATGACCCAAGCCACAGCAGTGACACCACCAGATCCCTAATCCACTGAGCCACTAGGAAACTCATCCTTCTGATATTTTTGTTTGCATTTTCTTCATTCTTTTACCTTCAAACTATTTGTAACTTTGAACTTAAAGTGATTTTGTTAAGGTGTACATAGTTTTGTCTTCTTTTATGTTTATTTTGGTAATCTCTGCTTTTTTTTATTGGAGCACTTGATTACTTAAATAAGTAATAACTATAGTTAGTAGATTTAGGGTTGCCATTTGCTATGTTGATTCTATCTGTCTCATAAATTTCTTTCCTTTGTTTTTCCTTTACTATCTTTCTTGTACGGGAAAAAATTATGTTGAAGAAATATTTTTGTATTCTATTTCACTTCTTCTGTTGCTTTATAGATGTGTCTCTTTGAATTATTTTTAAATGTTGCTCTAGGAATTATAATGATCACATTTAAATAATCAAAATCTAATTAGATTTAATATTGCATTACTGCAGGTATTAGTATAGGAACCCTGCAAAGTATAGTTCCACTTACTCCCACTAGCCTTCACGATATTATATTCATATATGTTACATTATGTATAAAATAAAGCAAACAAAATTGTGTTATATGTTTTGCTTTATGCAATTAAAAATAGAAGAAAGAAACTATTCATATAGTTTCTATATATCTATATATTCATAGATATATAGATATAGAATGGGTATAGAATTCTAGATTGAGAGTATTTTTTTCACCACTTGGAATATTTCACTGAATTGTTTTGCTGTTTATTTTTTTCTGGTAATCATTTTTATTTTTTTTCTCAAGATTGTCCAAATAAATTTGGCTTCAGTAATTTGACAATGATATAAACATTATACATATATATGCATGGGGGGGTGGGTGAATATTTATTCTCTTATTTTCACCAGGTGAATTATGAACAAAAGTCTTCAATGTTAAATATTTTCTTTGTTTCACAATGAAGTTTCATTTCACAGGCTAGAGATCCCTTTCTTTATTAAAAGTCAAGATTTTTTCCTTTAAGAACCATTCAAACAATCCAGCATGTCTAGATAACACCAAAGTAACCAGCTTTTTTACCAACATTAAAAAAAATTTTTACTCCTGATTTGAATGCTCTCAATGAAACTGAACCAAACCAGTTGAGCTCCTAACATGTGCCATGTACTGAGAGACTCTCATATGTGAATTAACCATGTTACTCTTAGCAATAATTCTGCCCAAATGGCAATTAGTGTCCCAGTTTTTATTACAGAAAAAAATGGAAACTGTATATGGTAAAATAATTCACCCAAAGATACACAACTAATAAATGGCAGAGTTGGGATTCAGGCTCATGCCACACTCTGGCCAGCTGATATTCTGCAAACAACTTCCATTTGTGCACATTCAAAGTGCATTCTGTCATCTTTAGACTTCTCTATCACTCTAGCTGCTAGAACTTTCCTGATGCAATAAGACAACATTTTGCTGGTGTTGTCAATTTTTTCACATGTGACCATTTAATTTTTGAGTTACTCATCTGTATGGGGGTCTTTCTCATCCTCCAGGGCTTCCTTCATTCTAATTAAGCATGACCTTAGACCTAACATGTTTCCAATTTATGAAATCTCTGTTTTTGGTGTTTGTGGAAAGAACATTTGATGTTATTAGTTTCATTTCCATTCATCTACCCCACTGCCACAATAAAGAACAGGCACATGAAATGAAGCAGGCCTTGCTCTATAACATGACAGTGGCCTGGGTCTAATAGAGTATTTTCCTAGAGTCTTTGGGTAGTTAAATATGATGGAATAATTATTCTCTGCAATTCTTAGATTTAAAACAAATCACATTATTTTGCTTTATCAAAACAAATCTTTCTCAAGGTTAGCAGGACAATGTATTGGGGACCTAAACTCTGTGATTCTGATTCACAGCAAACACATTAACCCTGGAGTTTAGACAATGCAGAACATTTTGGGGAAAGGGGACCTATAGTTTTCTATCTATTCTGGTAACATACGAATGGCATTGTCAAAGCTTTGCTGGTCTGCCTGAGGATTGGTGTTCCACTTCCATGCTACCCACAGATACCAATTTCCCCATGCCAGTTGGCTATTGCCACTTTTCCTTGAAGCTCCCAAGGCCCAATTTCTAACTGTTTAGTACCCAGATATTCTTGTGCCACATGATCTGAGTTAATGTCACCTGTGTTGTCACATAGCTTTGCCATTCAGGGAATGTGCGTGCCATTCCTGTCTCCTCCAAATTAACGAATCAGCCTATATTCATGGCCCATATATTTTCATCTCAGATAATATGGTTCAGAACCTCAGCATTCATATATTGTTTCTTCTTTCTTTTACAGGTGATGCAAGTGAGGCCTGTAACTTAGGGACTTAAGGGCTGACTTGGAGGTTGTATGTGCCGGGGCCAGTCTGGTGCTAGGGCAGTTTGGGAATCTTGGTCATGGGATCCAGCCTCATGCCTGGCTGGGACTATAGAGTTGTAGTCTGGTGATGGAGTAGACTGGGAACTTGGATTGGCAGGAATGATCTGAAGTCTAGTTCAATGGAGTCAGCCTGGCTCTGGGGTAGGCAAGAAACCTGAGACTAGAGAGGCAGCCTGGTTCTGGGGTAGGTTGAAAGTCTGCATCCATGGTAATTGGCCTAATGTAGGGCTTGAGTTGGAGCCTGGGTTTGTGGGGACTGATTGGCAGTCTGGAACTACAGAAGCTGCCCTGGGCTGTAGGCACCAGCTGGGACTAGGATGGCCAGGGCCCTGGGTTTATGGGAGCTTGCTGGGACCCTGGTGTCTCCGGAAACCAGCTGGGACCTCAGAATCCTCCTGGGGCCGCTGTAGGTGGTCAGTCCCCAGGTGGGTTGGTCACCCTCTGAGACCCTAGAGATGAGGAAGCCACTTAGAGATGTCAAAGTCTCCTGGGATTGATGAAGCTTGCAGGTTCCAGGTAGAGCCTAGAGCCTGTGTTCACAAGAGCCATATGGGAGCCTGGTACCACAGGAGCTACCTGGCATCCTGGGGTTGCCTGGTTCTATTGGAGATGGAAAGTGCCAGGATAAGCTACAGTCCTGGCTTTGAGGGAACCACTGGGAGTCTGGTGCCAAGGATGATAACTAGAAATACTGGGGCCAGTTGGTTGCGAGATAATGGTAGGGGGGAGGTTCTATATTTGCAGTAGGCTGCAAGGAGCCACTGGAGCTGCAGAATTCAGCTTGGTGCTGCATCTTTTCTTCTTTCTGTGCTTCACCCAGGTAATGTAATCTCTCCCCTGGAAACCTTGGCTCTTGTGAGGGTGTTTTGTACTTGGATAATCATGTAAATTGATGTTTCTAGAGGGAACCAGCACTAGAAATCTCTCTGCTGCCATTTTGTTCTTTCATGTTTTGAAATAAAGATGGGGTGGCACTTTCTTTATCTTTATGTCTCTTGGGTACTTTGGTGCCTCACACACAGAGTTGCTCAGTAAATGATTATTGAATCCAACTAGTGTTAAGTATCAGTAAAAAATTCTATTTATTACAGGTTGAGAAAAGCATCATAGTTCAGAGGTGTATAACTTAAGATGTTTGTGAAGAATATAGCCTGACTCAAAGAAAAGACAAAACTTTGATAAATAGAATCCAAATACAAATGAAAAAAAATTAAATGTATTTACCTTCATACTCCCAGTGCCTTTCATGTGTCCCAGTAGCTAACAGAAACTCAATAAATTGTTGTTGGATGAGCTAAATTTAACTCTTGAGGAGATTTTTTTATATAATAAAATACAGACAACAGAGAATAAGGATCTTATCAGATGTATGTCTTAGTGCAGCCTTAGTCCTCTCCTTCTGTATAACAAGTATTCGGGAAATGTTAAAATGAATAAAGAGTTTATATTATCTACCACAAATGAAGATAGAGAGAAACTGGGCAAAATAGTGCATTTAACTTTGGACTAGGATGAACTGGGAGATAAAGTATGAAGTCCCCTAAACAATAGGGTAGGTTGTCGTCTCTCTCACTTACATGTTTGCTTTGCTCCAACCAAACCAGATCACAGTCAGCCTTCCTCTATATCCATATCCACTGTGTCTGCATCCCTAGATTCAACCAAACTTGGATTTAAAATATTTGAAAAAAATGTTCAGAAAGTTCCAAAAAGCAAAACTTGAACCTGCTGCACACTGATAGCTATTTGCCTAACGTTTGCATTGTATTTATAACTTTTTATATAGCATCTACATTGTATTCCAAATATTATAAGAAATCTAGGGAGAATTTAAAACATATCAGAGGAAGTGTATAGGATATATGCAAATAATTCACCTGTCTATATAAGAGCCTTGAACATCTGGAGAATCTGGTATCTGAAGGGATCCTGAAAGTGACTGCCCTCAGATACCGAGGGATGACTTCTTAAACCTTCTCTCTTGTGTCAGAGAGCCTCAGGTCTCTAAACCATGACACAGGGATTCAGGCTGTGTTTACCTCTTCCACTTCACTTAACTAACGCTTAATGTTTTCCCCAATGCCTTGCCAATAGACCCCTATATATTTAGAGCCTTCTACTGTGATTATCCTATATATTTTCATATTTCATACCATAATTCTATTATATGACACTTTTAATTTAAAATGTACATTAGTTTGACATAGTGCTGTTTGTCAGTTTTGCTTTTGTTGCCTATGCTTTTGGTATCTTATCAAAAAAAAAAAAAATCATTGCTAAGTCCCATGTCCTACACCTTTCCCCTATGTTTTCTTCTCAGGGCTTTATGCTGTTAGGTCCTACATTTAAGTCTTTAGTCAATGTTGAGGGTTTTGTTTTTGTTTTTGTTTTTGTTTTTTTGTATGGTGTAAGTTAAGAGTCCGACCTTATTCTTTTGAATATCCTTTAGGACTTTTTTTTTTCAATTTCCACAAAGAATTACATTGGGATTTCAATATGGATTATGTTGAATCTGTAGATAACTTTGGGTGGCATAAACACTAAGGATATCAAACATAAAAACTTCTTCACATCAAGGGAAAAGGCAACCTATGGAAGGGAGAAAATATTTCCAAGTCATGAATCTAATAAAGAGTTAGGGGTAATGTCTAAAACGCACCAGGGGGCGT